>NC_091821.1:479622934-479922934 GCF_038994185.2 Dermacentor albipictus
ACAGAGTTTGGATTGACAATGCGGCTTGCCGCCGACTGCCGACTGAAAGAATGACGATTGAATGAAGGCACCAAAATGACGACCGTGAGCCTGCGTTTGAGCAAACGGCTGAGCTTGCGTACAACCCCCTCCTTTGCAGGAAACCGCGGTTCGCCCTATCTCCAGTACCAGTAGGCACAATGTCCGGGAATGTCAAACCGTGCAAGAGCGTAGCCAGCGCCCGAAAACTGGGGTGAAGTGGCGAATAAAGCTTCTCCTTATTATTACACAAACGATAGCAACGAAACGGAGGTGGGGTTAATAAATACGAGTCCCAATTAAAAAAAAACGGTGGAATCAGATGCCTAGGAAAGAAGCAAAACAAGAGGTGAAAGGCAGAGAGATTAACGACACTAAGTGTCCAATTGGCTACTGTGGACAGCGGGATTGGGTGAGGGCAGAAAAGATAATGAGACAAGAGAAGATTAGAAAAAAGAAAAATGAACCTATCGTTTCGCACACTGTACGGTTTTTCATAGTCCCGTTTCTTTTACCACGCACACTAACGCTTCTAAAGCAGTTTGTGCCAACGTCGCCTGAGACCAGAGACCAAGGATTCTGGCTTCCATAAGGGGATGGCTGTCAATCTTATAGAGCGTGGTGCTGTGAACATATTGCTGCATTGAAAGGGCGACAATCAAACAGAAGGTCTTTGCACCCACAAGCTTCACAATCTGGACTTGTAGCCATTTCACTGAGGTAGGAGTATCCAGTGGTAAAAGCCATTCGAAGCGATAGGGAACAAATGAGTTACCTCCCGTTGTGGTAAGCCATGTGAAGGCAAAGCTTCCGATCAGGATCCAGGGTACAAACGCGCTGGTTTTGAGAGTCTGTGAATTTCATTCGGCCAGTGTAAGCTCGCGAGGAAGCGCACGGAGATGCCCACCCTGCTGCGTCGGTTCTGGACATCGGCATAGTGATAGTGTTGGTACTGTTATGTGAGGATCGAGTGGCTGCGTCTGCTTGCTCGTTTCTAAGGATACAACAATGACTTGGCAACCATTCAAATACGATCTCATGTCCTTTCTCAACTGCCCGATGGTAAATTTCTCGTGTGTCCGTGACAAGTCGTTCGTGGGATCCACGACTTAATGCAGCGGGCAAACTCTAGAGAGCGGCCATGGAATCGCAGAAAATGAATCAATTCTATTGAATTGATGCACGCAGAGCCGCAACTTCGGCAGCCGTCATTGGGGTCATGAGCGATGTCGCAAATTTCATTATTGTAGATTTTGGTGGGACAAATGTTGCAGCCACTGAACTGGAGCGCATAACCGATCCATAAGTGTAAACGTGTAAGCGGTCGCTGTAGACCTTATGCTGTAGCAATAATGCTGCTCGCTTCAATGCTACTGACGGCATCTGTGCCTTCTCCTTCATGCCTGGAATGGTGCAATACTGAATACATGAATACATACGTAATACGAATACGTGAATATATTCACGTGGAATACTCTACGTGAGCGGGTAGTGTGCGCCAAAAACTCCACTAAGAATTCGAGGGCCAGGTGTTGCGAATGACAAAGCACCTACTCATTGCCTGTCAAAACGATTGGCTGGCGAAATATATTGTCACGTGGTAGTGACGGCGAAGAAAGAAGCAGTACGGTGGAATACAAAACTAGCTTTTATTGGGCGAACCTGTGCCCACAAAACAGGCTACACTTATAGCACAACGAAAGCGGCGAACACAGTCGGCGATCGTCGAAAATCTCATCAGCGGGTCAAGCGCGTCGGCTTTTATACAGCGATCATCGAATATTCCAGATTAAACGTTGGGACCCGCATGCCTTCTAAAATGTTCTACACCATTCGTGTCAAGCGATGAAATCAGATAACACAACGTTCGCCGACAACAGACAGCGGATAGAAGCATCGATAACTTTCCAGAAACTTCGGATACATGCAGGCGCATCCCACGCTGTGCGATAACATTTGTTAGGCGACAAAACTTGTCGCCCGATAAAGACAAGTACACGTGTCAATATGCAGCTACAAGAGTGAATGTGTTTATTTGATTTTACAGTTAAACGCACGTATTGGTCGTCGTCGTGACGCATAACTGAATATAGCACGTAAGTGAATTCCCACCGAACATAAACGACGACTTCGCTGAGGACATCGCGGATGACAGATTCATAGCCCGATAGCTTTATTGTAGTTTGAAGATTCGGTTTGCAGATGACGCTGATTGGAAACTTGTTCAAGAAAATAGAAGGTCAAAAATCTGAAATTCTTTATCTGAGGTTTCAAGCATTCAGCTGAAAAAGTTATGCTTCCTTGAAATATTTATGGAATGACAGCGGTGAGTGTGCCATGATGCTGTTCAAGACTTGTACTGGATACATCGCGTTCAGTACCTGCAGTGCGCTGCCAGCATTCGGGGTGTTTAAGTTTGTCAGTGATGTACAGATAACATTCATAAGTGACCTCAGGATGGCAAGTCTCGTGACTCTGCGAATTAGCTTGGCTTCGGTAGAGGTGGCCATGCTTCACTTGAGTTAGCGATGGTGGGCGTCCCTTTCTCATCTGTTCTGGCAATGTATGACTCAGTGGTTCACGACCAGTCTTTGCCAGATTGTGCACTTACTTAAAACTGCCAGTGTTTTCTTTACTTGAGGTCAGGGAACGTCGGCGTCTCACTTTAATTGTGGCTTGCTGATGTACCTAATGGTCTCTAACCATTTGCCTCAAGATCCTCAGTTCATTTTTCTGGAACGGGCATTCTTTCGAAGCAGGCACGTACCCAGGATCTTTTTTCGGGGGGGGCCCACCACCTCCATCATCATCATCATCATCATCATCATCATCATCATCATCATCATCATCATCATCACCACCACCACCACCACATTCATCATCATCATCCTGTTTTATGTCCACTGCAGGACGAAGGCCTCTCCCTGCGATCTCCATTTACCCCTGTCCTGCGCCAACCGATTCCAACTAGCGCCCGCGAATTTCCTAATTTCATCGCTCCACTTAGTGTTTTGTCGTCCTCGATTGCGTTTTCCTTCTCTTGGTACCCATTCTGTAACCCTAATGGTCCAGCGGTTATCTAACCGGCGCATTACATGACCTGCCCAGCTACATTTTTTCCTCTTGATGTCAATTAGAATATCGTCTATGCCCGTTCGCTCTCTGATGCAAACCGCTCTCTTTCTCTCTCTTAACGTCAAGCCTAGCAATCTTCGTTCAATCTCTCTTTGCGCGGTCCTTAACTCATTCTCAAGTCTCTGCCCCATATGTCAGCACTGGCAAAATGCACTGATTGCACACCATACTTTTCAATAATAATGGTAAGCTTCCAGTCAGGAGCTGGCAATATCTGCCGTATGTGATCCAACCTATTTTTATTCTTCTGTGAATTTCCTACTCATGATCAGGGTTCCCTGTGATTAATTGACCTAGGTAAACGTACTCCTTCACAGTCTCTAGTGGCCGACTGGCGATCCTGATCTCTTGTTCCTTAGCCCGGCTATTTATCATTATCGTCATCTTCTGCATATTAATATTCAACCCCACTCTTACACTCTCTCTGTTAAGGTCTCCAATCATTTGTTGTAACTCGTCTGCATTGTTGTTGAATAGAACAATGTCATCGGCAAACCGAAGGTTGCTGAGATATTTGCCGTCGATCTTTACTCCTAAGCCTTCCCAGTTTAATAGCTTGACTTCTTCTAAGCACGCAGTGAATAGCTTTGGAAAAATTGTGTCTCCCTGTCTGACCCATTTCCCTATAGGTATCTCCCTGCTTTTCTTGTGTAGAATTAAGGTAGCTGTAGAACCTCTGTATATATTCTTACGCGAAGGACGAGCCAGTAAGACGAGAAACTATTTACAGATTATATTTACAACAACGGTTGCAGCGCTGACCGGTCAGATTCACAGCGCGAGCCCAGTTCGTTCTTCCTCCTCTTTTCTGGAGTGATGGCGCCCACGCACCTCGTTCAAACAAACAAATACCAAACGCATGTAGCAATATTTTTCAAGCTTTTTACCTAAGCGTTCTGTAGTCCTTGATTACGTCCTCTCTGCTGGTATCTCTACTGAACCATATGCATTTTCGTAATCTATATAAGCCACATAGAGAGGCTTATTGTACTCTGCAGATTTCGCGATAACCTAATTGATGACATGGATGTGATCCATTGTAAGGTATCTCTTCCTGAAGCCAGCCTGTTCCCTTGGTTGACAAAATGCAGTGTTGCCCTTATCCTATTGGACATTATTTTGGTAAATATCTTATATAATACTGGGAGCAAGCTAATGGTCCTATAATTTTTCAATTCTTTAACGTCTCCTTTTTTGTGGATTAGTATAATGTCTGCAGTCTTCTAGTTTTCTGGGACCCTTGCAGTGGATATACACTTCGTATAAAGAGCCGCCAGTTTTCTAAGCAATATGTCTCCTCCATGTTTGATTAAATGGACTGTTATTCCACCTTCTCCTCCCGCTCTTCATCGTTCCATGTCTTGCAGGGCCCTTCTGACTTCATCGCTAGTTATAGGAGAGTTTCCGTATCCTGTTCATTACTGTTTCTAAGTGAGGTATCGGGACTTCTCTGGGTACTGTATACAGGTCAGCTTAGAATTTTTCCGCTGCTTTTACTGTATCTTCGAGATTCCTTATGATATTATCCCTCTTATCTTTTAGTGCATACATCATGGTTTGTCCTATGCCAGGTTTCTTTTTTACTGATGTAAGGCCACGTTCATTTTTTTACGGCTTCTTCAGTCTTTCACATGTTATAGTTTCGAATATCAGTTATTTTCGCCTTGTGGATCAGTTTGACAGTTCTGCGAATTGCGTAACGCTCTGCGGCTGCCAGTCCCATACAACCGCGTAGAGCACAGGACTCTGCGATTCTAGACGTACTGCGCGCACCGAGAAAGGTTAGAAAAACACCCACGTAAGCACAGCAGAGAAGTGGCTGCGTGAGGCGGTTCGACCGATAACTGTAGAAGCGTCATTCAAAGCAAGTAATTATTCTCTACTTCCGGCGGCGTTTTC
This sequence comes from Dermacentor albipictus, assembly GCF_038994185.2. Taxonomy (NCBI): domain Eukaryota; kingdom Metazoa; phylum Arthropoda; class Arachnida; order Ixodida; family Ixodidae; genus Dermacentor; species Dermacentor albipictus. The sequence goes on from NC_091821.1 coordinate 479,627,987, forward strand.
TCTACTTCCTTTTTAAATAAAAAGATGTTTATCCATAAATATTCTCATAAACAACGGTTAACATTTTTATTATTCGCTTTTGCTTGCAGTTGGGTTGTTGCGCGTTGGCTCTCTCCCTTAGTAGATCGCTTAATTTCTCAACTCCTTGCGATTTTTGTTTCCGGTTTCCAATTTTGCACGAAAAGTGCGATACAATTAATGAAAAACAGACGAGGTAACTGGCGACAGTCATCTTGCTTATGGGTTTAAGGGTTATGGCAGGGTTTCATGATGGACGCTCTTTCACAACATTTTATTTCCCACCTTATCTAACCCATATCACGTGTATATGGTTCCGGGCATCGGCCAGTCGCGGCGAGCCGTAACTCAAGGAAATAACGAAGCAAAGGGAAAAGTTAAACGCAATTGGTGTTTTCTCCGGCCGCAATTCGTTCCATGAGAGTACATACCAGCTGAATAACAGCCGCATCCCTCTCCTGGTCCCAGGATCAGCCTAAACAAAGAAGGTTGATCTAACAAAATCAACAGCTATGCGCGTGACGGTTGAATAGATGGTGACAACTGAGCGCATCTCGAGTTAATCGCGTGGGTGCGGAATCTATGAGAAAACTGTCTTTCACATTACAAGAAATGCCGATAACTACCGCCATCTAAAAGAAAAAGGCAGCATAAGGCTGACCGATGAACAGCTGCCAAGTCTCAACATTAATCTGGCGGCGCTTTAGGAATGTGTGAGGAGTGGTGGCGTGGGCGGGGAGGGGGGGGGGGGTATGCCACTTGATTTCGGGGGGGGCCCGGGCCCCCCCGGGCCCCCCCCTGGGTACGTGCCTGTTTCGAAGTCATATCGTACGCACCCCTACAGTTGTAGCACCTAAAGTGCGCTGCACGACAAATGTCAGAGCTGTGTCAGAACACCGTGGGCATAATGTGCCTGGATTCTTACAGACAACAATCAGGTGTCCAATTCTCTGACAATTCCAGGAGTGTAGGGGTTTGGACACGAAAGGTCGTATAGTATGAAGAAAATGGCCGACCTTCACATGCGATGGTAGGCAATCACTTTTGAAGAGGAACTTCACGCAAGTTGATTTGCCAGTACGACAAGCTTGCATTCTGAGAATGATGTATGTCGTTGTTTTGATCAAAATAGGTAGATAACTGCCACAGATTGAGACGTGGATGTTGTAAAGCACACCTGCGGTGGTTTATAAGCTCTGTGGAATGTGGCAGCGCACTTTGATGTTATTTAGCTACCTAATCTTCATCGACAGATTTAAGGCGTTTCGTTTGGTAACAGTGATCGCGAGGACGTTCTTGCGGTTATTACTTCGGACGTCTTTTATCTCGCCTCGAGCGAGAGCCACCCGATAAACAGAGATGGCCTGTCTAATGAGCCGGTTGAGATTGTCCGTAGTTGCCCCGGGAACATAGATAATTGTATGCTCCGGAGCTCTCGGCGTAGGAGTCACAGTCGAATTACTTGATGCGCAGCACCCAATGATATTTCGTCTTTTTGCTTTCCGGCGTATTTAGACCTCGAAGCTTTCAACGTCCGAAGTGGCGTCACTCGAAGGAGAGTACAGCTATGTGTCAGCGCGGTCAGCTAAGCTACCAGGGCTGTTCTTCCCGCATACGCTGGCTGTTCTGGACGGTGCTCGACCGATTCCACTTCCATCGCCGAAAAAGGGAGCGGCGTCTCACAGCAAACCGGTGAAAACCTATTTTTTGCTAAAGAGACCAAAACAGCGATGTTATGCGTGAACGTTGATGCTACGTCTACACGCTAAGAACAGTAATTGCTGACCGCATCAGCCTCTGTATCACGTACGGATGTGATTTTTACTCAGTCATTTCGCCGCGTTTCTTGTTGAATGAAACTGTCTTAGCTTGCTCCCGCTATATCTACACACCCTTTGTGGGGCCCATTATGTCTCACAGTATTTATAGGACGCCATTTTAAGAACAACGAATGTAGCAGCTGCGCCCGTGCATATGCTATCCGGCGATTGGTATTGTTTGGCCGTGCCATATGTAAGACGGTGCAAGTCGCTTCTCACCGTTTTACGTTGTTGCTGTTACTACGTTGTCATCGTCATCATCAAGCCGTCTTCGAGCCATCGTCGTCATTCCATCGTCGACGTCGCGTCGTCATCACAATGTCGCTGCCATGCCTTCGTGGCAGTTCCATTTTCGTCATTTTGTCGTAGGTATTGCACTGTGGTCAATCCATTTTCGTCATAGCTTTCTCGTCACGCGATCGCTGTGATTCCACTTTTCTCATCCGTTTGTCCTGGTGCCATCGTCGACACGCCGTCATTATAGCATTGTCGCCATGTCGTCGTTGTCATACCTTAGTAATAACTCTACCATTGCCAATTCTTTGTCGTCATTCCAGCTCCGTAATTCCATTCTTCACGTCACCGCCATCCTATCGTCGTTGTAATACCATCGGCACGAATTCAGAGCCGGAATCACGTTGTCGTTACACCATCGGTGTCAATCCAGCATCGACATTACATTGTTACGCCGTCGACGTCACACCAGAGTCGTTAGCTCATGGTTATCAGGCAGTCGTCGTCACACCATCGTCGTCTTACATTGATCCTCAACCCGGCGTCATCTCACCATCGTGGTCGTACAGTGGTCGTAATTCTATGGTCGTCATCGGGTCGTCCTCGCACCGTTGTCGTTAAATCGTCGTCACCAGTCCGCACAGCGTCGTCAATCCTTGGTCAGGACGCTGGAGACTCTTGTTCTTGGGTGTTCTGTGCAGCCACACGCGACAGAATTGCACTCGGCCTGGCTCTTTTGAACAAAGCTAGATGATATCAAAACCAGCTGGCCAGTGGTTCCTCCATTACATGGGGGGAAGTGTCTGGCGCCACCATAAACACCGTGAACACAGTGCCCGCTGTGCAACGCGGCAGTATCATCGACGGCGTCTTCACCAAATGGGTTGGTCTAGCTCCTTGCCAGCGCGTGTCGTACTCCAGTACACATAGGCCGCTACTATCTATAGAGTTAGCGTTAGCTGTTAGTTGTTAGTTAGTTGTTAGCTATAGATCTATAGATCTATAGATCTAGCGTCAGCGAAGCTGCCATATGAAAAAAAAGGAACAAACCACGTGCAAGATAAGGTTATGGGACTTACGATGTTCGGTTACCTTAGCTGTGACATACGAAGACCGTAAGTATTATAATTATATTTTGCAGCGTGTATTTTTCTTCATTTTCTTTTTATTTTAGCAGCTTCGCTAAAGTTAGCCGGGACACGGTATAATGGTTAGCATCATTGCAGCTGAAGAAACGTCAACGAAAGCGCTTACGAAGAGCACGTAGGAAAAAAAAAATTCGCCCACACATTTGCGTCGTCTATACTTTTCATAAATCCTTCCCTTGACATAGATAATTATCAATGATGTTTTAAGCCTTAATGTTCTAGGTACCTCCAAATGCTGTGTCGATGAATACGAATTAAGTCAGTCAGGATTTGAAAGTTCAATGTTTTATAACCAAGCCGCAACCAAAATAGTTGCGGGAGGAATAACTTATCATCGGTAAAGCAATGCTCATTATCGATATGAATTCTGCCGAAATTCACTCCCCATTATATTTCAGTCGATGAACGAACAAGTCACCCACCATACAATAGCCTTCTGCTTAAGCTCTGATGAAAGCTACAGATGGCGTTTCGCTTAAGTCGTAATGTGTCTTCACTACAGAGTGCCTGGATAACGTCAAAGAATTGGTATCAGCGTTCGAAGCTAAAATTCTCAAAATTGCAGGCAGTTTCCCAGGATTTCGAAAGCTCCGCTGCCTTTCTGATGCGAGCTAATTTCAATACAAAACTCGCAGTCATTGTTAAACCTCTGATGCCATGAACATGACTTGGGAAATGGAACTTTTTGCTACTTCGCACGGTAAAAGCGCCTAAGATGATGCTGGCGGCACTATCATCGTTTTAGTGCCATGTGCTCTTTCAAGAAGCGTCGGAATTCAAAGAAGATGGAAATTTTAACTGGTCAGCAGTCGATATAAGTAGAGAGAGAGAGAATGAAGAGGAAAGGCAGGGAGGTTAACCAGATATGAGTCTCCGGTTTGCTACCCTGCACTGGGGATGGGGGATAGGGGTTAGAAAGATGGCAGAGGAAAACGCTAAAAAAAAGGGGGGGAGGGAAAGACACGCACACATGGAGGCGCACACACAAAAGGCGTTCCACTTAAAGTCGTTCACACAGGCCGGTAGATCGTAAAAAGCGCAATAGCGCTTGCACGGCCTTCTTTGTGACGGTAGGTCCTTTCGATGTTGTAGAATTATTTTTTCGGATAGCGGTTGGTCATCCAGTTGGTCAAGTTCGTGGCGAAGGCATGCCCTCTGGGAACTGTACTGCGGGCAGGCACACAAGATATGGCCAATTGATTCTTCAAGGCCGCAGTGGTCACAGGTTGGGCTGTTGGTCATCCCTATGCGGAATGCATAGGCTTTAGTAAAGACAACGCCCAACCAAAGTCGATATAAAAGCGTGGCGTCTCTACGGCGAAGCTGTGATGGCGCTCGAAGACTTAGTGTGGGATCAAGTGAGTACAGTCGCGTGTTTCTTAAATGTGGCTCATTCCATTGCGACGCGGTGCACTGCCGAGCAAGTAGGCGGAGCTTCCGTGCTGCGTCAGTTCTAGAAAGAGGAATTGGGACGTGGCGCTCCTCAGTATGGGCTGAGCGGGCAGCGTGATCCGCCCGTTCATTGCCAATAATACCGCAATGACTTGGAAGCCACTGAAAGGTTATTTCGTGGCCTGCATCACTAGTATGTTGTAACATTTCTGTAATATGGAATATTAGCTGTTCGTGCGGTCCGCGTCGTAAAGGTGACAGTAGAGACTGTAGTGCCGCCTTCGAATCGCAGAATATTGTCCATTTGTGTGGCGGTTCATCGCCAATGTGTTGAAGGGCAGTAAAGAGCGCTGCGAGCTCTGCTGCCGTCGATGTTGTGGCGTGAGTCGTCTTAAATTTGATTGTTGTAGCTTTCGCTGGTATGACGATTGCCGCCGCGGAGCTGCTTGGAAGGACAGATCCATCAGTGTAAATATGCGTAGAGTCACGGTAGTTCTCGTACAAATGTAGTAGCGTGAGCTGTCTAAGGGCTGGCGATGATAGATCAGCTTTTTTCGAGATACCAGGTATAGCGAGGTTGATTTTTGGCTGAGCGAGGCACCATGGAGGAATCGAAGGTCTCGCAGCCGGGGTGAAACAAGCTGGCAATGATTCATCATATGCGGTTATCGTCTGGCTGAAAGATGTGTGTGGTCTGTCCGTTGTTAGGGAAGCCAGGTGGTGACGGGGAGTCCTGGCCAGATGCCTTATATGTGTCCTGAGTACTTCAATTTCAATGTGGATCCTGACAAGGTGGTCTCCAGCGATTGCTATAGTAGCCACTGTTGAAGCACTCTGAGGCAGGCCTAGACAGATCCGGAGCACTTGACCCTGAAGACTTTGTATTGTGCGTACATTTGTTTTACCTGTGTTGCTTATTGCTGGCAAGCTGTATCGCAGAAATCCTAGAAAAAGCACCCTGTACAGTTGCAACATGGCACTGGGCGACATTCCCCAGGTCTTGCCAGCGAAAAACTTGAGCAGGTGACAGATGCCTGTCAACCTTTTTTTCACGTATGATACGTGTGGGCTCCATGACAAGTCCCTGTCGATTATGACACCTAGGAACTTGTGCGATCGGACCCGTCGTATTATTTGACGATTTATCATTACACTGTAATTGGCCATGGGTTTGCGCGTAAATGGCACTAGTGCGCATTTCTCTGAGGAAATTTCCAGGCCTCGATTACGGAGGTAGATAGCAGTTTGTGTGGCGGCTCTCTGAATTCTCGCTCTCAACTGTAGGCGTGTTACTGCAGACGTCCATATGCAAATGTCATCGGCGTACATTGATAGCCTGACTGTGGTTGGCACGTGCTCAAGGAGAGCAATTAGTGTTAGGTTAAATAACACAGGGCTAAGTGCACCGCCCTGGGGGACGCCGCGGTAGCTGTAATGTAGAGAAGTATGGCCTCCCTCGGTGCTTACAAAGGAGGATCGCATGGATAGATAGCTCCGTATCCATTGAAACATCCGACTACCCACTCCTACCTCTGCGAGAGCACAGAGGACGGCTTCATGCGTAACGTTGTCAAACGCCCCTTTAACGTCGAGGAATAAAGAAGCGCAGAGACGCTTACGGCATTTCTCATGTTGAATGTAGGTGACCAGGTCGATGACGTTATCGATCGATGATCGACCGCGTCGGAAGCCCGCCATGGCATCTGGGTAGGTGTTGTGGTACTCCAGGTACCACTACAGACGTCCTAGGACCATCCTCTCCATTACTTTACCCACACAGCTTGCCAAAGCGATCGGGCGATAGGATGAGAGCTCCAACGGCGATTTGCCAGGCTTCAGCAGTGGAACAAGGCGACTTGTCTTCCAGGTTGTTGGTAGCGTGCCATTTCTCCACGATTCATTGTACACTTCGAGGAGAACTCCTCTCGCTCGCTCCCCCAGGTGACACAGAGCTCGGTAGGAAATTCCGTCAGGTCCTGGCGCTGATGTGCGGCTACACAAAGCTAATGCTGCCTTAAGTTCGTGGACTGAGAATGGTAGATCCAACTGGTGATCACGTGGTGGCGGACAGCTGCTCGAAGGTGATAGAATGTTGGTAGCTGTGAGTTGGCCGGATGGTCTGGCGCAGAAATCCTCTGCCACGTCAATCTCCGATCTCTTCTGAGAGAGGGCAAGCGGTTTGAACGGGAATCGCTGTACGGGATGTGTCCGGAGACCGCGCACCGTTCGCCATAGTTGAGATAAAGGCTTGCGTGGATATAGCGACTCACAGAAGGCAGCCCAACGTTGCGAATCGAGCTTGTCTAACCGGCGCTGTATCTTCTTTTGCGTGCGCCTGGCGGTCCGTAGATCGTCCATTGTCTTCGTACGTCGGTATCTTCGGTCACCACGTCGTCGGATGGCTTGAAGTCGTTCTAGTTCCACATCAAAGTCATTCAGTCTCGAAGAGCATGTGAGAGTGCGCATAGTGTCGTGCACCGCGCTCTTGATTGCCCCTTCCAAGTCTAAAGATGGATTGGCGTCGCAGTGTTCTTCCATAAGAGATTGAAATTTAGGCCAGTCCACTCTTTGGATTGTATCCCTTATTTTGGAAGGGGACAATCCTCTGATCTTGATGTACGTGGGGATGTGGTCACTTCCGTGCGTCTCTATGTCCGCAAACACCCTGCGCGTCTGACAAGGCTTCGTGAGACGAAAGCCAAGTCAAGACAGCTGCTGTACGTGGAGCCACGTAAGAAAGTAGGACTTCCATCATTCAGCAGCCAAAGTTCATTACTGGAGGCGAAAGATACTAGAGATCTGCCTCTTCCGTTGATCATCGGACTTCCCCAGAGTGTATGGTGGGCGTTGAAATCTCCAATGATGACTCAGGGATAGGAGGTTGAGGAAAGGATGTCTTGTAGTCTTTTGTAATCAAATCGACTTGACGGAGCTAGGTATGCGCCCACAAAAGTAAAGGCCAAGTTCTTTTTCCTTACGTTTAGGCATATATATTGGTTATTGTCATTAGGTGGTACAGGCTGATGAGTGTAGGTGAGGTCACGGCGAATACACACCAAAACCTTACTGTTTTCATAAACAGTTGACGACATGAATAATTCATATCCAGAAAGCCTGATTGTGTTCGATAAGTTCGGCTCGCAAATGACGATAATGGGAAACATATTGGCGTACACGAAGCGACGGAAATCCGAAAGGCGCGCTCTGAGTCCGCGCGCATTCCACTGGAAAATAGCTGCTTGTCGGACCTCTTCCCTAAAAGACCGTGGCTGTGGAGCCATGATCTACTCAAGGGTTGCCAGCACGGGACTCAGAGCGTCCAGTACTTGAAGCGCACTTCTGGCAGACGGTGTGTGCATGTTGCTTAGCAACACGCGAATGGCATTCATTAAAGGCCTAATAAGTGCTATCACTTGCTCATCTGTTTTCCGCGACTCCTCGGATACAGCACCTTGCTGTACAGGGGGCGGCTTCTTCTGCGGCTCTTCTGGCGGTCGTGTACGCGGAAGTGGCGGCCATTCCTTTGTGGAGAGAGATCTGGCAGTATTCTTCCTTCCAACATCGGTGTTCGGAGTGATGGAAACTTCCGCTGATGATGATGCTTGACGCATTGACTTTTCCTGGAAGCTTGACGGTTTCCGTCGTGAAGACCTTCGACGGTGACATCGTCTTCGCCGTACTTTCACAGCGGCCTCTTTGTGGGTAGAATTGTCTCTCACCATTTGTTTAAGAATGGTGATCTCTTTTTTGATCTGGGGACAGTCTTTGGAAGAGGCGCAGTGATCACCCTGACAGTTAGGACACTTCAATGTGGTTGCGCTGCAGTTGTCTTCTGAGTGGGGTTCGGCACATCGAGGGCACACGGCCGAATTTCTGCAGACACCCTTCACATGGCCAATCTTCTGACAATTGAAGCATTGCATTTGTCATGGAATAAATGGTCGAACCTGGTGGCGAAAGTGGCCGACCTTCACGTAGGGTGGAAGGCAGTCGCCTTTGAACGTTAGCCTCACACAACGTGTGTTGCCGAGGCGACAAAAATGCACAATGACGTTATGTTCACTTGCTGGTTTTATGAAAACTGGGAGGTCTGCATTAGGAATTTCGTTCTCAATGTCATAGATGACTCCTATTATTGTGGCACCATTCGTTGGCATAATGGGTCGGACCTTGATGTTTCCCAGCTGCGTTACATGTTGTAGTATGGTCAGCGCGCTTGGGTTCATCACATCGACTGCCAGGATGTTTCGCCTAGTGTTTATCCTGATATCCTTGATCTCGTTTGGCACAGTGTTTTCGAGATACACAGAGAGTGCTTGCCTGTTGAGGACGCGCAGGTTGTCGGAAACGTTCTGTGGCACAAACAAGATGGAGTGAGGCCATCGTTGAGGCGCTGTTTTCACAGTGTTCGAGCTGGACGCCGAAGATGAGTTGATAATTCTTCGTTTGGCCTTGCGGTATTGGACAAGTCGAAAGCTGTCTTCCGAGGACTCGTCACCTGATGCGGAGTACAGCTCTGTGTCCTCGCTACCACTCGACGTATTCCCTCGCTTCCTCGAACCGATGTCCGCGGGTGAACGGGAACCGGGAGGATCCTCGGGGTGTTGCACATCCATCACCGTGAAGGAGGGGGCTGTAGACCCCACAGGTGCAGTGAGAAGTCCAGAAAAGCACAGAGACGGGCGAGATGTGTTCCACAATAGTATATAAGTAAGAGACGACTAGAGTATTGGTGGAAGAAAAGCAGGGAAGAGATTGATAGAATCGGAGTCATCACAAGTGCAAGTAATGGTACAGTACAGGGACAGAGGTTTTAAATATGAAAATTAAGATCGCGATTGCACAGGCGAAAGGCTCGATACCAATAGACGTAATGAAACGTGATAAATTTAGGCAGGCTATGGAACCATTTTTTTTCCGCCCCATTTCAAAGGGAATGCCAATAAACATCACCATCATCAACATCACGGCTAGAGCTAGCCTTCAGAGGCCGTACAGAGAACACATGACGACCCACTACCAGGTCTTCAAATGGGCGAAAGAAAAAGCGAAGAAAGCCATGCTCCTGTGCGTCCTTAAGCAGGTTGTAGAAAAAAAATCAAACTAGCGCCGCAAGAAAGCTGCATCAGTCACCAGGTATGTGCTGTAAGGATTGCTAGGTCAATCCCACCGTTCGTAATCAGTTGTCAAGATTGCAGTCGGGCATGAATTAGAAGGTAGCTGGCCCATGCCGTCGTCCAACTTATCCACGCTAACGACGTTGTTGAAGGGAAGGACTGCTTCTCATCGAGAACGAGGAATATGGGTTTATTTACAGTATCTACATAAGGACGTTGCAGTTCATCAGTTTAGCATGACTGCGAGAGAAAGTACACTGAGCAGCCGCACAACAACGGTTTATAAACACTCGGTCCTCCCTCGATCCCTAGGTGAGGGAAACGTTTGACCAGTAGACGAGCCGCCTCTCTGCGGGAGGGCTTACACACACACTTCCGCACAGGTTCACGGTCCCCACCGACGTCAGACGGTCTTCTCAGAACTCGAGGCTTACGTCAGGAAAGGTGCATCTTATTCCCCGAGCTGACCCCCGCAGCGCGGCCGCCGGTGCTCCATTGTCTTGCGTCTTGAATGGCGCGTGGGAAAGGGCCTCCGAAGACGTTCCCTCGGCAACTCCCCCGCTCGCGGCAGACCAGGTCGGCGGTGGCGTGTTTAGTCATAAAGCCTGGTTCGTCGAACTCATCTCCGAAATCCCGCGATGAAGGGTGGCGGACGTGGCGTATTGTTCTCCGGACACAGTAGATTTAGTGACGCCGTGTGGCTAGAGGGTTGCGGTGGCGTTCCAGGAACAGTGCACGCCACTGTCGCAACTGGCTGGCAAAACATGCACTTCAGCGGGACGTTCTTAACAGTGCGTATCCCCCCCGTTCATTAATCGCGACTATCGGCGATCTGTGCAGGGCTGACCTACTACTCATCGACACAGGATTTGTAGGCGGCCCAGTAAGAAGATGCATTCTCCAACACTTCTGAAACACCCTACTTAGAGATAGGCGGTCAGTGCGTAGAGTTTCGCCACCAACCCGGGGCGTGTATTACAGTAAAGACGCACAGGTCAATATGGTCAAGACGCTGGTCAATAGCGCTGTACGTAGGAGGAACCAAACGTTTTTTTTTTTAAAGGAAACATTATGCCCGTCTACAACAAACTATTCCAATCAATATTCCTAAAATGAATTGTTACGTGTACTTCTATGAAACGCGTAACTTTGCGTGTTGTTTAGATAGACCACCCCAATCGTGAATTAACAGATGAAAACTTTACAGAAATGCCACTTTTACAAATTTGTGATAATTTTGCTAGTACATTCATCATTGTTGCATGCGCAAATATTTTAGCTGTTTAGACACAAGGTTGTCAAGAACAGTTAACAAAACAGTATGGATAAATCAGAAGTTTTTATAAATGATTTAGAAAATGCCATAAACGAGCCTTCTTGCCCGAATAATTATTATATTGAAAGTGAAGCCAGCGACTATACAGTGCACGGTGCATAGTATGACACTCCGTTTGCATGGGTGCGTCGTTCGAGGTCGACTGCTGAGTGCGCTGAACAGAACATACTTCGTATTGGACGACACCTGTCACACACGCCTGTATGATATGGTATGAAGAACATTATTTAGGTCCTGAAGGATCAGTCTGGGACTGATGCGGGCCGCTCCCACGTCGGGACAGAGAGGTCGAGCCCCTCTGCCGTGAAACGGGCCCTCTGGACAGCCCTGAGTTGGTCCGCCAGCACTTCACTGTGAAGCATCCGCTGCCACCGCTGTTCACCTCGAGAACCATCACCGGCCAACGCCAAGCAGCGCCAAAGCATGTGTTCTAAATCGAGCAAACCTCCACACTTACTACAGTGCACTGAAACCCTGCCGTTGTGAAATTTTTATACTACATGTCCCGCCTAACCTGTGCAAAATTTTAAAAACATGTGCAACTGCCATGTAGCCGGACAATTCATCCATTATAAGGTAATGTCGTTTGCCATCGCTTGGAGCAAATCATCCAATTTTTGCATTTGTCCTAATTGCATATTTAGTGATTATTAATGAATCAACTTCGTTGCAAATATGACATTTTGACCAATAGGGTCAATGAGAAAATTGTACACCGTCGTGAAATGTTTCCGACTGAGATCTCCGTTGCTCCAAACGGACTGCATAAAAGTTGTTTTTCAAGCCTGAAGGAACGCCTGCGAAAATGTGTAATGGCAAAATGAATGTCAGAGAGAAAAAAATTCGGCACTGCGGCCTTCAATAACAAATCACAGTATGCCTGCGCACGTGCCTGTGCGCGCCTCAATCGGGTCACAGCGTACTGAAATTTTTTGCATAATGTTGAAGGCAGATATATATATGTCAGGTCTGTACGCGTCTCGTGAGGGTTGAAAAACACTGTGTTTCGTTGAAATAGATTTGCGGGTGAGGCTGAAAAACGTTTTCTGAACTATTTTCATTCTCTGTTATTTTTTATGAACCCGCATGAACCGTTTCAAACCGGTTCTGCGGCGGCCGCATTGCTACGGGGGCGAAATGCAAAAACGCCCATGTCCCGTGAATTGGGGGCACTTTAAGGAGCCCGCGGTGGTCAGAATTAATCCGGAATGCCCCACTACGGCGTCTCTCATAATGAAGTCGCGGTTTTGGCACCTAAAACGCGAGAATTCAATTCGGTTCAAGCCGGTTCGAACCGTTACATCTCTGCCCAGGAGCTGTACCTGAACGGAACCGGAAACTATGCGGAAACCTGAACCCGAACCCGAAAGCTTTTCTGTTCGGCATCCTGGCAGCGAGCAAAGTCGGCGAACGTTGAAATGTGATCCGCGGGTCAAGCACGCCGGTTGTTTTATATATGACTTCCAGAATTTTCCGGAGTAGTCAGTGGCGCTCGTGCGCCTTGCACAATTCGCAGCATTATCGTGTCGCGCATGTAATCTGATTCCGCATGCTCAAGGAACAACACAGGCAGCAGATGGAAAGGGCGACGACAGTCGAGAATGTTCTCATACATGAAAGCGCGTTTTACGTTGACCGATAACATTAGCAATTGTTATCAGGTGAGAAACGGTCGCAGCAAAGAGGAAATGCAAGTGTACGCGTGTCGCTGTTGTAGAGCAAGCAGCGCCGTTTATTTCACGTGTTTGCGTGGTATTTTAAATTGAACGCTCGACAATGTCTCTAGCACTGTAAAACGTAATAAGATGATGATACAAATCATAGAAAGGCGTGCGTTTCGGAACCATCGAAGGGAGCACGGAACGATACTTGACTTCAGGGCTAAAATTTTTTACGGCGCGCGCGTCATGTACACTTGAAACATGGGTTGAGAATCGCTTGGGTCGCGCCCACGCTTCTCTCGCCCAGTGATGTTCCCATTTGCTTTGGTGCAGCTTGTACCGAAAGCTGGAAGCTGACTTTCGGATGTGGTCTCTGGAGTGGAGCACATCATCTTTGAAGGTTGACAGACACAATGCCAAAAAGCCGGACGCGCAACATAGTTCGCCGGGCGAAACGAAAATACGAATTCGAAAATATGCGTTCACAGAAAAATCGCGAAACCAGGAAGCTCGAAAAATTTGACAGCCGAATTGAATAAAGCAGACGCATATTTGATATCTCTTTATCTTGAGGATTACTTCGTATTCATTTTTTGTATTCTTATCTCCCGGCGTATTGATGGTGCTTGCAATACCTTTGTTTGCATTTATTCTTGAACTCCAATGCTCGTGACTTCACGTCATCCTAAGATCGATAGCAAACACTACGAGTCCTAAGAAAGCTTTAAACATAGTTTATGCAAAACATACGTTAAACTGCAGCATGTCTACGTCTAGCCCCAAATCGGCGATAATTGTCGAGAGTTGACATCGCTTGGTAGATTGTTCGAAGTGAACTGTCATGCTTTTCATGTTTGTCAGCTGTCATGTTTGTACGACATCATAAGGTACTTGGGTAGCACATTCAGGGACACATGCAGAAGACGCAAACACACACGATACATTTTGGCTGTGCGCGAGTCTGATACACTGCGCAGGTACACCTATAACGAAGCTTGTTTGCAATATAGTTCACCACCACATGCAGCGCTCATTGTGCTGCATTGAGCAGTAAATGTAGCAGAATCAAATTTGCTGAGAAAATACTGCACTACATGTTTCGAATTTGGCACCTGTTAGCAAGAGAAAGTACCAGGGCTGGTTTACATGAACGAAATGGCTAGAAAGTGGCATAATAGACACAATGAATGCTTTGGGCTCTCAAATTCTACGAGTATCTAGAGCAGTAACAAAAGTGCATTATGAAATCAATAACTGATAAAAGATAGGACATTAATAAACACTCCTTTTTATTTCTGTTTCACGAAAAACACATTATGAAAATGCTATTTTGGTGCACTGAGTGTTGTGCAGCATCAAAAATAGCTACAGTCACGTGCCAAAAAAACTTACATATTCACCTTAGGCCTCCATAAAGAAGAATTGCAACGGTGAAGTCATACAGAAAAAAAAAGCAAGAATGCGTTTCGACAGAGGCTGGGACCAAAACAAAGACACAGCGTGGTTGATGCAATGGTACACCAGCCTTTCTGTGAAATTATTACATCAGCTCCGAAGTGCTTGCAATCACGTTTAACGCCTTCCGCCTAAATGTACGCGCTCACGGAGCGGATGTGAAACGCTTTTCACGTCAAATTCACGTTTTTCGTGATAAACGACGTGAGTCGAAAGAACACAAGACATTGTAGTTCTGCAAGCAGCGGTAGCAACGCGTAAAGTGGTAAAAAAAGACAACGGGTTGGAATGTGTGTTACGTGTGCGCATCAAGTTCGCAGACGTCGTTGACGAGAGTATAAAAGCTAGCTGGGGGCAGCAAGGAGCCAGCAGAAGGCATTCGCCATCGCCTCAGCGTCATTTGGTGGACAACGTCTCTGGACAGAAGTGGGAGCTTCATAAGACTCGAAATGTTTCCTGCGGTGAGACACAAAGCGCCGCTCTTTATCCGTCAACGAACTCCTTCAGCAGTATTCGCTGACAGCTGCTTCTTTCTTTTGGTTATCATGCTTTGTCACACGTGGGAGCAGCTACGCAAGGCCATTGTACTTCTTGTAGTTACAGTTCCGTGTTAGGTCAATAGGTTCAGTAATTTAAGTAAGGTGACGTGCGTTGCAAGCTAACCGGAAGTGATTTAGGTCAAAGCACCGTCGTTATTCTTTCTTAAGTTCTCTGCTCGGCGATAGCACGCTAACGTGTTTTTTGTATTGCCAAAAACGAACACGTGTGGAAGTACACTCGAATGCTGCAAGTCGATAATGGGAATTCCAGACTTGCATGAGCGTGCTAATCTCTTATCGCAATTAGCTATTATATCCTGCGTTGTGCTATACTTGCAAAGTTTGCATCCTCGATGATATTTTAGAACAAAATGGATTGTGCAAGCCCTTTTTTTAGCGTATCATTGCTACGCGACTCAGACGATTCCACGAGAATAGCTGTCCCCCATCTACGTATTCCGGCTATTCTTGGTGTATCAGCTGTCATGTAGTTACAGCTGTGTAAGACGCCGTAGTCTTCGCGAAAACAAAACAATGTTCGATGCGCAAAGCCCTTTGTAGGGGTTCGATATATAGAGCGTAAACAATGCTACTATTTCCTTCATAATAAAAGCATCTCTCTTACGCTCTTCCTTCATTTCGAATTGATGAGTCACGCGTATTCATAGCAACAATCAGACAGTTCTCTTCGTTTGAAAAGTACGGATATTTAATGTTGTAGTTGCGCAGTATTAATGTTTCTCTCAAACACCAGGTGCAAGTTCTGCTTTACTGGCTCGTTGGCAAAGCCTACGCACAACACTACAACCAGCCGACTCAACCAGCCCAACGAGGCGTTGGCTTCCCAAACTACCCTGCTCCTGCAGCTCCTTACGGAACAGGATACGATACCTACGCCTCTGTGAGTGCGAACTGCGATACCTATGCAACTACTTCGTAATAGTATTTTGAGGCAACGGTGCCTTTAGATTTGTGAGCTTAGACATTTGCACTTAGATTAGGTGCCGAACGAAAGCAACATTTCAGGTTCCCAAGGCCTCTCCGGAAAATATCTCTAGCACGCTGGTAGCTGTTTTCAATTCTTATTATTTGATTGCGAAAGTATTTATTAAACTAAATATACAAATCGTAAAGAGTGCTCACAGGTGAGCACTCTTTACGATTTGTATATTTGTGCACAGGTGTGAGCGACCAACCGGAGTTGTGTGGCTAGCAGCAATTCACATTTCACACACATCAAGCACTGGTTAACCATGTCATATTTTTCCTTCATTCGCATTTATGTTATATGATGCCAAATATGCGCGAATACCAGTTCATTCAGGATGTTTTTTCAAAGTTTGTTAGAAATTCGACGCCCTTTTGGAATTGTTTGCATCGCCCTTAAAGCTAAGTGCATCTTCCTATGCAAGATTACCAACCACGCTCCAAATGGTACAATCATAATCAATAATTAGGTGAATCAAAGCTTGAATTTTGTTACATGCAATCATAGAAAGAGACAATGAATGGGCGGGAAATTGTCGAAGCTATCAGCGTTCTCTTCTCTAGGCTTTCCAGACTCCGGCACAGTACGGCTTCGGCTACAACACGGCGGCCGAGTACAACAATCGGCAGTTCGGCGCGGGGCAGGACCGCTCCAACTTTGCCAAGGCCGGCATGTACGGCTACCCGGACGCCGGCGGCCTCTACCGCCAGATGAACTACGCGGACGCCCTACAACGCTTCCAGGCCACCCCTGGCTCCGTGGGTGCCAACGAGCGGGGCACTGCCCCTGGCGTCAGCCGTGACGCGGCCTTCAGCGTGGCGCCCATCATCCTCCGCGTTCCCCCAGGATCTGCCCAGGACGCTGCAGCTGCAGCGTATGGAGCAAGGCCTGCGGCACCGAACGCCGGAGGTTATGGAGCTTATGGACGGCCAGCATCGGAGGCGTACGCACTCGCTGCTGGCGCTTTCGGGTACGCGCCCGACGGACGTTACGGCTATGGGTCCGCCGAGGCGGCTGTCGGTGGGCCAGCTTACGGCAGCTTCGCTCCCTATGGTCCCGCCGGCTACGCTGCCGGCTACAGCCCTGCTGGTAATGGTGCACCCTCCGGCTACGCTGCCGGCTACAGCCCTGCTGGTAATGGTGCACATGCTGTATTTGGAACCCGGCCTGCCGCCCATCGGGGCTACCGCCGTCGTTGAGAAACGCTGCAAGACCGCTACAAGCTGCACGCGGAACAAGTAGCACGGGAACTGTGGTCAGCTGTCGACCACAATGTAACTCGAACATAATACTTAAAGGAGAAAATAAAAAAAAATTCAAAGCGGGTGCTCATTGTGGAATTGTCGTCGTGGCTCTTGTGAAACTCCAGGGTGAATAGTATTCTTTGGCACTTTCGTCCGTTCTCGTGGCTTGTCGGCGGTGGGTAGTCGATGGTCGGACTTGTCGTAAGGCGCCGGGGCAAAGGGCGCGTGCTCTCGGGCTACCTATAGTTCCTTGGCGCATAAATTGTTGAAGGCCAACTTTACATCTATCTGATATACGCGTGTTATGTAGTACTATTGTGCTCTCACTTGGGACGTCGGACATAGGATACAGCCAAACGAACGTGTGCCGGGCCATGTGTATTTACCTCATCGAAACTAATTGTTTATCATTTGCCCAGATTAATTTACTTCTGCTTCAATCAATTACAGCATTCAAACACCAAAAAGTAACATTTATAACAATAATAACAACACAGTTGAAAATTTCATTTACCATAATTCTGAATTCGAAGTCTTTCCTTTATATAGAACAAGAAGAAGAAACTTGATTAAAAAATGGTGCGGCGGTTTCTGTTGTGGTGGACTCAGGTGGAGTTTCGAAGTTCTCGGACTCGGGCGGCATCTTCGGCTTGCCGGACGGCCCATAGCTGGTCTGCCATCTCCGAACTTTTGAGAGCCGCCCCCCAGCGGCGGCGACGCCGACGGAGAAGGTCCCTGGCGGGCCCCGCCGCCGGGGCAGCGTCGGGAAGAAGCGAGCTCGAGGCTTCCAGTACTGTGGCAACGGCCGCGATTGTGTACGCATCGCGAACGGAGGTGGTTTCATTACCGTGGTTGGCGGCACATTCCCAGAGCATGTGTCGCAGCCTTGCTCTCTGTCCGGAAGCTTTACACAAGAATATGATTATTTTAAGTTCTGTATTGCATCCCTTTTCTGCAAAGCTGATTACTTCATCCGCAATAATTTCATTTGATTTATTATCGGTGTCGTTCATATTTACATACTATGTTTTATCATAACGATGGTTAACTGTGGTATATCCCGCACAGTGGGCTAATGCCCTCCTTTAAGAAATAATAATCAGCAGCAAAATCGGCAGCAACCGATCATGCTGTTGCAACAACCCCAGCCTTGCTATCTGAACGGGCGAAAAGAATTTGACATTCACACCGGGGAACCTGTGTTGCACCACTTCCCTGTACCAGTCATTGCATTTTTACACTTCTACTCATCAGGCGCGGCTTCTTATCAATCTTTCACGAAACTCAAGCAAAAGCGACATCCTTGTCTCTTCCGTTTCCGTGCCGATACAGATGTCCCTAGTAGATGGTCAGAGGGCCATTTTCCAGATCTGATCGCTTTTAAATACCTTTGCATTACATACAGCGGAAAACCGAACTGGTGTTCTCACGTAGGAGACGTTGCAACTAATGGGACACGAGCAGTAGGCATTCGGCGCAGAATCAGTGACCAGCGTTTTGGCATGCAAAAAGGCACACTCATCAAGGTTTACCGTAAGTATGTACGACCACACCTGATAT
The DNA here is from genome assembly GCF_038994185.2 of Dermacentor albipictus. NCBI lineage: Eukaryota > Metazoa > Arthropoda > Arachnida > Ixodida > Ixodidae > Dermacentor > Dermacentor albipictus. The sequence goes on from NC_091821.1 coordinate 479,646,499, forward strand.
TTCGCGGGGTTTTGTTTTTTGGAAGTTCAAAACATAAAATAAGAGCTCCCTTGTTCCCTGATGGAGGGGAGCTGTTTGCCTGTGTTAAGTGTTTCTAAATTTTGTAGCTAATAATGTGTTTTACCATGGAGCGTGCCCGCATTTTCTTCACGTGATATTCCACACGTTTACGGTTCGAACCTCCTTGAGAGCTTATAAATCTCCTCTGAGACGTACACAGTATGCATTTACTTGGGAATGAAATTCAATTTTTGCATAAATGCGGCTACGGTGGCATGTTCCCACAGATTTCACACGTGAAGGAAAAATAGATACCTTAAATGTACATGTTGCGGCAGTTGTATCATTCGGTGATTACACGCCATCATCCAAATCAACTTTACGAATATTTGGGTAAGTGGTGAGAATGCAAAATTTCTGCTGGCACTGTTTCAACGCCCTTTTGCTTGCAGGGCTATATATATATACATATATATATATATATATATATATATATATATATATATATATATATATATATATATATATATATATATATATATGTATGTATCGGAGACACGGCCTTATAGGGGTATCTACAAGACCACATAGTCGCAGACATTTCAATTTCACAGCCTCAGTCTCCTCACACCACCGAGAGACTGGCATCTCTCGGTTGAGCGATGCTACACCCGACGTCAGTTACACACGTTAGGGAGGTAGATGTGTTTTTGCGCGTATTAAGTCGCGCAAATACGCATCAATGAAAAAAGCAATATAACTCCATGTGACAGTTTTAACAAACGCAGTTACAATCAAGATTTTTTTTTCCTGAGAAAGTGGGAGGTGAGATGATAATACATAACATATGTGAAAATTACACAGGAAACAAGAATTTCTGAACACAACTTATGACTGCAATTAATATCCTAAAGCAATGCGACTCCATAAAGCAATAGCTTAATTACTTGCCAAAACATGCCTTATGCCATTGGTTTCATTTATTTAAATTATTGGAGTAAAAAATTATCAGTTGCACCAATGAACAACCTTGTTAACAAATAAATAATGTAAGTAAGACAGCGATATCTCAAAAGCGCGAAAGATCACGAGAGCCAGTAGGAACAGCGTGGATTACGTTTTTGAGCAGCTAATAGTGCATATGACGAATAAAAATTAATAAGGAAAATAGGCAGCATGGACTAGGCAGTTTTACAAATAGTGCAAGCAAGCGTCTTTGCGTAGCCAAAACACCTCACCCTGCTTGCGCTGTTGTGTACCCCATTTTCGTTCGTTTCTGTAACTTATTGCGTTGTTTTCTAAGACAGGTGGTTTCCTTTGACTTGTAAGTTTGCGCCTTTCTCTTTCCTACTGAAAACATTAGTTCGTTATATAATACGATGGTTTCACCAACGTGCTCTCTTCGCCCTCTGCATTTTTATGATTTTTCAGTGGATTTTCGCTTGAAAACGCCTTGAAAACTTTACCACCAGCTTCACGAACTTCCTAGGAACACCTGGACGTCACCCAGGTGGGCCTACGAGTTCTTGGAAGGACAGGAGGATTCCAGATAGCTCGCCACCACGTGAACGCTAACGCAACGCCGACGCGGTGAGCCGACGGCAGCGTCACCGACGCCGGAGATTCCCGCGCCGGAAGTGTGGAGTGTCGAATGTCGGAGGGGTGAAAGTCGAGCGTCATGGCTCTCGACGCGGCAACCGAGCGAGAACCCCACCACCTATAGCAGGATGGAATAGCGGACGACCAAATGGAGCAAGCTCAAGACTACTATGACGCGGTGAGTCAAGACGCTAACTCGTACTCCCGTGAAGAAGAGAATGCTAACTGGCAGGCAGGGGCGTAGCCAGGGGGGGGGGCTTATGGGGCTTCAGCCCCCCCCCCTTCCGAAATTTTTTCGTGCTGTCCATGCACCGCCGACAAAAGCAACACCCGGTGCCGGAAATCATTCTGGACTTTGTCTAGAGCATCTTTTTCACGCTCGAAAAGCCATTTCACCGCGAAAATTGCGAACTCAGACTGAATTTTGCGCCAACGCCCATGCACCGGGAGTCACATAACGCAAGCAGCCCCATCCGAGCTTAAAGTTTCAAGGATGTTTCATGGCGAATGGGCTCGCCGCGGCATTTCGCGGAGGCCGCGGAATCTACACTCTAACATGGAATTTACGGAGCGCGTGGATATCAATTCCGAAACTTTATGGGTATAAAGTTCTCAAAAACTTTTGGTGTGAAAGGTGCATTGACATTTCCAAACGTGTGCTTTAGATTTTCAATTGCGGAACTTTGTAAGTTTAATGCTCCCATAGATATTTGACGCCGAAGGTGCGTTGACTTTTCCAATGTCGCATATCGGGCCATACAACGAGACAAGCCAAATGAACCCGCTATCAGACAATCTGACAAAGTCCGCAGCGAGGCCCGATGAGACGAAGCGTTGTGGTGGTTCATTCGTGCCGTCATGTCACATAAAAATGTCATTTTTTTTCTCACCTGCGCCAAAGCATCCAGTGAAGACACTAAAACCACCCAAGGCAACTACATTCTTATTTATTTTTCTACTTTGACTTTTAATCGCGAGGACACACTGAGCCCCTTCAATTTTTTTGTTCTCGCTCCCCTACCCGCGCGCTGCCAGAGCCAGCCAGAGCGCATGCGTTTTTCTCGTGTTGCCCCGACCACCGCGCGGCGCACTTCGGTGCGCGTTCGGTTTTCTCTGGCCGAGTGCATTTTCGCCTGGCAGAGCTTTGGACGCTTTCTAGCTAGCAGACGAGAAAAAGAAACAATGGTCTCTAGCCGCCATCACTGTGGGGGCTCGGCGGATTGCACCGCGTTCGCTTGAGCGCAACTTCTCCAGAAAGTCTTGTCTCGCAGGTGTAGGATACCGAGCAGTATGCGTATGGTTCTTGGTGGACCAACCGTCTCGTGTTTTCTTCGATATTCCTTTAATAGCCATATTAGTTGCCCAAGGTAAGCATTCGATTGTGACCAACATATTTTGCGTTTTTTTTTTCATTACGGTGCCCCCACCCCACAAAAGGAAAAAAGAAGAGTTGTTGCGGTGCAGTGAATTGTCGCATAGTGAAAGTGCTATTTTGTTACTTCTTTTGCGTAAAGTAATGGGCCATGGGACGCTTCAGCTGCCGGATACTCTTATTATATTATTGCGATAGCAGTTATATGGACACTCTAGGCGCATTCCTGCCGTCGCCCTCATGTTCCGCCTAAAGTCCAAGTGCGATAACATGGTGACCCCGCGCCCCATGCTGTATGTGCGAGTGAAAGCGTGTGAGGGGTGGGGGGGGGATAGATTAGCCGATGATAGTGGCTCAGTCTTGTGTGCGCAAGGGAGAAAAGTGAGGAGCAAGCGCGCTGCCTTCCGTCGCGCGCGATACATCGGGGGGAGTGGATGGAATGGGGGCAGGATCTAGGATACTGTGAATCTGTGACTTTTCGTAGATACGTAGATTTATTGGAGACTTACTTATACGTATGTTTAAATATCTTGTTGCGAGGTTTTGTGTATATGTGCAGTTAACTTCGTTCCAGTGGCACTTTTTTGCCCTTTATCAAGCTGTCTCTTCGCATTTGTATATTCCATTGCATCGTCGCATTTTTAATGTATGAGGGTGAGTCAAATGAAAGTGAGCCTACCCACCCCGCGCAATTATGGTTCTGTTCATTATCTGCAAGGCCTGGGCGTAGCACACAGGCATCTCTCATTTACAAAAGTGACACGCAGGTGTGAGGGTAAATGTTCTTTAGTGCTCTCATACACTGGGTTGAACATGGTTGCGTGCCGTAATGGACTCTCCACAAGTTGAGCAGCGTGGTGCCGTGAGGTGTATGACAACTGACGGTGTTTCCCAAAAAGAAATTAGTCACCGTATGGCTACCGTGTACATGCAACATTGTATTTCATTGGCCACTGTGGAGCGTTGGAACAAATGGTTCAAAGAAGGACGTGAAAGTTGGAAAAACGATCCGAGACCGGGCCAAAACCATCGTGCAATCACCCCCAACAAAATTGAGAAGGTTGATGAGCTGATGAGACAAGAACGGAGGACAAGCATCGATGAACTGGCAGAGCGTGTAAACATCAGTCACGGTTCGGTTCACACCATAATTCATGAACATCTCGGTTACGGGCTCCTGTGTGCGCAATGGATGCGCAAGATTTTGAACCACGTCCCGAGTACGGAGAAGATCAGCGCTGCCTTTACTCATCTGATACGGTATCACAATGAAGGTGACGATTTCTTGTCTGCAATTGTGATCGGAGACGAACCATCATGCCACTACTAAGAGCCTGAAACACGACGGCAAAGCTTACAATGGAAATATTCAAATTCACCTTCCCCAAAGAAAGCAAAGGCCGTCATTTCCGCCAGAAAGGTGTTGTTGACTTTTATTTTTCGATCGTCACGGGCCATTATTGAACGAATTTGCTAAATCTTGAGAGACTACCATTTGTTTCCGATATTGTGAAACGCCGGATCGGCGTCCGGTACGTCCATGTACCGGACGCCCCTGACAAGCCGTAATACAAGCCCGGACCGCAAAGACAACACCAGCGCCGTCCCGGAACATCGAGCAAGCCGCCGTCTTCAACAGCTGCCCCCGGAGCACGGACTTCTACCTGAGAAGACCAAGAAGATTGTGGACAAGGCAACCCCAATGGCAGCCCCAGCATCCCCCATCGTGCTGCAGCAGCCCAGGGAACCTCCGACGTTCCGCGGATCAACATTCGAGGACCCGGAAACCTGGCTCGAAACGTATGAGAGGGTCGCTAAGTTTAACAGTTGGGACAGCGACGACAAGCTGCGGCATGTCTATTTCGCATTGGAAGACGCCGCCAGGACGTGGTTCGAGAATCGGGAAGCCACCTTAACGACGTGGGACCTTTTCCGAAGCGGCTTCTTGCACACGTTTACAAGCGTCGTGCGAAAAGAGCGAGCCCAAGCTCTACTAGAAACCAGAGTGCAGCTGCCAAACGAGACGATCGCAATCTTCACGGAGAAGATGGCCCTTCATTTCCGGCACGCCGACCCGGAAATGTCCGAGGAGAAAAAAGTTCGCTTCCTGATGCGCGGCGTCAAGCAAGACCTTTTCGCCGGACTTATTCGTAACCCACCGAAGACTGTGGCTGAGTTTTCTGCAGAGGCATCGACGATCGAGAAAACTCTGGAGATGCTTACCCGGCAATATAACCTCCAGGGGCACACGCCGCAGTATGCCATCCAAGGACTAGGTTCGGACGACCTTCAAGAGACCATCAGGGCCATTGTGCGCGAAGAACTGCGCAAGGTCCTGCCTTCGTCGCAGCCTGAAGTAGTGGCCTCTATCGCCGACATCGTGAAGGAAGAGGTGCACCGATCCCTTGGAGTTCCTGAGGTGCAGCCAGAACCACCGCAGCCGGAAGCAATGACCTACGGCGCCGCCGTCGCCCGCCGTCAAGGCCCCCCTGCGCGACCGCGCCAAGGTCCTGCAACACCGCAATTCCGTCGTCCACCGCCGCCGCCGCCAGCGCGCCCACCCGTCGCCCAGCGCACCTATACGAGGAAGACGGACATTTGGCGAGCCCCCGACCACCGCCCGCTCTGCTATCACTGCGGAGAAGCCGGCCATGTGTACCGCCGATGCCCATACCGCGACATGGGACTGAGAGGGTTCGCCGTCAACGCGCCGCGTCCACAGCTTGGCGAGCGCCCACGTGACATTGCCGATTACCTAGCCGCCACTCAGTGGAACTCTCGACGACCGTCCCGTTCGCCGTCACCAGGCCGCTACCTGTCGCCGCAGTGCCGTCCATACACTGGCCCAGCCCGGGGCCGCTCTGCGAGCCCATACCCGGAAAAGTAAAAGCAGCAACCGATGCAGGTGCGGTTGCTGTTCGTCGAACTGGCGAAGATCCTCCGCCGCTGACGAAGACGACGAAGAGACCATCTCGACGACATAACGACACGCCGCCGTCCCGACGAAGTCTGGAAGCCAAAACTACACCGACGAAAGACGACTTGACGACGCGACGTTCCTACCTCAGTTCAACACGACGCAGCCGTGATCCAACGCCAAGACCTAACTGCAATGCCAGACAAAGAACAACCGACCTCGACGTGCTTCTCGACGGCCACGCAGTCACTGCCTTAGTCGACATAGGGGCCGAATTCTCCATAATGAGTGGACACATCGCCGCCCAGTTGAAGAAAGTTAAGACCGCATGGGAAGGCCCTCAGATTCGCACCGCTGGAGGACACCTCATCACGCCGACTGGGATCTGCACGGCAAGAATAACCATTCATGACCGGACTTACCCTGCCACCTTCGTTATCCTCCAACAGTGTTCACGAGACGTCATTCTCGGTATGGACTTCCTGGACCAACACGGCGCAATCATCAACCTGAAGTCGAAGTCAGTAACGCTGTCGGAAGATAAAGCAATGCCGCCGGAGAGCCCTCGTAGTCACCACGCCTTGAGTGTGCTCGAAGATCAAGTGAGCGTCCCGCCTCGCTGCAGCATCGTTATTTCGGTCAGCACCGAAACACCCGCTGACGTAGAAGGCGTCATTGAAGGCGACCAACGTCTACTGCTAGACCATGAAATTTGCGTCGCAAGAGGGATCGCTCGACTGCATGGAGGGAAAACTGAAGTGTTGCTGACAAACTTCAGCCAGGAGTTCAAGCACATCAACAAGGGCACGACGATCGCGTACATCGAGGAAATTCTGGAAACAAGTAATGCGTTTGTCCTCTCGGATTCCGCCGCATCTACCCCGACGACCATGGTTCCCGAACCAGACTACGACATTAGTCCAAATCTCCCTGTGATTAAGCAACAGCAGCTCAGAAGTCTGCTCCGACGATACAAAGGCTGCTTTTCGACGTCATCGAGGATTCGACAAACACCAGTCGCCAAGCATCGCATAATCACCGAGGAATGCGCTCGCCCACTCCGTCAGAGCCCTTACCGAGTTTCGGCGCGAGAACGTGAAGCTATAAGAGAACAAGTCGACGAAATGCTGCGCGACGACATCATCCAGCCGTCGAAAAGCCCGTGGGCATCCCCTGTTGTTCTGGTAAAGAAAAAGGACGGAACCCTACGTTTCTGCGTCGATTATCGTCGTCTGAACAAGATCACGAAGAAGGACGTATACCCCCTCCCACGGATAGACGACGCATTGGATCGGCTCTGCAACGCTAAATACTTCTCGTCCATGGACCTAAAGTCTGGCTATTGGCAAATAGAAGTCGACGAAAGAGATCGCGAAAAGACCGCCTTCATCACCCCAGACGGCCTCTACGAGTTCAAGGTTACGCCATTCGGACTGTGCTCGGCGCCTGCAACGTTCCAGCGCGTGATGGACACGGTTTTAGCAGGATTGAAGTGGCAGACCTGTCTCGTATACTTGGATGACGTCGTCGTCTTCGCCGGAAATTTCGACGTTCACCTTAGGCGGCTGGCAACAGTACTAGAGGCCATCAGGTCATCAGGACTTACTCTGAAGCCGGAAAAGTGCCGCTTCGCTCACGAGGAGCTTCTATTTTTAGGCCGCGTCATCAGCAAATCTGGAGTCCGCCCCGACCCGCAGAAGACAGCTCTCATAGCAAAGTTCCCACAGCCCATCGACAAGAAGGCAGTGCGTAGATTTCTTGGCATGTGTGCCTACTACAGGCGATTTGTCAAGAACTTTTCACGCATCGCTGAGCCGCTGACGCAGCTAACTAAATGCGACGTCGAGTTCAAGTGGGAAACGCCGCAGGCCGAGGCATTTCAAGAACTCAAACGACGCATGCAGTCGCCGCCCGTACTTGCGCACTTCGACGATCACGCCGATACCGAAATCCACACTGACGCCAGTAGCCTAGGCCTCGGCGCCGTCCTGGTCCAGAGAAAAGATGGAGATGAACACGTGATAGCTTACGCTAGCCGGTCGTTGTCAAAAGCGGAAGGCAATTATTCTACAACCGAAAAGGAATGTCTCGCCATCGTTTGGGCTACAGCGAAATTTCGCCCTTACCTATATGGTAGGCCATTCAAAGTCGTCAGCGACCATCACGCCTTGTGTTGGCTAGCGAGTTTAAAGGATCCCTCAGGACGGCTGGCACGGTGGAGCCTCAGACTACAAGAATACGACATCACCGTAACATACAAGTCCGGAAGAAAACACTCAGACGCCGATTGCCTATCCCGCGCCCCCATTGACCCGCCGCCGCAAGATGGCGAGGATGACGACGCCTTCCTTGGAATAATAAGCGCGGAAGACTTCGCCGAACAACAACGAGCGGACCCGGAACTTAAAGGCCTCGTCGATTATTTGGAAGGGCACACCGACGTTGTCCCCAGGGCATTTAAGCGCGGATTAACTTCCTTCACGCTTCAAGACAGTCTACTCGTGAAGAAGAACTTCTCGCCAGTCCGCGCCAATTACCTTCTTGTTGTCCCGTCAGGACTTCGTCCAGAAGTATTGCATGCCCTACATGACGATCCGACCGCTGGACACCTCGGATTTTCCCGGACACTATCGAGGATACAAGAAAAGTATTATTGGCCGCGCCTGACCGCCGACGTCGCCCGTTATGTCAGAACATGCCGAGACTGTCAGCGACGCAAGACACCGCCGACAAGGCCAGCCGGATTACTACAGCCAATCGAGCCTCCTTGCCGACCATTCCAGCAGATCGGGATGGACTTGCTGGGACCCTTTCCGACGTCAATAACCGAACATAAGTGGATCGTCGTGGCGACGGACTACCTCACCCGCTTCGCTGAAACAAAAGCACTGCCGAAAGGTAGCGCAGCCAAAGTGGCGAAATTGTTTGTCGAAAACATCCTGCTGCGACATGGCGCCCCAGAAGTCCTCATCACCGACCGAGGAACGGCCTTTACAGCGGAGCTCACCCAAGCCATTCTGAAATACAGTCAGACAAGGCACAGGAGGACAACGGCTTACCACCCGCAGACGAATGGTCTTACGGAGCGGCTGAATAAGACCCTCGCCGACATGCTAGCGATGTACGTCGACGTCGAACACAAGACCTGGGATGCCGTCCTACCGTACGTAACATTCGCTTATAACACGGCGGTGCAAGAAACAACACAGATCACGCCGTTCAAGTTGGTTTACGGCAGGAACCCGACGACGACGCTCGACGCCATGCTGTCGCACGTAACGGACGAAGAGAATCTTGACGTCGCTACCTATCTCCAGCGCGCCGAAGAAGCCCGACAGCTCGCCCGCCTGCGAATCAAGAACCAGCAGAGGACCGACAGCCGACACTACAATCTCCGACGACGCTTCGTCGAGTACCAGCCCGGCGACCGTGTTTGGGTATGGACCCCTATACGCCGACGAGGACTGAGCGAGAAGCTTTTGCGTCGCTATTTTGTACCGTACAAGATCATCCGACGTATTGGTGCACTGGACTATGAGGTCGTGCCAGACGGCATTTCGCTGTCACAGCGGCGCCGCTCACGACCTGAAATTGTCCAGGTTGTGCGGCTCAAGCCGTACCACCAGCGTTGACGAACTTTGGGACTTCGCGTAACTGACCTTTGGACTTTATTTCTTTTCGTTGTTTTGTTACTTATGTTTAATAAGTGTCCCTTTGTGTTTCGCTCTCTTTGTAGCATCTTTAAGAGGGGGGTATTGACACGTGTGTTTATATTTATCGGGCGACCAGGTTTCACCGCCTAACAAATCTTATAGCGCAGCGCGGGACGCGCTTGCATGTATCCGAAGTTTCTGGAATGTTATCGATGCTTCTATCCGCAGTCTGTTGTTGTCGAACCTTGTGTTATCTGATTTATTCGCCTGACGCGAATGATGTAGAACTTTGTGGAAGGCACACGGGTCCGAACGATTAGTCTGGAACATTCGACGACTGCTCTATAAAAGCCGACGCGCTTGACCCGCTGATCAGATTTTCGACGATCGCCGACTGTGTTCGCCGCTTTCGTTGTGCTATAAGTGTAGCCTGTTTTGTGGGCACAGGTTCGCCCAACAAAAGCTAGTTTTGTATTCCACCGTACTGCTTCTTTCTTCGCCGTCACTACCACGTGACAATATACAAATGCGAAGATACAGCTTGATAAAGGGCAGAAAAGTGCCATTGGAAACGAAGTTAACTGCACATATACACAAAACCTCGCAACAAGATATTTAAACACACGTATAAGTAAGTCTCCAATAAATCTACGTATCTACGAAAAAGTCACGGCATATAATGCGTCAAACAAGGCAAATAAACATGCTGCGCAATCGCAGATTCACAGGATCCTAGATCCTGCCCCCATTCCATCCACTCCCCCCGATGTATCGCGCGCGACGGAAGGCGGCGCGCTTGCTCCTCACTTTTCTCCCTTGCGCACACAAGACTGAGCCACTATCATCGGCTAACCAACCCCCCCCCCCCCACCTCACAAGCTTTCACTCGCACATACAGCATGGGGCGCGGGGTCACTATGTTATCGCACTTGGACTTTAGGCGGAACATGAGGGCGACGGCAGGAATGCGCCTAGAGTGTCCATATAACTGCTATCGCAATAATATAATAAGAGTATCCGGCGGCTGAAGCGTCCCATGGCCCATTACTTTACGCAAAAGAAGTAACAGAATAGCACTTTCACTATGCGACAATTCGCTGCACCGCAACAACTCTTCTTTTTTTCCTTTTGTGGGGTGGGGGCACCGTAATGAAAAAAAAACGCAAAGTATGTTGGTCACAATCGAATGCTTACTTTGGGCAACTAGTATGGCTATTAAAGGAATATCGAAGAAAACACGAGACGGTTGGTCCACCAAGAACCATGCGCATACTGCTCGGTATCCTACAACACCGGCGAGACAAGACTTTCTGGAGAAGTTGCGCTCAAGCGAACGCGGTGCAATCCGCCGAGCCCCCACAGTTATGGCGGCTAGCGACCATTGTTTCTTTTTCTCGTCTGCTAGCTAGAAAGCGTCCAAAGCTCTGCCAGGCGAAAATGCACTCGGCCAGAGAAAACCGAACGCGCACCGAAGTGCGTCGCGCGGTGGTCGGGGCAACACGAGAAAAACGCATGCGCTCTGGCTGGCTCTGGCAGCGCGCGGGTAGGGGAGCGAGAACAAAAAAAATTGAAGGGGCTCAGTGTGTCCTCGCGATTAAAAGTCAAAGTAGAAAAAATAAATAAGAACGTAGTTGCCTTGGGTGGCTTTAGTGTCTTCACTGGATGCTTTGGCGCAGGGGAAAAAACAATGACATTTTTTATGTGACATGACGGCACGAATAAACCACCACAACGCTTCGTCTCATCGGGCCTCGCTGCGGGCTTTGTCAGATTGTCTGATAGCGTGTTCATTTGGCTTGTCTCGTTGTATGGCCCGATGTGGAACATTGGAAAAGTCAACGCGCCTTCGGCGTCAAATATCTATGGGAGCATTAAACTTACAAAGTTCCGCAATTGAAAATCTAAAGCACACGTTTGGAAATGTCAATGCACCATTCACATCAAACGTTTTTGAGAACTTTATACCCATAAAGTTTCGGAATTGATATCCACGCGCTCCGTAAATTCCATGTTAGAGTGTAGATTCCGCGTCCTCCGCGAAATGCCGCGGCAAGCCCATTCGCTATGAAACATCCTTGAAACTTTGAGCTCGGATGGGGCTGCTTGCGTTATGTGCCTCCCGGTGCATGGGCGTTGGCGCAAAATTCAGCCCGAGTTCGCAATTCTCGCGGTGAAATGGCTTCTCGAGCGTGAAAAAGATGCTCTAGACGAAATCCAGAATGATTTCCGCCACCGGGTGTTGCTTTTGTCGGCGGTGCATGGACAGCACGAAAAAATTTCGGGGGGGGGGGGGGTGCTGAAGCCCCATAAGCCCCACCCCTCCTGGCTACGCCCCTGATACGAGTATATTTTTTTATGAAAAAATGCATATTTCACTTGTATTGACAGTGTGTAGCGTTCAACAATTCGTTCGCAGCATCTTTGGCAATGGCAATGCAGTTATTATTCGTGTATTTGATCCTTAGGGAAATTGCTCAAGAGGAAGCTTTAGCTCGGGCCCAACTCCGACGCGGCCTATTCAGATACATGTAAAAGGCAGAGACGGTTTTCTGATATAACTCCTGAATCGCTTTTAATGAAATTTGTTGCATTTGAGAGAGTATGTTAAATTTTAGTGTCTGTTGGAAGCGGAATTTCAATTTAGTGGCTGAACTTTGTTTAAAATATTTTGAAAATTTCGGAAGTTCGAAAAGAAATGGAAGCACGGAGTTAATAGCTCCGCATCAAGAACAGATATCTCAGTTCTGTGAACGGCATCCATTGCACCATTCAAAGCAGACAAATTCTATATGTGAATTTGTATCTTACGTAAAGTGGTTATATTATGTAGCGGGATTCTGCAAAAGCCGTATTTCCATAATACTTAATTTTTTGAGACTCCTGTGTAACACATCAATTTTGTCCGCTGTAGATGTACTATTATGAGGAATTCACTGAATTGGGATATCAATTTTTATTGCTGCTTTACAGAGTTGTAAACTTAATTGTTTCGTTTTCTGAAAATTTTTGATTTTTGCCACTTTTCAATAAAATATTGACGACCTCAATCGAAGATTCGAAACAAACAGTCACTATAATTTTAGTTTTTCTTTTAAATGCAACAAACCTCGTCAAATTTGGTGTAGTGGTTGCCGAGAAAAACGAATTCTCCGCTTCTACGTGTATTTAGATAGGAGCATCCGACCTAATGTTTCCTCTTAAGGAGGAGGTCCACCTGAAACGTGAGCCCCCTCCCCCTAACGAAATTTCTGGCTACGCCACTTGTGCCTAGTCATTGTGGTGCGATTGGCTATGAACTCACTGACAGTAGGGCAAGATCTGCATTCTCTTCCTCTGATAAAGTACAGATTGCCTACTCACGACCGGACACCAACTGAATGATCGAGGGACCCACGCAGCACCTCACACAGGCAGACAGTGCCCATGTTGACAACATCCAACAGACGCCTACATATGATCGACCCACATCGGAAATTTAGTTTGCCCCCGAAGATTACGCGGAGCAAAGCTTCACTGCTACGCAGGATTCGGCTGGGCGTTGCTTCCACCCGCCGCTACGCACGCCTTATCAGCCAGTCGAACAGCCGTGTTTGTGAACAATGTCTGACGCCTTAAACGCTGGAACACACTTTGTGCGATTTCCAAGCATATGCTGAAGCGAAGGACGTTAGATAATTCATTATCCAACGTTGGCAGGCGACCATTGTCGGAGGAAGCTATTCTCAGCCCGTTGCCTGACACTGAAACTCCAATGCAGAAGGCTAACGCACTGTCGAATTTTCCGCATGACACGAAACTCGACGAGCGGCTCTAGTAGGGAAGCACTCACCACTTCTTTTGTCATCATCATCATCATCATCATCCATCGCAGTACTTTCATTCCCGATCCCACTTCCCTAGTGCAGCGTCGCAGACTAGAGCGTACTAACTCAGGTCAACCTCGCTGTCTTTCCTATTAACTAATTCTATCTATCTATCATCTCAAGTGAAGCGGCCTAGGTCTCCAGGCTAAACCCACCTTTTACTACAATACGCTACCAACACCATAATACATTAGAGCATTTAGAGAAGGAAAGAAATTTACGTTAGGCAATAACGGATCCAAACAGTGGAGCCCGTGATTCGGTTGACATGAGATGCACTCTTTTTCTTGGTTCGTCTTTTTTGTTTTAGTTTGAGACCTCTTAACACGTTGCCTTGATTTTTTACGCTTGGTGTATACAGCGCGCTCTCTCATTCCGCTGCACTCGGGTGAACACGAGAGCGCGAGGACAAAAGAAGAAGTGCAAACGTTCCTCTCCCAGGCCGTTTGGCTCACCTCGTCCGTACTCTCCTGTCAAGAATCGTCGTTTCAATGTCGCTGACATTTTCATCGTCCGGCCCCAAGGTATTCATTCCATGCCTTCGCTACACGTCAGAGCGTTTCTTTGTATTTCTATCTTATTCTGTTGTGCTAGAATGCGAGTGTGACAGAATGCCTTTACCCAAAGGAAACATCCCAATCGCCTCAACTGTAGCCTGTAACTAAAAAAAAAAACGGCATTAAATTCAGCGTGGCCGCAGTGCTTTTTACTTTTATTTCGATAGCCAGTCCAGGCTATCGAAATGGACATTCCAGGCGCATTTCTGCTGTCCACGTCGCCATTGCCGTGAGTTTCCGTATAAAGTCCAAGGGCGCTGAAATCACCGCCACGCGTCGTATGCTGTATATGCGAGTCAAAGTGTGCAAGGGTGAGACGCGTTCGCGAGGAACGCGGGCCGGAAGCGCGTCCTCTCCTGTCGCGCGCGAGATGTGTTCTAGTTTACCGGTACGCGCGTGACGCCGTGCTTGTTAATCTAGTTAAAACTTACATCGTCCTTTAAGTAATGGTAAGGGCGTAGAAGGAAACAGACCCACCGAGACAAGGCTGTCGCTCTCTCTGTGTGTTTCTTTCTACGCCCTCGTTCAGTGGCGCTTACTTACATCATTGTTAATTTAGTTAGTAAGTGAATGCTTGCAAGTTTGTACGGCCGATGAAAGTACCATCCTTACTTCGTATAACTATCTACTAATTTGCTATCGCAATCGGTGCCTCACCTTGTGGGCGAATCCGCGACTTTGTTTTAATGAATTTCATTTTGTTTTGTTTTTCACACCGGGGAAAAAGCCTTTATTCTCTATTACGTTTCCGTTTCGCGGAATTTCATGGATTTCTTGACAGGCAGTACACTGGGTTCCTTGCTATGTGCTCGTCACACATGTACATGTCCTCCTACCACGTCTGCTTTCTATGTTCGACAGGAAACACTCAAGAACTCCGTACCATTTAGAAAATCAGCCGTGAAACGAGTGAGTTCATGGCCCGACGCTACCAAGGTATGAAGGACACCTCTAGCGGGAATCATATGCTGAAAACACGCTTAGTGCCACAACTCTTTAATGACCTTTCCCTGTTTTATGCAATACTAGATTGAAATCCAGTGAACTAAGGAGCCAGTCATACGGTGTCAACAATTAGCTGATGCCCTGCAGGGTGACCCATAAGAACGCAGGTCTCAGAATTTTAAGGGCGTATCGTTCTACTGGACACAATATGCCTTTGTTCATTTGATGTATTATTGCGACAGTTGATTGATTGATCAATTTATATATTTATTTATTTATTTATTCATTTTGTTTAAGGTTTCAGGGCAACATAGCCACAACTAGGAACACTGTACTACAGTGCTCGAAACTTATTTTACTGACCAGAGGTTCTTTAACGTGCAACAAAACCTCGGTGCATTGATGCTTTTAAGTTCTTTACTCCTCTAAATCAGTGCGATGGGTCTGCAATCGGGTCCTTTACCCTATATTAAGCACATGAAGGCAACAGCCACTGATCCATCATTTCTGGTATGATGTTGCCTTCATCATTTCGACTTTTTGGGTTTGAGAGCAGATTATTCTCACGGTCACATTTCGCATGCGAAGTTCAACTGTGCGGCAATATTTTTTTCTTTCTGTCCAAACCCGACCTATGGCAACTTCAGGTCGACAGTGAAGTCTACCATCTTCCAGCACGTAACACCGATATAAATAATGCAACGGTAGAATCCGAGTCAGCGGAGCTACTGGTCTTACCCATTTTTTTAGTGGAGCAGGGAACCTTCCTCTTGGCTTCGAAAGTGCTTATAAACCCATCGCTCGCAGGTGTTCTCTTTTAAGAAACCTAGACCGAGTTTCGCTGATCAATAGCATATGGGATCTTTGGGCATTGGCAGGGTTTAGCAGATTGTCGGCGAGCTCGTCTCAGTGTTGCATGCCTTTAACGTCGCTAGAGCAGTTGTTGGCGGGTAAGCGCATTCAGACTGCGTAACTTTAAGGAATACTGCTGCTGGCCCTGCTTGGTGCCGATGACGAATGTGGTGCGCGCTGCAGTCCAAGTACTCGCCCAGCATTATATCCGACGGGGTCAGTTGTTCGTGTAACGGGCTGCATTTTCCTCCGAAAACGCAGCGCGTTTCGATGGTGGACCACCAGACGGTGTCCTCTACCCAACGCTTGGACCCACGACGCCAACGTCCCCGCGTGCGGCTCGTGTACGGTGGTCACGACCAGCGCGTGTCCGAGTCACACTGGGCCATCGTGGTGGCCCTGGTGGCTTCCCTGAGCATCGTGATCGCCTTCTTCGTGTTCGTCGCGCTCGCGTTTGCCACGCGCTCGAGTGAGGAGAACCGTCGCCTCGAGCACTGCGACACGCCGGCCTGTCGAGGCTTTGTGCAGCTCCTGGCTGCCAGCATGGACACCAGCAGCGAACCGTGCGACAACTTCTACAGGTCAGTGGGCGAGCTCGTGATGATGGTGAAAACCACTTTCACTTCCCCGTCTAGTAAGAGCTCTTTGTGAGCTTGCGTTGATGTGCCAAGGTATGCGTAAACTTACACGCTGCTTTATAACGCGGCGACAACTACTTGCAGAAGTCATTGTAGCGCATGTGGACATGAAATTATGCAACTCCATGGACGCCAGTGGGGTCGTGTCTTCAACTATTTGTGTTTGTTTTATGTGGGCTACACTGGCTTCCTGGAGTATCCGCCAGCTTGCCCGCACACGTTACGTTGTAAATAATTTTCGTAGGCAACTTATTCGTCGAGAAAACCAGGAGAACGCAAGAGAAGCTTATCTTAAAACGCCATTGTACCAAAGATTCCACTAAACATTTAATGCTGCCTCAGTGGCATTTCCTTAGTGTGCAGTGGTGTAAGTAAGTTTTGTAGCTCAGTGCTTCCGAAACTATTGGAAAGGCCCGCTGCCACCACCAACTTGCGAAAGAAGTAGCAGCTTCGCCTGAAAGGCGAAACATTAACGGGTGTGAAACCGCGTGTGACAAGCGTGTGACAGGGCAAGAGATTTTGCGAAGAACTAGTGGACGCCTTGTCGGGCAAATAGCTCGTGACGCTCGTCCTTAAAACGAACGAAGTAATGTCCACCTCACGCTCCAGGTCCACAGATTAACCACTTCATTGATAAGAGACGCGGTAATTTTCGTTTGCCCACAGCAGCTCTACCCGTTGTATCCGCTTCTTGCTTCATGTACGAGGAAATAGTCACCCATGCCGTGGTTACAGACGCCCAAGCTGGTTGGTTTTCAATTCTTCACCGCACTGTAACTTGTCATGGGCGGGTATAGGCATGTGCGCCGTCATCAGACATTCCCTTAGCATTAGGTAGCGCATGGCATAAGTCCTCTGGGATGCAGTAAAAGAGTTACAGTCTCTCCACCGCTTCTTAGAAGTGGCATAGGCACACATACTGTATGCCGAGAAATTGAAGCAGGGCTATTCAATAACACCTCGCGTTCCTGTCTTCGTGGTACAAAGTCATGCCTTGAACATTCAGCCAGATGTGCGGCCAAAGGCGGCGCCTTTCGTTTGTGCTAACTGCTGTCAGTGTGGAGCGATATTTACCGTGAGGTAGTAATTTGTGACGTAAAGTGTGGGGTAGTAAAGCCTACCGTTTCTATGTCACGCTTTCTCCCGGCTCTGAAAACTTGGAATAGCGTTTAGATGAACAGGTGAGCTGTCAACCTTCATTATCCATCCCCAAGCTAAAGCCTTGATTGTCTTTCTTGTCCGGTCGTTTAGCGCTGTCCCCAAGTTGCCAGCAATATACCAATAAGCTCAACTTTCTAGGCCTTCCACATTGAGCTCCGGTTGCCGCGCAGTGATTGAGTTGCAGCTTCCAAATAATAGAAAATATACATTGCAATAAACACAAGAACGTATTGCTGCAGCAACTCAACGCGTCTGTAGACTGGTTAGGACCAGCGGAGCAATTACAGGCCCCTATAAATTCTTAACACAACCAAATGGGCTCTTTAATGTAATCTCATTCTCTCAAATTTAAATACATTATCTCAGACTTAAATGTACAAAATTTCGATCTACTATGACAAAGAAGTCCGACACGGCTGTGGACGACATGAATGATAGTGACTGAAAGACGCAGCAGCGCAGGCTTAGCCATTCACACCAGGAAAGTTTAGCCCAAGCCCCACTTGCGTATTGCTGGCAATCCGGCAGCGGAGTTCTGCGCGGCGCACTTCTTCATTACACCTTCCCCCCTCGCTGAAGACGGAGCCACACAAGTGGCCTAAGGCGTCGCGAGGACGAAGGGCTAGTGATACGGCTTGAGGCGATCTGCGTGCACAGTTTCGCGGCCTTGGCGACGCAGGTCCGTAGGGGGCGTCAGAGGTTGGATGACGTAGTTTAGCGGAGAAGTTTGCTGTAGGGCCCGGTAGAGTCCATGGTATCTAGAGACAAACTTGGAGGAGACACCTGCTGTCGAAGTAGGAGGCACCCACAACCAAACGAGAGCGTCAGGCGAAAACTGGTGGCTCGGGCGCCCGTCGTGATGTCGAAATTTCTGTAGCGCTTGTTCTGGGGTTGTAAGGGAGCATGATAGTTGTCGACATTCTTCTGCCTGTCGGGCGGCATACCAGTGGCTTTGGAAACATGTGTACCCACTGACAAGTCTGGACGGTAAGGAAGGATAGTGTCAATGGGAGATTATGGTTCTCTGCCATATAGTAGAAAGAAGGGAGAAAAGCCTGTCATTGCCTGGGGATGAATAACGCGGGATTCAGTGGGAAGTTCTTGAATGATATCGGCGAGAAAGACGCGGCCTTGGTCTCTCAGGAGTTCGCAGGGAGCGCCGTGATGTAGAGCGAAGCGTTGAAGCAGGAAGGAGGCAACGCAACGAGACGTCGCGGCTGGCAGAGCGGCCGTTTCTGCATACCTTGTAAGGTGGTCTATAGGCGCAATGATCCCGCAATTGCCGGCAGCTGTGTACCGCAGCGGCCCCTAAAGGTCTATCCCAACCCAGTCAAAGGGTCGCGACGGGCACGGCACAGGTTGCATTGGTCTAGAAGAGCTGCAAGGATCAGGTTTGCGGCGTTCACATTCTGTGCAAGAGCGAGTGCACTTTTGCAGAAAGTTGTACATACCCCGCCAATTACGTAATCTGGTGTAGGTCTTGGAAGATATCAGTGTGTGCATGCTGAGGACCGGCGTGGAAAGCAGCGCATACATCAGCGCGGAGATGCCGGGGCATTACTAGCAGCCATTTACGGCCGTCGGAACGAAGTTACGGCGATAGACGATTCCGTCGCGAATGGCGAAATTCAAAGCTTGTCGGCATAGAACTCGAGATGGTGGGCGTGCAGATGTATCAGAGAGGTAATCTGTGAAAGATGAAATCTAGGAGTCCTTGCGCTGCTCCGAAGCCATGTTGACAGAAGCTAATGAGGGAAGTGGGTAGTCTAGGAGGGAGACACTGACAATGTCGGCGTGGATAGGCGAGCGTGAAAGAGCATCGGCATCGGCGTGCTTATTGCCTGAGCAGCAGGCAACCCGGATGTCGTACTCTTTACTCTTGGAGCCTCGGTGCCCACCGGGCTAGGCGGCCGCAGGAGTCTTTAAGGGACGACAACCAGCAAAATGCGTGGATATCGGTAACGACATCAAAGGACCGGCCGTACAAGTATGGACGAAATTTTTTTGTGGCCCTAGTGATCACTAGACATTCTTTTTTCCGTGACGGAATAATTCGCTTCAGCTGTCGTTAGAGTGCAGCTCACGTAAGCAACAACATATTCTTGGTAGCCGGGCTTTCGCTGGGCGAGCACAACGCCAAGACCAACACCACTAGCATCCGTATGGATTTCCGTGGGAGCAGTTGGATTGAAGTGGCGCAGTATCAGTCGTGCTATGAGCAGGTGACGTAGCGTCGCAAAGGCATCATCGTAAGCCGGAGAACACACGGAAATATTGGGGTCTCCCCGAAGAAGCTGTCAGTGGTGTCATAATCAAAGCGAATTTTCGAATGAAGCAGTGGAAGTACGAAGGGAGGCCAATGAAACTGCGCCAGTCTTCTAGAAACCTGGGCCTCGGGAATTTTGTAACAGCACGTAGCATAGCCGCATCAAGAAGGCCGTCCTTCGACACATCTCCGACAATGGTCAGCTTGCATGCCCAAATTGACATTTTTCCAAGTTTAGTTGGAGGCAAGCGTTACTGAGACAGCGTAAAGCCTGCTCCAGTCGATGAAGGTGAGTAGGAAAATCTGGTGCAAACACTACTACATCATACAAATAACACAAGCACGCGTTCCACTTGAGGCCTCGGAGAATGCTATCCATCACGCGCTGAAATGTAGCGGGCTCGTTGCAAAGGCCGAATGACATCACACGAAATTCGCATAAGCTATCTCGTGTGAAGAAAGCAGTTTTTGACTTATCGTCCTCAGCCATAGGCATTTAACGTAGAGCGTAGATCGACGGAGGAAATGAACTCTGCACGTTGTAATCAGACTGGGGCGTCGTCGATCCGCGGCAATGGATAAACGTCCTTCCGGGTTATTTTGTTTCGGCGACGGTAATCCACGAAAAAGCGGATCGAGCCATCCTTCTTTTTAACTAAATCAACTGGCGATGCCTGTGGACTGTCGGGCGGTTCACTGACGCCACGCTTTAGCATTTCACCTTGTTGCTCATCAATGACGTGGTTTTCTGTCGACGATACACGGTATAGTCGCTGCCATAGCGGTGAGTGAGCACCCGGGTCGATCCGGTGACATACAGTCGTCGGTGGGCCCTGAGAAGTGCTATGGCTGTCAAAAGCAGGGCGGAATTTGCCGAGGAGACGGAGAAGGGAATGGCGTCTCCTGGGGTTTAAGGGATTGTCGATGGCGTGGCTGAAAATGTCTTCAGGCGATGTGGCAGTTACTGCACTACAGTATAATGTGTGGACCTCTGACGATCCATGTGGTAAAGGTATCGTAAGGCTCCACAGTGCCGAGAGATTCGCCGCGAAGCAACGTAATCGGGAATGTTAAGTGGTTATATACTGGAAGCTGAGTCGCACCAGCTTGAAGGCCAAGCAGCGGGGTTGGGAGTGGTGAGAGATAGAGATCAACGAAAGTAGTGGGAGGTGTGAAGAATGCGGTAGAATCGGAGGCAACGAAACAGGATACAGGTGCCAGAACGGATGTATGCTGAGGTATCTGGATGTCGTCAGTGAGGGACAATTTGGCGCAGCAAAGCGAAACGTCGTCAGATATGGCATTGCCAAGCGAAGAGAAGGCGACTTCTGCGCGGGAGCAATCAACGACAGCTTGGTGCGCGGGCGTCTGTTAGCGAGCGTTCTCGCGGGCCTCTTAAACGATGACAGATTCCATGCATGCCATGGCCGCAGCAGGTGATCTAGGTTGCAGGCGTTCGCCATAAGCGGCGCTCGTTGCCTTTCGCGGAAACCAGAAAAGGGAGAGGGCACGGACCTAGTTTACTGGACCGCGTGGCCGGCATCTAGTACGGGAGGCGTTGCTGCAGCGTACCAAGCCGCGGACATGAGAGAAAGTCCCAACCTAAAGTAACACCGTGGGAACAGTGTAAAAGAACGACTATCTCAACCACGTAGAGCACTCGTTGAATTTCAATTCCGGCGGCAAATGCATCCACCGACTGGACGTGCAGTGCTGTGGCCTTGCGGAGTAATGGAATGAAGAAAGGCGCCGTGACTTTTCGTATAGAGCTGAACAGTTTTTCGGCAATTACAGATATTGTGGCACCTATGACAATTGGGCAAGAACAGAGACGCCTTCAACAACGACACCAATAATGTTTGGCGTTTGACATCAATAAGCTTGCCTCGCGAACTGCGCTGCTTAGTTTTCCGTGTCAGCGGTAGAGCGACGTCGACGCATTGGGGAGAGCGAGCGACGACCGGGAAATGGAGAACGGCGGTAAGAAACTGGTGGAAGGCTTGGGCGGGGAAGTAGTAATTCTCGGCCTGGAGCGTAAGACGACGGATGGTCTTACGCAGCTGTGCGTGGGTCGTCACGTATATGAAGTGTACGGTGGAGGCACAGACATGCTAAGTGTCCGGGAAGACCACAGAAATAGCAGATGAGCCGGCTGTCCGCTGTGCGCCAGGGATTAATTACTCGATGGACTGGAGGTCGTGGCGTCATGGAGGTAAAAACAGAGCTAGGGATCGGAGGCTGAGTCTGAAACGTCGGTGGTTACGGTCATGTGATGGCGTAAGTGGATGGGGTGGTGAACTGAGGCGCCCGCTCCTGTGGAAGAACCTCAGACACTTATTCTTGTTTAACTGTGGCCTTGAAATCGCCGCAGATTCTTACTGCGCCGTCTTTCTTAAGCACTACGACTATGGGCGTTGCCCATTCAGAGTGTGCCATCGGCGACAGCACGCCCAGAGAAACTAAACGCTCTAGTTCGAGTGACACTCGCTCGCGTAGCGCGTATGGAATGGGTCTGGCCTTGCAGAACTTGGGTACGGCGCCTTCCTTCATGTGCAGGCTGGCTGGAGGACCCTTCATTAGCCCCAGTTCCTCGGAGAACACGTCGTTGTAGTCATTGATATGCTGTTCACGCTGGATTCGCTCGAGTCATTTGTTGCCGCTGAGTTCTCTACAAAACTAGCCACTGGAGCACCTGCGCTGTTCAGCCGCTGGATTAAATCGCGACCGCAGAGGCTTGGTCACGCACAGTCCAAGACTGTCAGCGCACACTCCACTGTCACCCCTTTATGACAAATCTGGAGCGCAAGCTCCCCAAGTACTGGAAGGCGTCCTGTGTAGCAAGATAAACTGAGACTAGACGGTTTCAGTTTCGGCCATTGCTCACAGTGTTTATAATATAGTTCACGTGGGATGACACAAACGGGCGACCCGGTATCGACTTCCATGCTCAGCTGCACACCGCACCAAGCAAAGGTTCGGCGGATCGGCGGTTCCAGACAGCTTTTTCGTTGGGATACCAAAGTCCAAATGTGGGCGGCTTCGGGTTCCTCGTCTGCCGAGGCTTCCGTCCCCAAAAGGGTGTTAGTTTGGGCCGTCCTTGCAGTGCCTTGTTCTCGAGCCCCGCGACTTCGACATTTCCTTGCAAGGTGACCCCGTCGTCCACAGAGGTAACAGCGAGCGTTAGACCAGGGGCAACACGCGTCAGTATGTTTTGTACTACCGCACCTTGCGCATTCTTGACGTGCGGCAGCCCTCCTCTCATCCACCAGAGTTGCTTTCTGATACGCCTGTACTTTTAACACGGGTGTCGTTGCCGGTCCGATCATCTCTTTTACATCACTATCCGCAGCCTCAGCTGCAAGGGCCATCGCTTCAGCGTTTTGTGGCTTTAATTCCCGCTGTGCCAGTAGCTGCTTCTGCAGGGCACCTGACCGTATTCCACAAACGATGCGATCTCGAAGCATGCGACCCAAAGCACTGCCAAAATTGCAATTTTCAGCTATTCGGCGAATGTCTACCAGGAATTCATTAATAGGCTCGCCCTCCTCTTGACAACGACTGAAGAACTTGTAGCTTTCGGTGACTTCGTGTCTCTTGGGACTGTAGTGCTCACTCAAAACTTCGACGACTTCTTCATACGTCAATGCATTTGGCTTGCGCGGAGCCACCTTCCCTGCCAGCACTTGGATCGTATGCGTATTTAACGCAGCAACAAGCAATGCGCTTTTCTTAGTCGAGTCTTCAATCGCATTCGCTTCAAAGTATGCTTCTACTTTATTAAGGTACGGCTTCCACTTTGCCTTCTTCGAAGTCGGGAAGTTGGTAAGCCATGATGACCTTGGTTTCTCGGTTCTGCGTGGGTTCCGGTTCAGCGTCGACTTTCACTGCATGGGCGATGTCCATCCTCGTCGCCACTGTAGCATAGTCATGGCGTGCTCGCAATAACGCCAGACCAGTGAAGCATCAGCGTAGTCAGTAGAACAAAATGGACGTTTATTCAAAGGTGTAGAGCGTATTTATAAGTAGCCGAGTGGCAGGAAGATAGGAAGGAGCACGTGTTAGCAGTGATAGTTCGAACTCTGAAGGATCGCCAGATGAGGCGATAAAAGGTGCGCGCACTTCGAAAACACGTGAAGTTACAACAGTGTCGTAGAGTCAGACTAAAGGACGAACTTGACTCCAGCGGGTTTGGGATAAGGGAGAGCTGGCGAGCAACTTCTGCCAGCACGAAAGCCTTTATCTGCTTGAGGAAGGTGGGATTTCGAAAAGGTGGGGTTAAGCCGTACACCGATTGCTGATGTGCAACAGGGCGGCGGGTGACGAGGCGTCGGCGAAGATCGCCATAACTTTGGCACAGCTCAATAACTTCAGCAACCGTAGAGGGGCTCTTCCAAATCAGTACCTGAAACGCATCCACGTCGATAACCTTCAATATATGCTTGATTTTATTGCCCTCTGCCATTGACGTTTTAACCCGTTTACAGAGGTCGATGACATCTTCGATACAGCTGGTAAAAGTCTCACCAGGTTTTTCAGAGTGCGATTGCAGACGTAGTTCGGTACAAAGCTTTCGAACAGCCGGGCAGCCAAAGACTTCGGTGAACTTTCTCTTGAGCACAGTGCAGGTTGGGATTTCGCTTTGGTGGTTCTGAAACCATTGCGGCATCTGGCCAGAGAACGTTCGGCATGCGAACTGCGCCAGAAGCTAGACCTGCTTGCCGTTGGGACAGAATACTTCTCTGCGCAGATGTTTGTCACTTTAAAGCGTTTCCTAGCAATTCAGATTTCGAAATTTTAGGCTGACACTGTACAGTCTTTTCGACTCCCGCCATATCATATCCGAAGTCTGCACCGTGAAGACTTCGGCCAACACCTCCTCGCACACCTGTGTGAACGGACAATTCTAGCTGCTGGTCATCGACATGGAAATTAGTGGGAACCTACAGTAGGCGTCCTATAAAGCCTTTGACTGCTATTAGCGCCTACGAATTCACCAGTACAAAATACATAGCGACAAATAAAACGCCTAAGTAGTCACCAATGCGTAGCAGAGACTGTCAGGATTCGCACCGCTGACACCACTGTTGCAACGAATCACGAGTCTCTAGACGTAGCGTTGTGCCAGCGGCCTGGTGCTTGACCGGAAGCGGACAGGGGCACAGACGAGGCCATGTAACAAATAAGAAATCGTCCGCCAGCTTGACGAGCTCCTCAACGAAGAGCGAAAGCGAAGACTCAGAGCTTGTGCTGAAGGCCGTTTGTTGGCTCGTTGGCGAAGAGCACCTTTTCATAGCTTCTGAGGAACGCCCTTGTCGAGGAGAGGTAGGTTGCAGACTCTCGCCATGTTTGCGGCCGGCGCTCGGTACATATTCATGCTTGCTCCCGCCACCTGAGCGCTGACACTATGAGAGGGAATCAAGACTGCCAGTGGGACTAGTTGGAATGTTGGATTCATGGTTAAAAAATTCAGTGCAGAGACAATTTTCACCGATTGTGGCGCGTTTTCCCTTCTTAGTCCCTTGTCATTGCACTGAACGGCTCGTAACTGTGAGATTCACTGCGAGAGGGAGGAGGTACAAACGCGTGCACAAAAACTCCAATGGTCGCGGGCGCGCTCGGTCAACGTTGTGCACTCATTGGGCTTCCGGTCTCTTTACCTTCAGAACTGTCGTCGTTTTGGTCACATGACACGAAGAGTTGGTCACAAAGGGCAGTCGCAAAACTCTCCATGGTTGGCTGGCGCAAGGAGTATGCATCAAGCCCCAGCAGCGCTTTACCTGCTTGGAAAACGAGCACGTCTTCCTTCTGCGTGTGAACATAAGGCACAAGGCGCCTAGGAACTGCCATAAGATCATCATCATCAGCAGCAGCAGCAGCAGCGGCAGCGGTGGCGGCGGCGGTGGCGGCGGCGGCGGCGGCGGCGGCGGCGGCAGCAGCAGCAGCAGCAGCAGCAGCCTCGGCAGCGGCAGCGGCGGCTGCTGCTGCTGCTGCTGCTGCTGCTGCTACTGCCGCCGCCGCCGCCGCCGCCGCCGCCGCCGCCTGGTTACGCCCACTGCAGGGCAAATGCCTCTCCCATCCGCCCAAGTGGTCCCTCCAAACTTCTTAATCCCATCCGCCCACCCTAACTTTCTGCCGCCCCCTGCTACGCTTCCCTTCCTTTGGAATCCAGTGCGTAACCCTTAATGACCATCAGTTATCTTCCCTCCTCATGACATGTCCGGCCCATGACCATTTCTTTTTCTTTATTTCAACTAAGATGTCATTTACCCGCGTTTGCTGCCTCACCCAATCTGCTCTTTTCTTATCCCTTAACGTTACACCCATCATTCTTCTTTCCATAGCTCGTTGCGCCGTCCTCAATTTAAGGAGAACCCTTTTCGCAAGCCTCCAGGTTTCCGCCCCGTACGTGAGTACTGGTATGACACAGCTTTTATACACTTTTCTCTTGAGGGATAATGGCAACCTGCTGTTCATGATCTGAGAATGCCTGCCAAACGCACACCAGCCCATTCTTATTCTTCTGGTTATTTCAGTCTCATGATCCGGATCCGTGGTCACTACCTGCCCTAAGTAGATGTATTCCCTTACCACTTCCAGTGCCTCACTACCTTTCGTAAACTGCTGTTCTCTTGCGAGACTGTTAAATATTACTGTAGTTTTCTGCAGATTAATTTTTAGACCAACCCTTCTGCCTTGCCTCTCCAGGTCAGTGAGCATGCATTGCATTTGGTCCCCTGAGTTACTAAGCAAGGCAATATCATCAGCGAATCGCAAGTTACTAAGGTATTCTCCATTAACTCTTATCCCCAACTCATTCCAATCCAGGTCTCTGAATACCTCCTGTAAACACGCTGTGAATAGCATTGGAGAGATCGTATCTCCCTGCCTGATGCCTTTCTTTATTGGAATTTTGTTGCTTCCTTTATGGAGGACCATGGTGGCTGTGACGCCGCTATAGATATCTTTCAGTATTTTTACATACGCTCGTCTACACCCTGATTCCGTAATGCCTCCATGACTGCTGAGGTTTCGACTGAATCAAACGCTTTCTCGTAATCAATGAAAGCTATGTATAAGGGTTGGTTATATTCCGCACATTTCTATATCACCTGATTGATTGTGTGAATATGGTCTATAATTGAGTAGCCTTTACGGAATCCTGCCGGGTCCTTTGTTTGACAGATTGTCTAAGGTGTTCCTGATTCTATTTGCAATTACCTTAGTAAATACATTGTAGGCAAGGGACAGTAAGCTGATCGGTGTATAATTTTTCAAGTCTTTGGCGTCCCCTTTCTTATTAATTAGGATTATGTTAGCGTTCTTCCAAGGTTCCGGTACGCTCGAAGTCATGAGGCATTGCGTAAACAGGGTGGCCAGTTTTTCTAGAACAATCTGCCCGCCATCCTTCAACAAATCTGCTGTTACCTAATCCTCCCCAGCTGCCTTCCCCCTTTCATAGCTCTCAAGGCTTTCTTTACTTCTGTCGTTACTTGTGGGATTTCAAATTCCTCTGGACTATTCTGTCTTACATTATCGTCGTGGGTGCCACTGGTACTGTATAAATCTCTATAGAACTCTTGAGTCACTTGAACGATCTCATCCATGTTAGTAATGGTATTGCCGGCTTTGTCTCTTAACGCATACATCTGATTCTTGCCTATTCCTAGTTTCCTCTTCACTGCTTTTAGGCTTCCTCCGTTCCTGAGAGCATGTTCAATTCTATCCATATTATACTTATGTCAGCTGTCTTACGCTTGTTGATTGTCTTACGCTTGTCTTACGCTAAGTTGCTAGGCACCATATCACAGATTCAGTCACGGAAAGCAATTGGTATCACCGACACCAACAGGGCGCCAACACCGCTTGCAAAGCCACTCGGAGATTCACCCTACTTTATACGACACTGTACTTCAAGTCTCTCACCCGATCCGCCTTCGACTGCACTTGACTCGACACTCAGATCAGCAAGTTACAGCAACGGACGACCTCCGGCGGCCTGGAAGAGAAGCCCAACCACGCCATCAAGTCTTACTCCAGGTCACCCAGCCCGTCCATCTACGACGTCACGCGACACCCGAATGAATCGACTGACTCGGTATACAAACACGGACTGGTCGTACAGATATCCCGAGAGCAGTTACAGGTTTGCGAGGAAATGTGCCATGGCTGGAAACAACGTTTTCAACTGGCAGACAGGAGGCTCAACAAAAAACAAGCAGTGACAAGTGAATACGAAAAAGGAAACGAAGAAACGGCCTCCGAAGAGAGTAAGGTAGCCCCGATTGCGAATGATATAGAGGCCACACTGGACGTGGACGCCCAAGAAGCCAGTTCATCAACCGCCCACCTACGCCTAGTCTTTCACTAGGGAAAAGTAGTCGCCGTGCAAAGAGACTGTACCAAACCATGAAGACTATCCTTCGCGTGCAGGCTGATATTCAGGGACGTCTCTGGCATCGGGAAAAGTTTCTTCAATTGCTTTGGAATGGCGGAAGAAGCACTATTTCCTGCTCGTACGCTCTCGTCACCACAGCAGGCTGATGCCGTCACCAAACTAATAGAGCTCGAGGACATTTTCGTTGCGGAGGACATAAGCGTGCCACATTTGACGTGGACGATTGCCCATATCGTTAGTGTTTAGAAGAAGGGACAGATATAATTGCTCGCTGATTTCTGGTGTACTCGCGAATGACCAGCAGGTCCGGCGTCCCGTAAAGCAGTTATAGCGCTATTCGCGGCTATACCGCTGTACGGGGGAAGCACATATGCGCGACGCGGTGGTGCGGGGAGGGGCTGTGCTCAAAACTGCAGTAAAAGAAGTCGCGGAGGAGGCGACAATGCGAGGGTACGTGCGATCTTGGCGCTTACGGACCGAGTAATAAAGTGCACCCTGCAGAGGCCCGTTCTTTTTTGTCTCCAGCTGTGGGTAAGGGCAATTTATTATCAAAGTTATGGTTTTACGTTTTCTATGCCATGTGCGCTTTTTCAAGAGCCGGCTTAAAGCCTCTGTTGAGTTCTTAATGAAATCGTCGTGTCCATTTCGCTGTGTAAATTGATGTCACGTTACAGCAACACAAAAAGCTCACTTTTTCATAAGGGCGAGCAAACTCGGCTAAAATCTAGGCATCTAATGCTGTTGCTGAAAAACGGCAACCAAAATAAAGCACACTTAGCACAAGTTCGCCGTAAAATACTTAAAAGAAGACTGAAAAAGAACTGTTATTATTGTAATTTTTCTGCTCTTTACAAATTTGTGTATCAAACTTATTACGCAGGTTTGTGTGCGGGAATTGGAAGAGCAGTCGCTCGGTGTACCAGGAGCATTTGTCCAAGTTCTTCGAAGAACTCGCCACTGCACTGAGGGATGCCCGAGGTCTTGACAACGGAAAGACCGTGTCGGGAAAGGCGGCCAGTCTCTATGCTGGCTGCGAGTCAGTGCTTCTGGGAGGAAATGACGACATAGACGGCTTCCGAGAAGTGCTAAGCGAAGCCCAACTCGCTTGGCCAAAGCTCGAAGGTGCAGCTGATGTTCTGGCGACAACATTCCGGATCAGAAAATATTTCGACATTGCCTCGTTACTGAAAATCACTAAGCTTGCGAAAAGTGCACCCGACAGCTCGACCGAATCCACGTTCCTGGTTGAACCGGGCGACGTCCTAAAATCAAAAAGTTACACGCATAGGCTATCTTGCAATAACAAATTCTACAACTCATCTACGATGTGGACAAACACCTCTACAAGCTACGAATTCTTCAACCTAGTACTCAGCATTGTAGCGGGTCCGAACGGCAGCCATGAATTTTTGATCTTGCACGACAGCTTCGTCAGCATAGGCAAAGATCTCCGGAAGGCCATTTATCCAATAACGAATAGAACGGTGTTAGCGAGTCCCTCGACAAACACTTCGAGCCTTTCGATGTTCACGTCACATTTCAACGAAACACGCTGGAGCGACTTCTTCTCGAAGAACTTCAACACTGACGACACGGACATCGTCATAAACGTAACTGACGTTGACTATTTGACTGCGTTCAGCGACCTCGCCAACAAGTGGAACGAAAGCGTTATGGTGTGGTGCACGAGTTGGCTAGCTGTCGCAGAGATGGCGCCCTTCATGAGCAAGGACATCGCTCTTCACAGGTTCATCACCGAGGCCACAGGCGAAGCTGCACCGAGGCATTGCCTCGAACTGACCGAAAGACTCCTGGGAGCAGCCACCTTCAGCGCCTATGCCAACAAGGCGTTTACCAAGGACGTGGTAGAAGAAATACGCGCCTCAACCCTCGCTCTGCTGGCACCGATCCAGGCGAAGATGCTCAAGAGCACCTGGCTCGTTTCTCCCAGCATTTACGACATCGTCAATGCCCCCGATTTCTTCTCAATACTCATCCAGGCTAGAGCGTATCAACAAGAGTTGGACGCGAGTCTAACACGAAACAATACGCAGTCTATTGCCCATAACTGGGTGAGCGCGGTTCGCCTGCGCAATGAGCTGTTGGACAAAGCTGCCACTTTCTCCCGGACAACACACCTGGAAGACGTTCACACAGAGCCTTCGTATACATTCTTCCACGCTGCGAGTAGTACCGTCCGGCTGCCGCTATATGCGTCGATGCTGCCGATGTACGACCGCGGCCTCACGAGAGGCATCAGGTTCGGGACTCTGGGTGTTTTGTTTGCACAGGCAACCTTCCGAGGCCTGCTAGCACGAGTCAGCCAGGGCAACGCTAGCCACCCCGACGACCACTTGCGCTGCTTCTCGGGTCCTTCCGGAAACGGGTCCTATTGTTTCGACTACGACAGAGCCGTCCCTCTGGAGATGCTGGAGGAGCTCGTGCAACAAGCGTTACCACTTTCCGGCCGCAACGAGCTTGACCTTGAGCCCCGACTAGAAGAAATGCAAGCGTTCTTCGTGTCCATGTGCTACTTGCTTTGCAGTCCCGAAGACGGCAGAGACGCCAGTGCCAGGTCTAAGCGAGCCTGCAACGAGGCAGTGAGGCACTCTCGTCTCTTCCCCAAGGCGTTCAACTGCTCCTTAGGTACGAATATGAACCCGCCGGACAAATGCGAGTTTTTTTGACGTAGATTTATGTAGCAGAACGTATATGTCGTTTCCTTTATTTTCCTGCTTTGAGTGAAACACACTTGTCTGCGAACGTTTCCATTGTGAAGGTATTTTCTTTTATAGATAGCAACTGCCACTGAAGTGCAAGCATTTTCTCCTTGTACGCGAAAGAAATGACTGAGGGTTGGAAGGCTATCCGCACGCCGTATCCATGTAAAAGGCCACAACTGTGCCGATATTCACAGCTCCTCGGCGTTCTTGAACTCTCTTCTGCTCACCGATAGAACTGATCGTCGCTCTACTATAGCATGCGCACCATATTACAGTCACTGCACCGTTGGAGATGCTTGTGTGGCCTTTACTACCTGCACTTCTTTTTGTCAAATGCATACATTCTTAAACTTAAGCGTTCGTGTTACAGCGTTCTACAGCTACCTTACGGATGTATGCTGTGCTCGCAGCAGAGAGCGCACATATGCTTCACCTCATCATATGTTCATTACAGGCCTTCTCTCAAGATTCCATGCTAAAGCAATAATTATTTCTTGCTGCACGTTGGCAAAGTTCAGCCTTGTCAGACACAAAGGCACCGCGCAAGGCAGTGATCAAGAACGTAACAATTTCTTTAAAGCATCCATAAACGCCATTGGTCGCGCACCCGCGCAGCCTCCTTAGTGTATGTCCGAATAAACTTTCGTCCGCACCGCCCTGATCTATGCCAGAGCAGAGGCTATGGCACCGTGGGAAAAATTAAGGTCCGAGAATGTGGGGAGGCGGTGGTTCTACGGGTGAAGTCTCTTGCTATGAATTTTTGTTATTGCATCAAGTTGCGTACATCTATATATGAATGTTGTGATCTGTTTCAGGCTAAATTTTCCTATTCCAGTGCGCGTAAAAAGCAAAAAAAAGAAAAATGCTTTCACTAGGAAACCACCGAACAACTTTCCCTATCCGCTGCGAGCGTCTGCATAACAGCCTCGGACCCGTGGTTACTGGGTGCACGTTTTCCCCTTCCCCTTTATGTCGTATGTTTAGTGTTTTCTTTGCGACAACGGTCAATATTTTAGCTTTAAAATGTACCCTAATAACGACTTACATTGGAGCGACGTTTCCGCACCCTACTGTGAAACTACCATTTGTAGAGAGAGAGAGGCTGATAAAAAAATTAGGTTGCCCGTTTCAACGTTGCTGCTTATCAGTTTATAAATGCACTCGAGGGAAAAACTGAAATGCAATTCGTCAGATTAACTTATGCCGTCTAAGCACGTGTAGAGAAATGAGTCAGCACTCAGTTTTAGATTTTAAACTCACTTTTCATAGCTGCATCAATTCCACTTGTTGAATGCATCAGTGCTCGATCGAATAAACGTCGGAAAAACTGGGCGAACACAAAAGAGGGACATCATGCAAGCAGCATAACTTTTCACATAGCTGTGAATATAACAACTACAAAGTCACTGCTCACATTCTTTTATCTAAGTACCGAAAAGAATCTGTTCATGCTGTGAAACGGTCCTCAGGCGACACGTACCTCACATTTCCACGCACTTGCACGATGGATGGATGGATGGATGGATGGACGTTATGAGCGTCCCCTTTGGAACGGGGCGGTGGGTTGCGCCACCAAGATCTTGCTATTATACTGCCTAATGTCCTACCTAAAATAAACAATGAAAAAAAAAACACTATGAACTATACCACGCCCAAATTTTTTTGATCCCCTATTGCTAACTGTGCTTTTGTATGCCACCGTTTTTTGTCGTTTTCCTACTTTTCGTCCACCAATCCTTCTACGGCCTCTTACTAATGCCTATTGCGAACATGTTTACTTTTCCACTGCTCCCGCTGAACCCAAGGGCTTCAAGGAGGCCAGTGGTGCCTAAATCAACCGCTGGGTAGACGTCTTCACATTCTAATAAAGACATGCTCTATAGTTTCCCTTGCTTTACCGCAACAAGCACATGCTTCTTCTTCCTCCTTATATCTCGCTTTATAGGTGCGTGTTCTAAGGCATCCCGATCTCGCTTCGAAAAGTAGTGAGCTTCCCTTTGAGTTATCATAAATTGTTTTTTTCGTGATTTCGTTTTTTCCTCTTAAGTAGTTACTCATGGCAGGTTTCTTTTCCATTGCCGCCACCCATTAGATTAATTCAGCCTCTCTGACTTTCCGCTTGACCGTCTTTGTTGCTGTTGCCCACCCTACAGGCCACATACTTGCTGGTAAGCTTCCTAGTTCTTTTCCTCCACTGTGAATCAATCTTTTTCCTGTACAGATACCTGAACACTCTCCCAGCCCATTTACTTTCTTCCGTATTCCTCAGGCGTTCTTCATACTCAATTTTACTGCGAGCTTTCCTCACTTCAAAACTAGTCCAGCCCATATCACCCTGCACAGCTTCATTTGTAGTCTTCCCATGAGCGCCCAGTGCGAGGCGACCCACTGACCTTTGGTTCCGATCGAGTCCTCATTGTACCCCTGATTTAATGCAAACAACCGCATTTCCAAAAGTATGTCCTGGAAGCATTACACCTTTCCACATACCTCGGAGGACCTCGCACCTATTGTATCAACATAGCGCTCTGTGCTTCATTATGGCTGCATTTCTTTTCCACTTCACTGTTATTGTTTTTTCCTGTGTTTCCATATATATATTGCCCTCGTTTTTCCATATACCAAGGTATTTATATACTATTACCCGAGCTATTTCCTGGTCCTGTATCGCCACTGTAACCTAAGTTGTTGCCTTCCTGTCCACAGATATTAGCAAGACATTGCAAATCACTTTGCTTGTCAGCTAGCAACACAATGTCATCCGCATAAAATAAACCTGGGAGCTGCTGCTCTACTACTGTACCGCCTG
This sequence comes from Dermacentor albipictus, assembly GCF_038994185.2. Lineage (NCBI taxonomy): Eukaryota > Metazoa > Arthropoda > Arachnida > Ixodida > Ixodidae > Dermacentor > Dermacentor albipictus. The sequence continues at coordinate 479,680,249 of NC_091821.1, forward strand.
TTTGTAGGAGAGGTTAAACCCGATATTACTTCCTTCTAGCGCCCTCTCCATCCTTACCATGTACATCATAAACAGCAGCGGGGATAAAGGACACCCCTGTCTCAGTCCCTTGTTGATATGAACTTTCTCCTCGCTTCTCATTCCTTCCCATTCAACGAAATGGTATTTTCTAGGAATATTTCTCTTAAAATCTGCAGACAATCGTCACCTAAGCCTTCCCCTTTCAGAATATCCCACAAAATGTTGCGGTCTACGTTGTTATAGGCTCCTGTTATGTCTAAAAATGCCACATATAACGGTCTGCTTTCTACTTTTGATATTTCAATACACTGAGTAACAACAAATAAGTTATCATCTAAATGCCTACCTATTCTGAAGCCATCCTGAAGTTCTCCCAAAATGCCATTTATTATCTGCCCAAGCTTGAAGCTTTGATTTGATTGCCTGCATTGCTAGCCTGTATATTACCGATGTAATTGGTCAACGACCTATACGAGTGAATTCTATCTTTGTCCCCCTTGCTATTATAAATTAATTAATTGTACTTTGTCGCCAGCTGTCTTGTATTTGTCCATCTTTTAAAGTTTGTTCCACTGCTTTCACCAGAGCTTCCTTATTTTTTGGTCCTAGTTCATTAATCAGCCTAACGGGAACCTCGTCTAGCCCTGTGGCTGTGCGCTTAGGAATTTTCTCTTCCACTTTCTTCCAGTTTAAATTTACCAGCACAATCTCCTTTTCCACTTGGGTCTCTTTCATGCGCTTTTTTTTTCAAGTACAACCTCGTTGTTGCCTTAGAAAGATTCGGCTGTTATTTTTCGGACGTAATTTATTGCCGCTTCTCCTTCCAGTCTGTTTTCGTCTTCCTCTAGGATACATTGTTGTATTGTTGTGGGCTTCCTGCCTAATAATTTTTGTGGTTCCAAAATATTCTAGGTGCGGCCTTCTTTTCCTCGCGTATTTCTTATAACCAACGTTCACTTCCACCTTTTAATTTTGCTTGCAGCAGTATTTGAACCATAGACTTTTTCTCCCGGTATATTTCCCATTTACTGGTTAGTTCATCCTGCGGCAACTGCGCCTTCTTTGCCTGCCTGTGCTCTCGAGATGCTTTCTGCGCGTTCTGCAATCGCTTCTCGTATGTCCCTGTTCCACCAGCTATTCGGTTTATTTCTTTATTTCCAACGAACATGTTGTTTCTCTTTCCGTATTTCTGTCGTTATTACACTTAGAAGCTCACCATATTCCCACTCTTTACTTGGCCATTTGCCAATTTCTTCCTCGACTCTAGTGACTATATTTGCTATTTGTTCAGCCTTCAAATTTGGACTGGCCATTTTGCGTTCCTTGCTTTCTTTCCCAACTACATATCCCATTTTTAAAATGATGCGTTTATGGTCACTCCCTATGCTGCTATACCCTTCCTCATCAATGACCATTTCTCTCAACTTATCTTGACTCCATGTACATACTGGCCGCCTAGCGGCCGCGCCGAGCAACAGTCGATCCAGGCCCGGGCTTGAAGCGTAGTGGGTTGTCCTATCACGTTATATGTGGTGGATACCTCGTAGTTCTCAAATCATCGTGATGGCGCCGCGCACAAGCCCGAGAATGAAAAATAAAAATAAAAACTAAGACGGATGTCGAAACACTGTGTACTGTTGTGCATGTCATCGCGGTGAAAAAGCAGCGCCGTATGATTTTATCTTTTCCCGAAAGAAGCAGACGACGTGTATCAGGTGGCTACTTGGATAAGAATGTTCCGCATTGGGAAAAGGTGACTTACACTATGCTCGTTTATTCGAAACACTTAACTCGGGACGACTACTTTCATCCCGGCGAGGAGGCAATTGACTTCTTTTTTTCTTAATAAATATATTGCTGGCCTTTCAAATCGCGTAGAGCACTTGGTTTGAGCAGGCGCTTTCGTGAATAATATCTACGCTGAAACTTCGTTTGGTTTTGTTCGCTTACAGTTTTGTAACTAATGCATCACGCAGCACGAATATTCTCGCTAACGTATCTGCAGGCACGGTAGCAGGAATGATAACTAGCTCGGAAGGTCTGAAGTTTGTCATGACAGTGGTTATGCCGCGAGGTGACATATCGTTTAATAGCATGCTTTAGTCTAGCTTCACCAGCAGAATATGCTGTTTTCTCATTTAACGTGGTAACTTTAATGCAGGCGGTTATTGCCTCCCTCCCCTCACCCCAAACTGAAACCTCGCCAGGCAGTCGTGTGGCGACAACTCCATACACAAACCTTCTCCAGTCCGGTGCGATTGCGGCACATTTTCCCCGAGCAATACCCGAGTGCTCTTTGCAAATTATGTCTGGAAACTAGAGCGACGCTCTCACGCATGTTGTGGGAGTGTCGTGTTATATCAACTACAATGGCAGTAACTCCGCAGGCTCTTGCTCCAACCTCAAGACGAAAGAGTGGGTTGTATACAGCAGGCCCGAGAGGCGGCGACGAGGCAAGGCCTCGAAGTCTCCTCATGGGAGACCTGAGTTCGGGTCCTTAAACTTTGCCGGATTTAAAATAAAGTTCTTTCCATCCATCCATGAGAAATTACTCGGCGACCCTCGTAATCGAGCGAAAGAGCACAGCGACGGATGAAAGAGCAAGCCCGGTGAAGGACTGCGATAGCGAAAAGAGCGCGTGGAGGAAAGCGGAGGAGGAGGGTATGGCGAAAGCGTAAGAAGGAAAGGGTAGTGCTGGAGTTACTAGAATACGGTTGAATGGGACGAGCGGCTGGGGCGGCGCATGCTATGCAGTGAGGCACGCGATGACAAAAAATACCGTGACGGCGCTGCGATCGAAGTGGATTGGGCCGCATCAAGGTCGCGCCGTTGGAAAGTGCCGGCGAAACCTCACGGAATGGTCATACCTACTACTTCGCGCGCTGCGATATGCGTTCAGACTGATCAAACGGTGTATATAATTTCTTATGACATGCATTTATGTCTTAGGAATAGATGCTTTTCTTTCTCTTGTTTATTTCAATTTTTAACAGCGGAGCTGTTTTAATTTTCGTTCCATCGAGGAACCAGAAAACTCAGCTCAAGTGTGCGCCGCCGCGCGCTGCCTAGCAACCACCTATGAGAGCACGAGCCTCGTAACCTCCTCCGCACACCAGGTGCGTAGGGCGGAGTCGTGACGTCACAGGCGAGTAAAAGCTCGGAACAGCCGACGCGGCGACACACCTCTCGCCTCTTCTACTTCCTCTTCTACTTTCTACCGTTTCGTCCTCTTTCTGCATGGCGGCGACGGTGTTCTATGCAGTCACGTTATCTTGAATCTCTAGCGGCGTCAGCGGCATCCAGCGGTATCAGTCGGTCGCTGCTAGCGCTGGGGGGATGAAAGGGGGGCGGAGCTGGTTACGAGGCCGACGACAACGCCGACGCGAAACCCAGGAACGGACGCCAAAGAGCTGCGCTCTAAAAAGGAAGTAGTTAGGTGCGTCCTTCGGCGCTTTTCTAGGGGTGTAAACGAAAGGAATTATTCTCGAGTCTCATTTCCGAAAAAAAAAAACATGTTACGCTTATCTTATATTTCATACCTAAATCTGATCCGTTGCCAACGGCACCACCACTCAACCAAGCAGCTTTTGTATAATAAACTGTTGCTGCCAGTCGAGTGCACTATCATAAGGACAATAACGAAGCAATGAAAGGAACGGCATGCCTTACATGCACGTAGAGATATTTGTAGATCTTCTGTGTTCGTTGAAGATAAGTGTTTTTCTACATTTGGCACCAAGTTTTAATGGGTTGCAGACGTGGTGAGACTGTAAAAAAAAAAAATATTTTCCTTGCCTTAATCAGATCAGCAGATTTACAGGCTGCCCCATAACAGGCCGTTTATACTGAATGACAGAACTTGTTAAGCAGAACCGATTAGCACCCGTGCGTTCTGTCAGGAACTGGTGTGCCTCTGCCCAACAGCCATGCCTCTCCTGCAGCATAATCTTTCAGAATAAGAATGCACAAATGCAACGATTCCTCGCTTGCGAGACTTCAAAAGTGTGGTAATGCGTTACATTCGAGCGGACATGGCTATTCGATATATTTTACAGCGGAGCTGTCTTTGGCTTGTTCCCAGCGTCTCGTGATGGGCGTAGGCAAAAACGATGGCAGCGTCTATAGAGCAAAAATAGCTTAAGCATAAGGCAGAATCGTATCAGCGTATGTGTCCTAGCTGCGTTTGAGGCCAGATGTGTCAAAACCGGTAATGGGTGATGGTTTGGTGCGTTGCCATCTACACAAGCAAGGACAGCACGGCCGTTGCGCCCTATGCCTTAAGGACAACGGGCGGCAACCTTGCCTTGGTATGTGTCGACGCATGCGCCGCACAGATTGGGGACGGAATCGTTGTCACCACCGTATACGTTCATCCCGGAACGTCAGAGAGGGACCCTGAAGGCTTCATGGTCGACACATTCGGGTGAATCCTCCCGGTGGACCCCAATCCCATCGTCATTGCGGGTGACTTTAACGTCGATGTGCCTCTTCCCGACTGAAAGTGATTCTTGGCGTCTCTCTTAGAAAGGTTCGAACTTCATTGTTACACCGAGACCAATGTCTCCCGACGCGCCATCGGTGGTGCATAACCGCATGTTCACTAACAACATATCCAGTGTCGTCACAGAGTCCGTGACCGTCTATCATAGCGATCATAAAGCCATAATTACTGCGATCACGGGATAAACGTAAATACAAATAAACATAACATGAATATTTGTGTAGCATTGCTTTATTTGATTTCCTGCCTATATGTATGCAGGTCCGCTGGTCATCCACCTCACAGAGTGAAATGGCTCTGAATTTTTATTAGAGAATTCTGAAGTCAAATACGATTTGAATAGCAAATACCATTTGATTAGACTATATGTTTCTACTTCATTTCGCCACGTGGAACGTTGAAGGAGGTGGTCAGAAAGGCCACGGAAATCAAATTGGTAAAGACTTCCCGGTCTCCAGGATTCACTCTTAGTACATAGGCAATATCCTTTCCTTGAAACTGTTCATATTAACGTCTAATAATTGCCTTAATTATTTTCTCTGAAAATCGATTGGTTCACCTGGCGCTGGTGCTGCTTTTAACAAGAAACACGCGTATTCCGGCCGGGAGTTCTCACTTTTTCAATTAGTGAACCTAAAATATTTAATATTTTTTCTCTTACGTATATCTCGCGGATATATATGTCTATGTTCCCTTAGATTTACCTAGAAGTGCATTGGTCATCTGTATCTCTTCACGCCACGCAGTTAATACGCCTGGTTTATTTCACTATAATGTTGTTTTCTTTGATCATTGTCCCCGATCAATATTCCACTAACAAGAAGCGCGCGTAAAATGACACGATATCAATAAAATTTTCTTACGTAGCTTCACGTTGAAGATAGGCGGTTACTGTGGCAAAAATTACGTGTTACTATTAGAAAACAATGTTAAACTAGCAGTTCGCCTGACTAAAACTACAATATGTACCGGCCGACAAGAGTCGCTGGCGCAGAAAAGCAAGTAAAGCCATTAAAAATTTTACTGTACAGAGTTTCTGCGAGAAAAGCTAGGCGTCCGCCAGCGTCCCCGCAGCCAACGCGCGCTCGCTAGCGGACGACGCACTTGACGACGAGAGCAAAATCGAAGACGTCAGGTTGTATATAAGCCATGCCTGAAATATGTATACGTAGCAAAAAGGTGTCAATATAAATTTGAAAGATAGTGGAAATAAAGCACCATTATAAGAGGATACGCGTGCAATCGGTCTCAGCGCCCGCAGCGAAATTACATTGAATATGACACGAAGCGCGTCTCCGCCCAAATCCAGCTCGCTCGCAGCGCCTTTGCACAATTTTCCTACACGCGGCACCTCAGCGGGAGAGCGCTGTTCGGTCCACTCGACCTTTGTCTAGTACACTCTAGTAGTGCAGTGCAAGACGGGCTATGCAGCGACGATGGCTGCGAGATGGCGTCAGAGTAGTGCGTGTCGTCTCTAAGGAAAGAAAGCGCTGCATAAGCGAAAGTCTGTCTGCGACGGTTGCTGTGAATCGCGCCCACGCGTCACACGAGCTCCCTCTCACCATCTTTTGATTAGGGGGCCAGTCACGCCACACCTTGCACCGCTTACAACGTACCGCACGAGACAGAAGCACCTGCTAACCTTATGAATAAGGGACAAACGAACTATGGGGCTTTACGTGCCAAAACAACTTTCTGATTATGAGGCACGCCGTAGTGGAGGACTCCGGAAATTTCGACCACCTGGGGTTCTTTAACGTGCAGCTAAATCTGAGTGCACGGGTGTTTTCGCATTTCGCCCCCATCGAAATGCGGCCGCCCTGGCCGGGATTCGATTTCGCGACCTCGTGCTCAGCTGCCCAACACCATAGCCACTGAGCAACCACGGCGGGTCAAATAAGAGACAGGTTGTACAGTTAATTAAGAAAAAGTAAATCAGCGTAAGCATTGCTAGCAAACTACGTCACGAAACAATTATCAGTTGCTGAGAGGTATCGCTTTAATCTCTCGTCTTTAAATAACTTTAAACTTATCGGCAGGACAACCTGATAAAATCAGGACACTGGCTTCAATAACAGGGGTCACCAAGGAAAAGACAGCACTTCTAAAAGACAGCATGGCGCTAAATGTTATTGATCTTGCAGACGCATTTAAGTAATTCTTTCTGTCCTTTCGTCAGGTGTCATATAATATCGACCTCTAGTATATGAACTCAGCTGATAGCCAATGTACATAAGGTGGTTACAAAGCGGGAAGTATTTTTTTTTTCATTTTTGTCGTTAAGTAACACCAGAGCTACAGACGCATTTGGTATTCAAATAGCGCCGGTAAAATTCCTTGTTGACGCAAGTTCACGTTACTTAGCGTCATTTTTTATCTGTGTATCTTTAGGCGTTTTCCTGTGTAGCACGCAGACGCAAAGGTCGCGGTAATATTAAAAAAAAGCCAATAATAATGATCTTTCAAACTACCACCTTGTGTCAGTGCTGCCTGTTTTAGAGCGCACCTCTTAGGCGCCTGTTCCTGCGGCGAGCGTCGGCGTTCCCGGCGTAACCGAGCCAACGAGCGCAGCGAATGATGAGAGCCAACGCGGATCGCAGCGGGCAATGGAAAAAGAGCGCTCTCGGCCTCGCGATAGCGAAGAAAGTAGTAGGAGGAAAGTGGAGGAGGAGGAGAGGCATGACGTCCTGCAATGCGCTGAGTTGCCGGCGGTGATGGCATCCGGAGCCGCGCGGACGATCTCACCTGGGCACTCGGGGGGGGGGGGGGGGGGGCAGGGGGAGTGAGGTGTGGAAGGGCTACGGTCGTCCACCGCGTCAGCTGCTGAGGTTAGTCTGCGCTAACAGCGTGTGTGACGGGGACCAGTGCTCCTGGAAGGGGCGAAGGCGAGTCGCTACGGGTAAGGGTCGATGGGACGCTCCCTTGAGTGTTATCACCACTGACGCTAGTGGCACAATTTGCCCGCGCCGAAGGGCCTCTCTCGTCGTTGGTGGAACGAAAGCGTGAGAAGAAACGACGGCGACGATGGCTGCAATATGGCGCCCGAGTAGCGCGCGTCGTCTGCATGGACACAAAGCGCTGCATGAGCGGAGGTCTGTCCGCGTCGGCGACTGTAAATCGCGCCCACGCGTCACCCAAGCGCTGCCTCTCGCGATCTCCCGCGCTTCGCGACACACTCTACAACGTGCCACATAAGAGAGATTGTTCGTCCCAGCCAAAATAAAACACGTATAGAGCTGCACTCAAGTTCGCATAAGGGAGTATCGCAATCATTTTTGAGGATTAATCATTTTGAGGTCAAAAGACGATTCTATTCCTGTTTCTCGCCTTGATTACACCTGTGATGGTATAACAGACTGTGCGGCTCAGACACTGGAAATGTGTGGCATATCAGGCTTTTCTTTTTTTGCAATGTACCGCAGGAGACAGATAGTCTGCGCCAGCTACACTACTCACAACGTTCTCCTTCTAGTATAAACCATGTATTTGTAAATCATAATGCAAAATATTAACACGCGAAATTCAATCAAGTATAGAGCTTCGCTCAAATTTCGCATTGGGAAGAATTCTAATTGTTGGTGACTTTTTCTCCAAAAGGCTTAGGGTACGTGATTTTAACTCGGCTTTGTTTGTTTACTGATCAGATTAATATCGTAAATTCTGCACAATTTGGTCTTCTAAAAATAGGTCCACTGAATTAGCGCTGCTAACTCAAAAGGAACTCATATAACTTGAGTACGAGAAAATGGTGCTTCGAATTTTTCTTGACTTTTGCAAAGCCTTCGACCTCATCAGTCATAATGTTTTACGTAAAAAGAATGCAGTAACTCCACTGGAGTAGTCTAAGTATGCATAAGCATACGCCTAAATTTCATTTGGCCTCCCCCCAAGTGTATGTTGGCGCCGCCGGAAACTTCCGTTGGCCCACCCCGAAATTTCACGTTGGACAACGCCCAAGCTTAAGTTTGGGCCTTATAACGTAAAACTAGTCCAGTTTCTTTTTCTTCCAATCTCCTGACGTCAAATTTACATAACCACCGACGCAAGCATCAGGCGGTATCCCACATCTTAGTTTGAAAAGCCCAATCACACGTTCCCCTGCTTTATATGAGGTCGCTTCTGTTTGCTTTTAAATCGAATAACATTGCCTACATTGAGCGGTTTTTCTTATCTAACTGGCTGACAAGAGGCGTGGAGCACGTTGAAGTGGATATGGTTTCGACGGGGCCCAGCCAGACCGGGGAAAATAGATAACCGGGCGAGGAGGGTGGCGCAGGCGTCTACAATTGATCTGCTTCCCCGTACTTGCGGTGGCTGGTCGAAAATCGCAGGTGCGTGCAGTAGAAGGTTAAGAATGCCGATAAAATTTATCGTCAGAAAATAAATGTTGGCAAAGCGATGTCGCATATGTGCAGAAAGGGTTCACTAACGCTATACTGCCACGGAAAAGTATTTATTATGCACAAGTAAATGCATATTCTCCAGTAGCAACGAGTAGCCAGTGCCTGGGCCATCGACGAGCAGCCATTTTCTATTTTTTCCAGAGCGGGGCACTCTCCGGCTATTCAGAAAAAAACATTGTTTTTTCAGCATATTGATGCTTCTTTAACACGCACACGTACTTTGACGCGGTGAGTTCTCGTGTTTTTGTGACGTGGCATCACAGACAGGCGAAGTTGGCGCAGTCCGAAAATGTTTGACTGATAGAAGAGGGCTAATGGTGAAAGGCATCGAATCAGAAATAATTATGTTTCTTTGGTCCCTTTAATCATGCACAATCAGTGTGTACACATAGTATCAGATGGATGGCTATCACAGTTTTCGTGACATCGCGTGACAGACAGGTGAAGTAGGGTGGCCCAAAAATTTTTTAACGACTCATAGAGGGCTGATTGCAGAATTCGAATAGAAAAGTTTGGAATACTTTATACGTTAGAGCGCCCTTGGACCACATCCAAACTTCAGATGGCTCACCCCCAAATTTCAAGTCGCACCACCCCAAATTTCAAGTTGGCCCACCTCAGATTTCAAGTTGGCCCACCCTGATAATTAACTTGGCCCAACACCAGATTTCAAGTTAGCCTACCCCGAAATTCAAGCTAACCCACATTCAAATTTCAAGTTGGCTAACTCCTAAATTTAATTTGGCTCATGTCGAAATTTCAAATTGGCCCATCTCCAAATTTAAGTTGGCCCACTCCACATTTCAAGCTAGCCCGCCCCAAGTTTTAGTTGGCCCACCCCAAAAATTTCAAGTCGGCCCACTCCCAAATTTCAATTGGCCAACCTCCAAAATTCAAGTTGACCCAGTCCCAAATTTCAAGTTGAACCATCCCCAAATATCGTTAACCTGCCTCTAAGTCTACTGTAAGCTTCCCAACGTATTTTCTAAGTAGCCCTAGGTATCTCTACAGGTAACCTCTTTTTTTTTTGGTTCAGATTGTTCCTTGTCGCTTATAAAGGTACCACTCATCTACACTTATGCCATTACTTACACTATGTCCTAACTTTGCAAATTCCGCATTTCTATGCAAATAATTGTCACGGGGTATTCGTCAAAGAATGCTTACGGATTAAAAACTCGATGGTTCCGGCATTCGAGGCAAAGCTCATTCTCCAGTTACGTGCTACCTTCAATACAGGTCTCAGTTCGTAGACATAACAGGGGACCATTCTGAGTTAAAACCAGTAAAAAGAAGCGCCCGGCAGGGGAGCATACTGGGTCCGCATCTTTTCATTTTATACATAAATGAAATAATCAATGTTGATCCGTTTGCAAAGTGCGTAATTTATGCAGACACCACCAGCCTGCTTTTTGATGGTCACTTAGGTACTGAAATGTCAAATCGAGCGAATGAAACGCTTGGAAACATGCACACGTGGGCGACAAGAAAATACCTGAGGATTTTACCGCTATAAAAACAAACTACAAACCACGTAACAAATAGTTTCAACTATTCGCCATCAATTTAAACAATACTGAATTAAAAATAGTACCGTCTTTCAAATCACTTGGCGTACATTTCTCCCATGTAATATCATGGGATTGCCAAGTAAATCACTTAGTAAATTGTCTAGAGTAAATTGTAAATTACTATGCGTCTCCATTGTAATTACCTTCCTACATCCATTATTATGCTTTCAAATAATTCAAAGTTTTTTTTTATTTCAGTACAGAATTCTTGTCTGGGGACGATTTCGGCAGACATGCATAAACTGACAGCATTGCAAAAAACGGCAGTACGCCTTGTTTCTCAGGCACCATATCTATGCCACACCGCTCCTTTGTTTTGCAAGCCAAGAGGTACAAACATTGAACCATTCTACAGTTATAGTCTTTGTAGTTTATATAGAATTGGAAAAATTAAAAATCGTGACACATTACCAGAACTGGCATCCTTACTGCAGCAAATTTGTTTTATAGATTACGTCAGCTAGAACCTTGCAATGTTGACGCGCGCAGACACTAACTACGGCGATCAAATGCTGCAGTTCTGTTTGCGGTCACTGTTAAATCGAATACACGGAAAAAATGGTCTCTGTGTATCTGTTCTGCCTGTAAAGCAATCTACGCGGTTCACTTGTGTGATGGCGTTTGCTGCCATGATAAAGTCATGGTCTTTTTCTTCGTTTCATCACAATGCCTTTCTTTCTCTTAAAACTGTGCGAAATGTTTCGAAGAAAGCTTTGCTTATTAATTCTGACCATAGTTGTTCTTACTTTTAGTATGACGGTTATGCATTGTGAAGATTATGTGAAGGTCTGCTTTTGTTTAACCGCCATAAAGCTGCCCTATGTATGAAGTGGACAGGTTCCCTTCAAGCTGCTACAAGCAACTTTTTGCCTGTTCATCCTCGCGACCTTGTTGTTGAAGAATAAACTCAATACAGTTCAATTATCCAAACTCCGTTGCCATGCCATCGTCATCAGAACTTCGTCGCCATGCTGTCTTTGTCATACCCTTGATGCGATGCTATCGCGGTCGACCCATTCTAACGTCGTCATCCGGCTCCCATCATGCCCTCATGGTCACGCCATCGTCAACACACAGTCTGCGCCATACCATTGCTGTCATACGGTCGTCGCCGCGCTGTCGTTCTCGATCGTCATCAGTGCAGTAACGTAGTCTCATAGCCGTCGTGCTGTCTTCATCACACCGACTTCGTTGTTACATCGACGTGGATCTTTCTTCCTCATTGTATCGTAATTATGCTGTCGTCGTTCAATCGCCATTGTGCTGCCGCTGTCATTCCATTGTCACTACGTCGCCGTCCTGAATTTGTCATTCCGCCGCAGTCGTGCTGTCGTATTCGTGCTGTGGTCGTCACTCCCATTTCGTCATCCCACTCTCGTCAGGCCTTCGTAGTCGCATCGTCACCATCATGCAGACTTGCTTACACGGTCGTTGTCACACCTTTGTTGTCACACACTTGTCATTCCATTGTCCTCATCCAGTTGTCATACCATCATGGTCATTATGTCGCCATCACACAGTGTTGTGATGCCGTCACAGTCGTTGCATCGTCACCATTCCAAGTTCGCCATGATATTCATGCAACGCCGTCGTCATGACGCCATAATCGTCGCACGCAGTTGTCATCATACATTGTCGCACCTTCGTCGTCACGCTGTCGTGTTACCACTTTCATCAATTGACTAACGTTATTTCATTCTCATCATGCCGTTGTAGTAATAGCGCCTTCGTCGCTCCATCGACGTCATTCTCGATCAATAATAAGACAACTCATTACTATGCCCCGTGACATCGCCCCCTCCTACTCTTCGTATGCTTCACCGCTATACTGTGCGTAGGCTTCGTCGTTTAGCACCACGTACTGCAGCGAAGCAAACTTCAGCGCAAACTGGTATAATATGCTATTTCTTTTAGCCTGGTCCTGAGTATCAACGCCATCGCTCCGTAGTCGCTCTTCTCTGAACGACGCAGCCCATAGTCCATACATGAGTGACGGCCACCGATCAGGCGCCCGCGCTCTACTGGCGCGTGCCTGGCGTCGCATTTTTTTATTGCGATATCAACTATATGGACACTCAAGGCGAATTTTCGCCCTGTCGCAGTGATACTCGGTGTAAAGTTCAATGGCGATAACACCGTCGCAACGCGCCGTATGCTTTATGTGGGAGTGAGCGTGCGAGGGTGAGCAGACATTCGCAACTGCGTAAGGGTAAGCAGGAATGAAGCACCCCTCCTTCTACCGTCGCGTGCAATGAACCGCCAGATGGCATTTTAACAATTGCTAGTAGGTACAGCGTGGGCGTGGCGCTTCTCGCGGCGCTGGACGTTTCTGCGCAGGTTCGAGTAACAGCGGTTGCGAGAGAGAAAATCTGGGGGCCTTTGCTCCTTGATTATGTGACCAGCCTAGACACTACGGAGGAGATTTCTTAGTGCGTGTTGTATGCGTTTGTCCCCCAGACATGCCAGCATTGCGGAGTGCAGTCAAGTTTGTTTACACTCCGCCGCTGGTTGCCCGCGCGGTCAAGCAGTGGGAACGGGCGCCCCATTTGGTGATCGCTGTTTCTGAAGGGGCAAGGTACTCATTGGTGTTGGATAAGTCGTGGGTCGCTTTTTTCGTTGCGACGATAGAACGCATTTTTTACAAGCACTGCTCCGGGAGGGCGCATGTAACCGGCAAACGGAGGCGTCAGGAGAGCACCTGAGGTTGTATTATAGCAGGTGGCGCAGGATCTCCAGGGTACCCCAGGTACCCAAGGGGTAGCGGGCGGATGAAAACTGGACGCAGGACGGCCCGTGGATTGGGGCCGCGGAGGCCGAAGCATGCCAGGGGTGTTCCCATAAAAAATTGGATGTCCGCGATATCGGACAGCCGATCTTATACAGCCCTGGCACGCTCAGGCCTCGGCGAGCCCCAATCCACGGACCAGTACGGGTTCTAGCTTTCATGTCCGTGTTGCCGCTTTCGTGTCCTGGAGGCGCCGCCAATAATGCGAAATAATGACACGTTGTTTCAATTGGTAGCAAAGACGATTGAATAAATATTATTAAGCCCAGCCGCCAACTTGCGACGCTAAATACACCACTACCGCGGCCCGCGACTTCTGCCGGCACGCCTAGGAACAAACCTATAAAACACACGCCATGAAACTCCTTCGTTGTGCCTAGGAAGGGTCATATATTCAAGGAACTAAAGTCCCCATATTTCCTCTCTCGCACCCGCTCTTACTCGCACATGCGCGCAAACTTCCGGCGTCTCCGCAAGTGCCACGCCCCGCTGTACCTGCTAGCAAGTGTAAATACGCAACTGGGTCGAGGGGAGGTGAAAGAGGGGAGGGTGCATTGTACTTCGCAGCAACTGCTTTGGCACGGCCGCGTGCGGTCGCGCGGGCTTTCTTTTGAAAGCCACCTGCTTTGGGGGCACAGTATAGGTGGGTGGACGGCTGATAGCTTTGCGCGTGATGTGTTCTTGCCGCTCAGTTGAATCAATAGACAGCACGGTCACTTCGCTTGCTGCTGCTACCGTGCATTCACACGCCAGCGTTTTAGCAGCGAATGTCCCCGTTGATCGAGTGTTATGTTTGCATGTTTGGCTGTCCGCGCTGATACCACGCTTGTTAATTTAGTTAGTAAGCGAGTGTTTACAAGTTTATATGGCCGATAAAGCTACTACCCTTACTTATTATGACTGTCTCCTAATTTGCTATCGCAATCGATGCTTCGCCTTTCGGGTGAACATTTGCACATCGGTCGCACTTCGAATATCCAGGCTATTTAGAAAGATCGTCTCACTTTACATACACCAAACAATATAACGAAGTGTCAGTGATTTAAGAAAAGTACGAAGAACTGTCTTAATTTGAACTTATTGCACTAACGTAAGTGACAACTAAACCCACAAAACGGATGTCGTACCTCGAAAGCCGAATAATTATTCGCTACGGAGTAAAATAATTTTGTGAACTCCGCGAAAGAAAATAAGTTGCACGGATCAGAAGTCAAGGACCGAAAGAAAGAAATGTCGAAACAAATTAAAAACTTCTTGGTTAAAAACTCCTAGGAATACTCTCGGTAAAAAAACAATCTTGTCATTTTACATCTTACGTGAATTTGTTACGTTGATTACAACGGTTTTGCAAAAGTTGTATTTCCCTATGATTAAATTTTGTTATATTCATGTGTAACATATCAATTTTGTCCGCTTTAGATGTACTATTAGATGCTATTCACAGAAGTGTATTATCGCTTTTAGTGGTTGAGTTACAGAGTTGTAAACTTGATAGTTTCGTTTTTCGAAAATGTTCGATTTTTGGCAATTTTTAACAAAAAATTGACGACCTAACTCAAAAATTCGAAACCAACAGTCACTAGATTTTAACTTTGTCTTTTGAATGCAACAAACCTTGTCGAATTTAGTGCGGTATTTGATATGTATTTAGATAGGAGCACTGGAGCTAAAGCTTCCTCTTAAAGCGATCTGCGATGCTTGCAGAGTGCACGTACCTTCGTATGCGCAGTGCTTTCGGCGTTTCGTTCGCGTTGAAGCGAGGGATGCAGGAAGTTCAATTCGCTTGCTGCTGCCGCGATTCCTCCCTCCAGCATTTTGACAGCGAGTTTCCGCGCTCATCGAGCGAGATGTGTTCATGTTTACCTGTGCGCGCGTGAGACCGTGCTTGTTATTTTAGTTGAAACACGTTGGCGGGCTAGTTGGTTTGAATTTATGATAGAATGTGTAAGCGTGACTGAACAAGGGCGTAGAAAGAGGCAGACGCACAAATATAGCGCTGTCTGTGTGTGTCTGTTTCCTTCTACGTCCTCGTTGAGTCACGCTTACATACCCTATCATTGTTATTTTGGTTAGTAAACGAATGTTTACCAGCTTATACGGCTGGAAAAACGGCTATCCTTGCTTCGTACAGCTATCTACTAATTGGCTATGCAAATCGGTACTTCGCCTTACGGGCGGAAACGCGAACTTTTTTTGATGATATGGACATTCTTCTGCACCTTTTATTTTATTTATTTATTATTTACCCATTGCCGCAGTACACATTATCTATATAGTTTCCTTCGCACTAGTCTACCCTCTCCGTCTATCCTCTCTCCTTGTCCCTTTACCCTCAACCCCACTGCTGGCCACAGTTCAGGTGTAAGGAGATGTAACTGCACAGTTACACGGCGGCCCGTAGTACGTTTTCTTACTTTCTTTTGCTTCATGTTAACAAAAAGAAATAACCGACTATTACTACTACTACCGTGCACCAAACTTCTGCGGGAACTATTCCGGCACCTCGCTTTTGCTTTTCCTGTTTTCATGCGCTATACGAGAGTCATAGCCTGACTCCTCTCGCACCACCATGAATCTAGCGTCTCTCGGTGGTGTAATCTTCTTTTGTGACGTTGTTTTATACTTCGCTATCACTAATACTGCTTCGCCTTCCCGCAGAAACTGCAGTATCTCTCTTTTTTCTTTCTGCGATTCCAAGTATAAGCGCTGCTGCGCATGATTGCTGTTGATTCCGATTTTGAGTGAATCCGGCTTCGCCTCATTTCGTCTACTCAGTGAATTATACAGGGTGTCCCCTGTCCCATGCACCATGTCTTTAAAAACAGAGCGAACTATTAAGAAAACTCAGAAACTAAGAAAACGAATGCATATTGTTTCCAGTATAGTGGAGAAGCCGCCAGTAAGTTTTTCATTACTGAAATTTAATTAGGTAATTATAATGATTTATCTAACTCGAGCAGTACTGTCGTAATTATCAAAGTGTCAATGAGGCGGCATGTGCTGAGAGCTGCGTGAGCGCTCTGTTCTCGCGGCTTTGTTGAAGCGAGAGGCAGCACGCAGGTGAATTCGCTCGCTGCTGCGGGTGCTACGTTGAAAGCGATCGTTTCACGGGACGGATGGAGGGGCGGTTTTTCCGTTCCGTAAGGATAGAAATTGTTACGCATTTGAAACCGACAGATTTAGTGAGCCCTTATTATCTATGAATTCGTAAGTTCCGTTGAACCCCAGCTGCTACCTAGAGGACGCGTTCTA
The DNA here is from genome assembly GCF_038994185.2 of Dermacentor albipictus. NCBI lineage: Eukaryota > Metazoa > Arthropoda > Arachnida > Ixodida > Ixodidae > Dermacentor > Dermacentor albipictus. The sequence goes on from NC_091821.1 coordinate 479,696,782, forward strand.
ATAGGTGTCCTGCAGCTACGTAATACTGCGTCCGCTTTATCGCATCTTCTGTGGCTTTCTTGATGACCGACGCTGGAATTCTTCGGCAGACATCCATTATCCTTGCCTTGAGCACATTTGACGTCCGTCTCGATCATGCAAAGACCGTCTTTCACACAAGCCCAAAGACAGAAATACAGGGGAGAGAGGTAAGGTGACCTAGCTGGCCAATTTACAGGCGCGTACCTTCCTATCTACTGCGCATGAAAAGTCACATCGAGCCAGTTTCGTGGTCGGCTGCTGCTGTGTGCTGGTGCCCCATCTTGCTGATAGACGTGACTACGGGACTCTACGCATGGGCTATCCGTGCCTTTAGAAATAATCTTTAATTAGCTACCTCCTTCTGTTTCAAAAAATATAATACACTTTGTCTTGTGTGTACATTTAAATATACTAATATATTTACATTTACATATACACATATATTTACACATATATAATATATTTAAATATATTATTTATGTGCATGGCGTTGAAATTTAACGCAATTTGGAGTGAGAAAATACGGATGAGATGGCCGCTGCTAGTGCTTCTAATGCGCTTGTCTGCCTACTATGGGATTTGCAAAAATAACGTGAAAGTATGAATTAAGATCTGTGCCCGTCCGCGCCAACAATGATGCAGTAAGCTATCAGCCACAGTTTCGTGTTGTCACTTTCTTTGTCTCGTGTGTTCCTTGCGGTAACTTCCCAAATCATTAGCCACAATAAAATTTTAAGTGAAAAGGTCGAGGCAAGTCAAAAGAAACCTCAGATGATGTGGGTGCGGAGGGCTCGGGCCCCGGAGTCTCCCCCCCGTTGTCGGCGGCTATGATTGGCACTTCATATAATTTACTCATTTTCCTGCTTGTGGCTGCGGACGCCGTTGTGGCGCCCATTATTTATTTTCATCTTTCTAAATTACGGACCAGTCATCGTTTTCTGAACATAACTAGGCCATAAGTCTCTGCGCACACGCGCATAAAATGACCAATTTTCAAATTAAAAAAGCCGTTTGAAGCCTGCAGCACCGAAATGAGGCAACTCCATATAATACCAACCATTCCCATGTTAGTTGGTGGCCTCTAGTTGTAGCTCCCGCAGGCACTAGACGCTAGTAGTTCCTTTATTATATTTTGTAGAAAGTCGTGCGCGGAAAGCAGGATGCACAGCATAAACGCAAAATGGCAAAGACGCGCGCCTTGACCCAATCCGTCTTTTCAGCACGCAGCGTCGAGTTTCTTCGTGCTTTCTCCTTTTTTGTTCTCGGCCCCGGTCGACCCATCTCCTCCTGCGCCAGTGGAGAAAAACTTTAAAAAGAAGCGGGTAGCTGACCCCTTTTCTATGTGCTGACTTTCCCGGCTGCCTACGTTTATTTTTGTTCATTTGAATTCTCTCTCTCTCTCTCTCCGGCGTGCGCGATTCGGCTCGGTGAGCCGTAAACAAGCCGTGCCTATTCAACCGGCGCGAGCTACGCCGAGATTTTTCCGGAGTTGCGCCAGAGAGGCGTGCGCCGACCCCTGCTGTCTGCGAGTCGTAAGACGCACGTAATCGTGCTTTCTCCTTACGGTCTCGCTTCTATACCTGTCGAGCCGCTACCTTTTGTTCGCTGTCTGCGGCGTCGTTAAGCCTAGAGCTCGTGTCTCAGGATCTGCTACTCGTGTGAGCGAAGGCGATGGCCCTGTTCGGACGGTTCTGTCTTTTTTCTCCATGTAGGATCGAGCTTAGCTTCGCATAGCGAACGACACATTTTCCCGGATATTTTGAGTACACTCTCAAGAAACTTTACGCCCTTTCGGGCTTATCTTGTCCCACTGGAATAATCGTCATCTGCCTTGCCCGCATTTCCATTGTTTAACGCTGCGAGCACGGTTTTTCCAAGTCACTAATGGCTTGCGCTTTATCCAAGGTCGAACGTAATAGGTCGCGAAGATTGGGGTGAAAAGTGGTTCAGAATAAATTGTCACAGACATCAGCAAGCGTCGTTGTGGGAACAGCGACTGAAGCGCGACTATGAGAGGAGAGAACAAACATTGGTAAAGAAAAAGGCGTTTTTAATTGAAACAAGACAGATTAATTCAAGGAAGAGAAAATTCCTATTGAAGTTTAAATGCGTGTGACGGGAAATGAAAGCACAGCTGTACTTTATCATTATCAATAAATATCATTATCAATAAATGCAAAGCATCCCTAGAATTGTGCAGAAAGGCGCGCTCGTAAAGCTGATCTCTTACAATACGTGCCCCTCACACGTTGTGTTGTTTTGATTGTAGGCGTTCGTTTGAATTTGACGGCGTGAGTGGCTTCACCCTTTCTTAACCTGTTCACTTAAAGGTGATGAGCTACGACCGCCTGATATTTGTTTACTTTAGCGCTGGCCGACGTGCTTGGCATCCGACGGTGGGACCAGCACTCTGCACTCAAAGCTTTCGTCAGCATCCAAAGAAAGCATGTTCTGCGCAGGGGTACAAGTTCGACACCCGTCAGGCTGACCTTTTCCTGCATCGCTTCCAGCGCTTTCAGCGTGGGATGCCCATAAAGTCGAATGGCGGGGAATTTGAATATACAGCTGTAACAAAATGCCGCCATAACAAATTTCGCGCCTTCGATAAGACAATGACATCACTTCTGTTTTTTTTTTTAACGGAGATGGCATTACAGCGTTTTTATTCCACCGGAAGTGTTCCCTCGTCCCACAGATGGCGCTAAGCCTCATGAACCGCCGATAAGCCGCTATGATTTGGACCTATGGGCTTCTATGGAAGCTGCGCTACCAGGTTACTGACCTTGCGTTATTTGTGTGACAGCATTCTTTACAGAAGAGTAGTCGGCGCTGACTTTTCAAGATAGGAAACACAAGCAAGGCAGATGGCGAATATTGTTGAGGGACAAGCCCCAAAAGGTGCAAACTTAAAATTTTAGGAGTTTAGCTTAGAAGGGAACGTTCTCTTTGGGTCTTCATAGTATTGATTCTTGAGTCCACTCTTAAAAAATCATGACCCATTCCACTCAGTCACATTACCAACCATTACTAGATGCAAAGATGCACTTATCCACCACCCCATCCATAACTCACTACATCGCAAGCTGTCCAGTGGCGACAACTACAAACCAAATCATACAAGAATCCGATACTAATGCACGCTATTTATCCAGACATTTACAGAACAGATAGATGCAAAGTGCGTGGCACCAGATCCACGCTAGAACACATGCTATGGGAATGCCAGGAACTAATACAGGATAATGAGAGCGAAGCCCCCATCGAAAGCCTCCGCGCGCGATGGCAGGCCGCGCTGCTCAGCTCGAACCTGGAAAATCAACCTCTGGCCGGTCCATCAGGCCAAGGAAGCCGCCGAGAGGCAAGAACTCTTGGCCGTAACCTCGGCGGGTACCTCAGCCCACTAACTCGCCGGACGCGAATCCTTCTGATTCGAAATAAAGTTTTCTCACTCACTCACTTTACTCAGTGAAAGTGGATGACCAGCGAAGCTGTTTAGCGTACAGTACAGAGGTGACACAGAATTTTGAACGTAAGTACGGACTCATTTACCGTGACCTTTATATACATTCGCGTGGACGACGGAATCGCCGCGTAGAGGTGCTGGAGGAACCTAGACACGCGTCACGTTCCGACGGGACCGCCACCGCGGAAGAACGGTAGGAAAGGAAAGGAGATACGCAAGCGCTTGGAACGCCGACAAAAGAGAGGGCGGTGCGAAAGTAAATATGGCCTACGCGTGTCACAGTGTAGTATCTGTTCTTATCAGCTTAATATCGGATACGCGTTGTATTTGGACGCAATATATTAAACTTGGTATTGCAAGTTGGCAGAATGCTTGAAGCCTGCTTCACCAACGCCGCACGTTGGCCCGTTATTGCACTAGCTTCGGGATCCGCCCATGGTTGTCGGTCTACGGACGTCGATCTGGTCGAAACTAGCCGTAAACAGCTTTTCTGTAAGAGTTTGCACCTTTTGGGACCTATATTGTCCCACAAGAATGATCGTCATCTGCCTTGCTTGCGTTTCCTTTCTTTAACGCTACGAGCCCGGTACTTCCAAATTCACTAACGGCATGCACGTTACCAGCGTGACATAGCATTCTCGACAGAAAACTAGCAAGCGCCGAGTTTTGAAGAAAGGAAACGCAAGCAAGGCAGATGTCGAATATTGTTGTGGGAGAAGATGCGTCCCAACAGCTGCAATTTTATTATGGGGTATAGCCTTTAGCAGACTACTATAACGGAGCCATAAAATGGAAGCGCGTGAGTTGAATTTCTTTATAGGGTCTAATGTTCTACGGTTACGCGATCCTACGTCACGTACTTATATATTGTTAAACAAATAGCGGAGAACGCTATAAAGACTAGCGAGACTTTTCTTGCTGCCCCTATTCGTTACCAAAACAGTGCGCATCGCATATTAAACCAAGAAATAAATTTATTTTGTTCTTTAATGAAGATTCTTCCTTCTTTGAAGAAGGAACTTCATCGGACGATGATCGGCATGTATGATCGTATGCAAATAGGAAGTGATGTTCGTGAGATAAACGCAGAGTACTTGTAAGCGTCACTATCGATACACGGCAAATCAAATGAGTTACAAACTGAACAAAAGTTAGAACACTCTCACTCCGACTACCCTTCAAAAATACCCTTCAAACTACTGTTATCACACATTGCAATTTGTACGGAGCTTCACTGATCGATCAACAATCCGGATTACTGTCGAAGACTCAGGAAGTGGAGGATATTCTGCAGGTTAATATACGACGGCGAATCAAAAAGTATTTCTCCCAATTTTTTTTAGCTGAAATAACGGCTGTAAATGTGAAGTCTACATATCTATTCCCAGCGGTGGACCTTTCTTGGACCGGCCCTGCATTATCTGCCAGTAGCTCCGCGACACACCGCTGCGGTCAGTTGTTGAAGATGGGCGTTGGGCTTCACTCGGGCGCGGCGTACGGGCAACGAAGTGTGGCTAACACAACCGCCGACAAGCTCCGGTCATTTAACTGGAAGGGCCTGGACCACCCAGCATACAACCCGGCCCTTGCCCCTAGAGATTTCCATGTTTTCCATCCGCTGAAGAAGTTCCCGGCAGGGCAACCATTCACGTGCAAATGACGAAGCCAAGACAGCAGTCCAACGATGGTTCCCCACAACGAGCAGGACGAATTCTACCACAGGGGCATCTGCAATATTGTGCTACGATGGGCAGAATAGTACTTATATTTGTAATTACCTGTGCGTACCTCGCTTTGGCTAATAAAATATATAGGCAAACACTTTCTGATCCCCCCTTGTACAATGCACGCACGATAAAAGTGGGCGGTAATGCCGTTGGCCCGTCCCACAGACGCTATCACCAGTGAGAATCAGCATTTGGCAGGCAGCTTAAGCGGCTCGTTTTGCTCTAAAAACGAAACGATGTCCCTCTTCTGCGGCCACGTTTCTCTTATTCTAAAGTAGTCAGACACGACGTGGGCGTGAAACGCTGCGTCACATGTAAACATTCCTAAGCGGCGCACAATACATGGTAATGAACGTTTTATTTACCGCGGAGGTCGCTAAACTTGCGCAAGCAAGTGAGACGTCATTTAAGCCTCATCTGTCCCTGCGACCTGTTTGCAGGACCACTCGAAAGGGCTATCCATGCTTGTCTCGGTAGTTTACACTTATCCCTAATGAGAGGCGCTATGGTAATACATTTCACAAATGCGTGCGCGGGCATATCAGTATTAAAACAGACCGTAAACTGACAGCCTTCAAAAGTGCTAAAAAAAACAACATGGTCAATAACGGAATCCTCGAGAAACAAGTACGACGACTGCGATGTAAATCAGTGTAGGCCTCAACAATATCAGCCTTTGCATACAGTACACATTTCGCCGACCGATGTGAAAACGAAAACGCTCATCTCTATACAAGCAGGAAAAGCTTATTAAAAGAACAGTCGGCTACAGCACCATATGTCTCGCAGTTAGTCATCACGGCAGGAGAATAAGCTACCGAAGTACCCCTGCAGTGGGTAGTCGTAGCACACTTCCGCTGTAGGTTGCGTAACAGAGGCAAGTTCAGGTTCCGAAATCCGCGTAAACGGTTCAAAAAGAAGCACTTAGTGAAAGAACGAGCACTTTAGGGCGGGGTTCGTCGGCAAACCCTCCCTGCATCCGAAGACGGCAGCGAAGGCAGGAAAGTTGCGCATCGCTTTGTTGCAATCAGAACCGGCGACGACGCCGGTGACTCGACGCGCGGGATGGCACATTCCGTGGCAGACGGCGACAAAGAACGCCTGCTCCTCGCTCCAGTCCGCCGTCGTTCGCACGAACCGTTCCACGGCGAGCGCGGACAGCAGGGCACTGTGCGCGACCTCCAGGGCGGGCACCTCTGGAAACAGGTCTTCGTCGTGGGAGGTTCCGGGATGCTGATGGTGCAGGCACCGCGCCTTCTGGCCGACGGCATCCGTCCAGAGGGCCGACGCCCAGGAGCCTCCCACGGCACCGTTCGGGTCGATCTGCGCGCAAGGATATGCCGAGTGGAAGCCCACTTCAGGCGCCAAATTACTGGCCCGTCGAAAATTACGCGCCACTTTGTCCGTCAACACATACGGCGGCTGAATACAATAAATACCTTGCAATTTTCTCCGAGCTTTGTCGCATCCGCAAATATAGGCAGAGCACGCCTCAGACGATGCAGCAGCATGGACCATTTATCAAGCAATTTTGGTTTGAAAACAGTGAGCCACGTTAGAAACTGCACTTGTGGAAATCACTGGCTGCACCAAACGAAGGAAAAGAATCAACTATGTGATTTTTATTTCCGCAGCAAACGCGTACACGCCTATAAATGCAACGTTTTCCTCTGAGACGTCTCAAGCATACGTATATATTTTGGAGCAAGGTTACTCGAAAGAAACAAAAAATAATATGCGTGCAAAGCATAATAAAGATCATCGTTGGTATCAATGTTCACTACTTAGTCTATTCCATTCGATTCCTCAACTGATTTCACTACCCATTCGATTTCAGAAACGCCTAGTGGAGAAGCCTGCAAAGCGATAGTAAGGGGTGCGTCGAAATGGTCAGCTTTGTTACGTAACCACAAAGGCAAATCTGAGTTGCGTGCGAGCTAACCCATTTAGATTACACCGTTGCCAATCATAACAAACCATAAACCATGAAGCTTTTTCCGAAGATGCTTGATAACGACGCAACAGGAAACACTGAAAACTGCACACAATTTGTTCCTTAATTTTAGGGTAAGGGTACCCGGATTCTAATTTTTAACGTATTTTAGCGCACACACATACCAGGGGCATTGGTTGCTACCATTTGAATGGGCACAATATATAGTACAGCTTTCTAAATGAAAACATTTATAACTGTGACGAAACGCAAAGCCACGGACGGGCGCATGGGTGAAAGGGGACTAACTGAGGTGCAAATGAGACGTTTTCCCAAAAACATATATTTAGCGTTTGCAATGAAACAAACGAAGGCGGTACTGTGTCAATTGAAAGCTAGCGGTCATCTTTGTGCAGGTCCAAACGCAGACAAAGCAGTGCCAGTCCTTAACAGATTGTGACCACTCCTTTTACCTTTGTTTTTTCGCCAGTGCTGCTAGTCTTCTTCCAGGTACCTTAATTTAAGTAGTGTGCTGCTTCTGTTTGTTCTGTGAGCCTTTTTCAATTGAAGCCTTTTCTTGTGTAGCAACGATGTCAGCACTGTACTCTGTTCCAATAACGATTTATCTCGTCTAGCTGCGAGAATCTTCATGAATGGACAAGTTCTGTAGAAATCCCTCATATTCTAGGAGTACTTTCGTCACTGGCAGCACTAACAGTTGTAACGCTGTGTCGCTCCTCGCTCGGTGCCTCATTAGGTTCCTTCGGCAAATTCCTTGACTGCAGCACGAATTAAACGCAGTCGTTCTAGCACAGCGTTCGTGGCTTTTCTCACGCCCTCCTCACGCTTCGACTCCTCCAGTCTTTCGTATGTTCTGACCATACTTGGCGAACAAGCATGCATTTCATTCCGCATGGGGTGATTTCAGCTTTCTAAAGCCAAACTGATGCGTTTTGCCTAGCACTTAAAGGAGAAACGAACGCTTTATTTTGCTCTATAAGAAGCAAGCAAGGTTCTCTAAACTATATACACAACAGCAGCCAATTGTCTAACTAATAATAGTGAACGAATTGATTAGACAAAATTCCCTTGGTGTTAACGAAGCACAGCTCATAGTTATGCTCCGCGCGAGCTGTTGACATTTTATTGCACTTTTTTTTGTTTCTGTGCACCAGCAATGAGTTTGGGTCATTTTTTACCCCATCCAGTTGCGCCAACCGCGATCATTTTCAAGTCTTTTGAAATCCTGAAATATGTTCTGGCTATATATAAAACAAATGAGTTTATATGATTGAAAGACAGATTGCACTAAAACAGATAACGTTACACGTTGGCCCGAGATGCGGTTTACTGCGCCCTACGCTTTAAAATAAAGTCAAATGATAGTGAGCGATAACTGCTGAGTTTATATTTCCAGTACCAGACGGTTCATTACAAAAGTCACTAAAGTGCAGCACGAAGAAATCTACACTAATTTCTTAGGTCTCCTCCTCCCCCCCCCTCCCCCAGTTCCTCAACAACGGGGGTAACTTGCCGGATACAGTGCTACCCATAGAGAGCCTAATGGGGAGAAATCCAGCATTTCATGCTGCAGCTTGCTTGCATAAGCTTTATGCTAGACTGAGTTTTTCTGAGTTACATGCACGAAATACCCCTGTTGTTTAAAGTTGGATGTAATAGGTAAAAGTTTCATACTGAGCGAGCAATAAATTCAGCAGAAATCAGCAAGGTAGAGAAAGGTTAATGGGAGGGAAATATTGGCCACTCACCCGAGAGCGGAACAAATCTTAACCCATGTGGATTTGTGGGAAATCTTCGAAGTTGAATAAAAGGTTGTCCTGGTGCGGGGGTCAAACCCCGTACAAAAGCATTTCTCAGGCGGTCATTCTAGGAGCAAATCAGGTGGCTAGCAGATCGCCCAGGAACACACATGCAATCGACGACTCCAAGCAGAGGGGCTATGGATACGGCGAATCAGCTTTCTGGAAGGTAGACGTTTCACGAAAGGCAGATGTCGTCTAGCCGAGAATAGCACGAAGGTAAAAGGGAACCCTTGAGAGTTTCTTTTTTTTTTAATTTCTTTTGTAGCCTTCATGATGCTCTCTTCTAGCTGTCAGCATTTGCCTGTCATGAAACTTCGTCGAGATGAGCGCGAGGTAAGCGATAACCGCTGTTGGACAGGGCTATGGCAAAATGGTTTGATTTACTGTAGCAGCAGCGATCCAAGTTTGACGTCCTGCAGCAGCGGAACAACAGTAGCGCAGTCAAGCTGCGGCTGAATTAAGGGAGTTGCTGTAACACCGAAGTCGATTGTTTAAGCGCGATATGGTCGAGATAGATAGAATAAACTTTAATGTCCAACGGAGAAGGTGATCTACCCACCCCCCGACACGCAGGTCAGGGGGCGAGTGCCACCGCCTCAGATGCAGGCTGGGAGGTCTTGGGTCCCAGCAGCGATATGGTCGAACATTGACTGTGTCTAAGTTGCGATATGGTCGAACATTGACTGTGTCTAAGTTGCCTGTGACTGCCCAAGTTGCCTCGTTGAGATTCCGTCCGCGAGAAGCCGCTACAGCTTCTGCAGACGATGTTCTCGTGCTGCTTGCATGAACTCAGCATTGGACAAGATATTGGGTCAGCTGAGTATTTCATGGCATTCCTAACGTGTCGCTGGTCCCTTCGACTTGCCACTGTATCTACACTGTTGGCTTATCAACAACTAATCTCGTACGCAAAATATGTGCATGCTAGCATCCTCTTTTCGACGCTCAAACTACCTCCTGCAGAGCTTGTCTTGCAGCAGCAAACGAGCTTCTGAACTTGCAGCAAGGTGAGGCTCGTCTAAAGCACCAAATTGAACTCCACGTTAGACACAGTCCACGGTAACCGACACGACGGCGGCCCCTGCGATTAGGGCGCGCATGAAAGAGCCTATCCCACTTATTTTCTTATGCTAATAATCCTGTCTAAAGTTCTACACTCCCGGTGGCGCAACACCTTTCGCTTACTGTAGCAGCCGACCCCGGCCGCACACACTTTTTCCTGCGAAATATAGAAAGAAGAAGTTGCTGTTAACGCTACAACACGGAGATTCGACTGTGGTTCGATGATAAACGTAAAAAAAGAAGCGCCTGTTCTTACTTGAATCGCGCGTCCCCGACCGTAGCTAAAGTGAGGGCTCTCCACTACGCGGGTAGCTTCAAAACGTGCGCACTGCTTATGACAGCTGCAATAGTGCAACCACTCCTAGCTCGGCTACGCAACGGAGCGCTCACCTTTATTCCCGCGCTGTCGAATGCCCTGACGAGCTGCTGCGAGAACGCGAACCCGAGGCCACTGTAGATCATCGCAGGGGTGCCGTCGCTGTAGTATAATGGAGGGGCCAGTGCCGCTACGGAAATCGCGACAGTGTTCAGCAGGCGGTCGTAGTCAAACTGAGGTAGCAGCGAGTTGGCAGGCAAATTGAGCGCCTCGTAGTACCTCATTTTCGATATCAGCTCACGAATATGGCGGTATCCATCAAGCCAGAAGCTAGCGAACGTGTCGCCTCGCGACATGAAAGCCGCGTACATCTCGTTCAGGCCCCACGATGTGAGCATCCACTTAGGTGGCCACAGGCGGACTTTCGTCTGATCGATTTTCACCTGGGCGGTGAGCGTAGACGCATCGTCGCTCCACGAAATCTCGCCCAACTTCTTCACGGCAGTCCTCCTCACATTTTCCAGCACCGCAACGACGTCACTGCGCGCTTCGTGCGGAAGCAGGGCGTCCACATAGAGAGAGCTTAGCAACGCCCCGTACAGTGTCTCTACCTCGGTGCCGCAAAACACACTTCGTCGAGAACGCGCGCCCCTTTCCAAGCCCGCGCCGAGCACAGAGATGTTCCCCACGGGCGCGAACACCTGCGCGAAGAACCACCCAAGGTGACGCAATATTTCACCGTTGCTGTACTTTACGAATAAGTCATTCACTGCAGTGAGCACGGCGTCGTCGCTAACGCCGAACAGATCGGCGCCGGTAAACTCGGGCGGAATGTTCACATTTTCTTCCAGCGCCGCTTTCCATGTGGCGACAGTGATGTTCGGTGTGTACGAAGCGATATCTCGTAGGCGGAAGTGGGCCGGCGTGGGCCTCTTCCGCTCCTTCACGGCGAGGAACTTCTCGAGAACATCCGTCATCATGGCGGCCATCTTCTTAGCTTCCTCGGAACGCGGCGACTGGAAGCCGGCGGGTGCGAAGAGCCTCGCGTAGCTGTTGTAGTAGTTCTCGTACGCGCCCTCGGCAACCGCCAACCGATGGTAGTACGTCCAGAAGTGAACGAAGTTGCCGCCACTCAGTAGCGTGGCGGTGCGGTCGCCTAGGACGTTGCACTGCAACTGCACGTGGATCCAAAAGGGCAGCCGCCAGTTGAAGGCAAAGTCCAGAAGAACGCCGAGTGGCGAGACGTTGTCCTCCGGCGCTTCGGGCCAAGGTATGTGGCGTTCTCGCATGAAATCTCGCAGCACGCCCATGGCGGCAGCGGTGTCTTTCAGATCCTGGTCCATGCAAGTTCCGAAGGCCGCGAGCGCTTTGGTGGCTGCGGACAGTCTTCCGGCAACTCCCTCGAGTAGGGGGCCCACCTGGGCGAACCACGCGTTGAGCAGATCTTCAGCGGTTGCCGAGGCGAAGAACTCGAACGGCTTCGCCGGGCTGGCGCACGTGAATGCGCCGAAGTCTTCGCACGGATCGACGCTGCGGTTCACGAGGCCCCGTAACCACAGCGCGTGGGCCGTGCACGCGTCGCTGGCGCACAAGCGCGCCTTCGTGCCGACCGTGTGCCGGACCACCAGCACGGCCCCCGTGGCGGCCCCGAGCAACAGCACGATGGCGAGGCACAACGCACCCAGCGTCTGCCATTCGCTCTCCGCTATTTTTCGCGGTGCATATAGAATTGTTCGCACCGACTTCGCCTGCGGAAAAAGCGCGCGGCCAATTTTTCATACGGCGTCCATGGCATTGCACGTCTGCTCTTTACATCTTATTTGCAGCATCGCCAGCAGTGTTTCTCTAGGAAAAAAAAACACTTCAACACTCCATTCTATAAACACAGTCGTTTCACAAGAAACCATCCTGGGGCCGTAATTATTATTTTGTACGTTAATGATATAACGAGCGCATTAAACAAAGAGCGAAATATAATTTACACGCGTACGAAACAAACACCCTCTTTAAAGGGTTTAACCTCCAGTCTCTAATTCATCTTATTAACAGCAATATAGAACATTTCAAAGCTTGGATTTAACCAACCTGACGGCTTATAAACACACGTAAAACAGGCCGTGTTTTTTCATACTCGAAAAATTGAATTCTCAGTGGATATTCAAATAAAGATTTGTGACATCGGTATTGAGTTGGCAGAGATAGTACAAACACTTGGAGTACTGCTAAGTCAAAACATGGATTGGGATTTCCACGTGAGTTCTATTATTACAACCTCGTCTAAGGTCACGCCCTTGCTGGCAAAATTTTGTTCCAGCTTACAATGCTTTGCACGAGTTTATATTTATCACGTGTAGATTACTCTTTTATGAATCGGGGAATGACTCAGTATTACAAACAAATTACTCATGCTTGAAAAGAAAGGCAGTTCGCTGCATAGATATGCATCTGCGCATCGGATTAACTGTTCGAGAAGCTCAAAATCCCGCCTATCAGCAATATTCAAGACAATTAATTACCTTCGAGGTTTAAAAAAGTTGCTTATTTGTCCTGGCGTTTTTCGCGAGGTGTCATTTCAAACACAATGTATCAAAGCAGCCTTTGGGAAATTATGCTGCAATATTCCATTCTGTCGTACCTGCATGAGCGCCGAATGTTACGATAAGCTGTCCTGCATACATTAAACAAACTTATGTCTACAACTTTTCGGTGCTAACTTTTATTATGCATTACGCTGAATTGTTTTCTGCTTGCCACATTTCTTTGATAGCTGTATGTCTTTACTGAGTATTGTGTTGAAATTCAATGCAAATTGCTCCTGATCTACGCCAAAAGCCAGGGACGGGAGGTGTGCCGCGGGCATTTTCATCTGAAGCCTGCGCACTTTTAGCTCGTGCCTGTCCGCATAGGCACGTTGCAAATAAAACGAATTTGAACTTGAGACTAACTAGTACTCTCCCCCAACGTATCACAGTAATATTTGGAATAATTGCTTAGGTTCTTCTTCCTTCACGCTGATAGTGCCTTCAATTTGACATTATCTGCATGTGTCGCTGCTAGAACGTTTTTGTCGTCTTCTTCCTCATCAGCGAGCATCAAAAGCACTGCCTGCTCGCGCCGAATAACTGTTTACACGAACTCAGTCAATGTCACTTGTTCGCAGGAATGTGGACATTACTTCCCTCACTGAAAGCATCGTCTCAATGTATTAGTGATATGCGCCGGGGAGTCGCATAATGAAACACAAAGGTAAGTAGGTATATGGTCAATGACTTGCAGAGCGGCGTGGTCAGTGGGAATGGTATGGCTTCAACCTGGACGCGTGAACGGTGTCTGATTGACGTAGTGAACGGGAGCGGTGGGCGGTGACTTCAGGAAGCACTCCATACGAGTATGTGACGTCGCTTAGTCGTTCAAGAACACGATAAGAGCCAATGTAGCGACGCAGAGCTTTCTCCGACCGGCCACGCTGGCTAATCGGTGTCCGTAACTATACTTTAGATTGATTGATGATTGGGTTTTAATGGCGCAAGGGCCAGTTCTGGCCAAAGAGCGCCAAATACCTATACTTTATTAACACGTTTATGCGCGACGTCTACTTGACGCAAATTGTGCCGGTGGACGTCGTTGCGTTGTTGATTGCGAATACGAATGCACTGGTGCGCTCGTTCGGCGCGGCGAGCAAATGCAGCAGTTCACTTGTTAATTCCAAAGGTTTTGGAATAAAAGTTAGCACCGTCGTCTCTTGCATGGTGGTGCTATAGCGAACGTAACGTATGGAAGAACGTCGTCCAGGTCCTTGTGGTCGACGTCAACGTGCGCTGAAAGCATATTAGCGCAGTTTTGTTTAGCCGTTGTGTGAGCCCGTTCTTCTGGCCAAAGACAATTCCAAATGGCGAGAGACGGATGGCGTCATGCGTCTCTGGCATCGATGTAGGTGTTAACATATTGCTTGACGTCAAGGGGAAGGTGAGGCTTGAAGGCTTGAAGGCGGTAATGCTGCGAGTGGGTAGGATCACTGCGTCCAACGCTGTTACAGCCTCGCGGCCATATAGTAGCGAAAAGGTGCGAAACCCATCGTTTCTTGCACGGTGGTGTTATAGCGAACGTAACGTATGGAAGAACGTCGTCCAGGTCCTTGTGGTCGACGTCAACGTGCGCTGAAAGCACATTAGCACAGTTTTGTTTAGCCGTTGTGTGAGCCCGTTCGTCGGGCGATGGTAAGTGGTGACATGGCGGTGAACGGTGGCGCTGAGCTGCATAATAGCTTCTGTGCTGTACCGCTGTCGGTTATAACCACAGCTGGAACACCGTGATGGAGTACGATGTCATGGACAAAGAATGCCTCAATATCATTCGCCGTGCCTCGCATGAGGGCCTACGTTTGGATGTAGCGCGTGAGGTAGCCCGTGGCAACAGCCATCCAGTGGTTACCAGCCCTGTCAGGGGGACAGGACCAACCGAATCGATGCCAAATGGATAAAACGGGAACTGTGGGGCATCAACAGGGTGGCAACAATCCAGCGGGAGAGGCGGGTGGCGTCATGCGTCTCTGGCATCGATGCAGGTGTTAACGTATTGCTTGACGTCTCGGGGAAGGTGAGGCTTGAAGGCTTGAAGGCGGTAATGCTGCGAGTGGGTAGGATCACTGCGTCCAACGCTGTTACAGCCTCGCGGCCATATAGTAGCGAAAAGGTGCGAAACCCATCGTTTCTTGCACGGTGGTGTTATAGCGAACGTAACGTATGGAAGAACGTCGTCCAGGTCCTTGTGGTCGACGTCAACGTGCGCTGAAAGCACATTAGCACAGTTTTGTTTAGCCGTTGTGTGAGCCCGTTCGTCGGGCGATGGTAAGTGGTGACATGGCGGTGAACGGTGGCGCTGAGCTGCATAATAGCTTCTGTGCTGTACCGCGGTCGGTTATAACCACAGCTGGAACACCGTGATGGAGTACGATGTCATGGACAAAGAATGCCTCAATATCATTCGCCGTGCCTCGCATGAGGGCCTACGTTTGGATGTAGCGCGTGAGGTAGCCCGTGGCAACAGCCATCCAGTGGTTACCAGCCCTGTCAGGGGGACAGGACCAACCGAATCGATGCCAAATGGATAAAACGGGAACTGTGGGGGATCAACAGGGTGGCAACAATCCAGCGGGAGAGGCGGATGGCGTCATGCGTCTCTGGCATCAATGTAGGTGGTAACGTATTGCTTGACGTCACGGGGAAGGTGAGGATTGAAGTGCCTTTGGAATATCCGTGAGAGCGTGTTTTGTCAAATGCCCGAGAAGCCCAATGGCTTGAGGCCGGCTGCCACAAGAAATGTGCAGGACCTCGTTACGTATGACGGAGCGTGCCACAAGGAGGCAGCCGGTAGCGTTAGAATCAGAACTCAGTTTGTAGAGGTCGCCATCGCGGAGAAAAGAAACGAGGATAGTGTACGGACGAACGATCAAGGAGGCTCCAGCATATAGCCCTGAAGGTAGCCGATGTGTGGCCAAAGTTCTGAATTATCATGCTGTTGCCCGCTTATATCGCATGCTGTGGTGACATAAACGGATGCACCATCTTCATCCACATCGTGTGGCGAGGCTGTAAGTGGAGCGCACTAGAGAGAGTCAGCGTCGGTGTGTTTGTACCCGTAATTGAACACGATGGTCATGTATTTTGCGAGCCAGCGTACGAGACGGTCAGACGGGGCCTTCAGATTGGCGAGCCAGCACAATGAATGGTGGTCTGTCACAATTCGACAGTGTAGGCCGCACAAATGTGGTCGAAACTTAGAAATTGCCCGTACTACAACCAAGCATAATTTCCGTGTTGCGGAATAGGTTTAATCTGCTGGTGGCAAGGTGCGACTTGCATACGCGATGACTCGCCCGGCTGCATCTTGCCACTGTACGAGGAAAGCACCGAGACGAATGTTGCTGGCATCCTTGTGCAGTTCAGTAGAGCTTTCTTCGGCAAAAGGCCCCAGAACTGGAGGCGAACTGCGATCACAGTTCGTTGGGCGAAGTGCCGGTATTCGCGGCTGAAATTAACCAAGATTTCTGTTGTCTACGATGACAGGCGTAGGACACCATGGACAATGCAAACCTGTCGAGCAAACAGTATTGATAGATTGCATTCAGCGATACTTAGACGGGGGAGGTCGTCATCATCGTCGCTTTCCGCAGTGACCACCATAGTGGCCCATGGTGGCAACGTAACACAATTGTACGCGAAACGCCTTGCAACATGGACTTTGGGGACAGTCGCCTGGGTCGGAGTTGCTAATTTTCGAGAGAAGGTCACCAGCAACTCGCGAATGTTTATCACATCCCCGTACTCCAGAAGAAGCTATGTCCAGTATGAGCTACCTCGAACACTCGGCCAGTGTGATGGACGAACCGAGGAAGGCGAACTCCCGGCTTCGAACCCTCGCAGTGCATGTACCGATAGGCGTCACAAGATGACCGCTTGATGTACGTGGCTGAGGCCTTGGCTAATGTGTCGTCACCTTGCGAAGTGCAGTAGCCAGTTCACTGCTCATAACAGAGAGATCATCAGCAGGATCGATAAGAACGGTGACTGGGTGGTCATCGATACAAACAATGATATCAGCGCAAACACTGTCGTCGTTATCACAGGAAGGCGTTGAAGGTAAACGGTCGTTATCATCATCTTTGTATATGGCAACAGAGAATATTCGAAAGAATGATCGACAGCGGCCGTAACTCCGAAGGTGGTTATCCTTAGGATCCTCGAACTGGCGACAGGTTGCGAACTGAAGCAGAGAACGTAGGGTAGCGACGGGGTGATGTCAAGCGCCGAGAAGGTGGCGATCGCGACTTGCGCCGCCGAGAAGAGGGATACTGGGCCGTTGGCAGGGACTGGCCAAACTATGGGAACTGAGGAAGCGGCGATGAATGTCTACTTTCCAGGTGTTGTTCTATCTGTCTCATCTTTCGATAAGTTCATTCGTGGTGCACCTGGACTGATTCGACGCACTGGAAACAGAGTGGCTGATTGTCAAGTGAACGCCACACGCGTGACTTCCGCATACTGGTTCCAGGGTTCGCGCACTCGTACGCATTTTTCATGACTCTTTTCGCGGAGCAGGTTGTTCTAAAGAAATGAGGTAGCGCTTTCGGCGGCGCGCCGCGCGTGGCCTCAACAACAGCGCACGAATACGAAGCCGTTACCGCATCTAACCTTGATTCTGTGCGGTCAGCTGTCGGAAATGCAACTACTTTTCGCTAATTCAATGTGCTCCAATCATGCCGGATTGAAGACGTGTCCAATAGTTGGCTGCAAAAATAGTGAATGGCATATTAAGGAATAAAATAAATATGTGTGGTCAAGTTCACAGACCGCTGCTGCAGCTGTCCGGACGTGGTAATGACACTTTGAGATGTACGGCTTTCCTCAAGGGTACAGAAATTTGGTAATCTGCCAGCGTTCTATCGCCAACCTTCAAAGAAAGGGCGCAAGCGCCAGAACGTCCGCAAGAGCGAATACCGCTCGTTGAACAGAGGGAGTAGCGCCGCTTCCTGTCCAAGTAAGTATCGCGCACAATATCTACACACATCTACCCCAATTGGCTTAGAAACATGTGCCCATTCTATTGTCAACGTGTCAAGAATAATGAATGGGCGCATACTTGATTATATGCTGACTATAGTATACATACAATAAATTACGGACTACGCCGATCGCGCACGAATGGTCGAAGCTGAAAGTTGCATTACGGTCTACAAGGGTAAGCGAGTTACCACGCCCCGCACACTCTCAAGTTCAACAAATGGCCACAGAGGGCGAAAAATCAATCGAGGCGCGCTTCAGCGTAAGCGCGCAAGTGGAGCTACTGTAATTTGGTCGAATACTTTAATTTGTGCTTTCTCTTCTAGGGGCGCTGAACATGCTGAATTCTTTTCTTTACACAAACCATTGACATAAACAATCGAGGCGTCTAAGGATGTTCTTTTTACTTCAGGCAAATAGGCAGTTGATTTTTTTTTTTAAATTTGATTGTTGAAGCTGCTTTTTAGTCATAGCGTCAAGGTTTTTGTACTTGATTAACCGCCGACAGGCTATTGGTATCGATGTGTTTCCTGGCCGTTGGCGTTCGAATACGACGGCGGTAAAACATTTTCAAAAAGCATGCTGGTTTCGTCTGTGAGTCATTACGTAGACTAGCTATAAAGAGGTCTAGTCTTGGCAAAAATAGTGCCTCATTTTGTTTAGGCGTTGATTATCATAATGAATGCGGCGGAGGTTGAGGGAGTACGCTTGAAGATACGTTTTAGAGCGCAGCTCTTTGGCGTCCGTTCCTGGGTTTCGCGTCGTCGTTGTCGTCGGCCTCGTAACCAGCTCCGCCCCCCTTTCATCCCCCCAGCGCTAGCAGCGACCGACTGATACCGCTGGATGCCGCTGACGCCGCTAGAGATTCAAGATAACGTGACTGCATAGAACACCGTCGCCGCCATGCAGAAAGAGGAGGAAAGGGTCCCCCCCTCCCCTGTTCTTGTGTGGCGGATAGGGGTTGACTCACTATCGGCGTCAGCGGCATCAGTCAGTCGCTGCTATCTCTTCCCTCCTCCCTTTATCGTGTTGTCCGCTTGCTGCGCGCGCTTCTGCCCCCATCGTTTGCCGCTGGGTGTACACGCCGCCCCCCTCCCCCCTCTTCCTGCGAGTCTCGGGTTGTGGGAGAATGCGGGAGAACATCCCGTTCCTCTCGCTCGTAACGCGTCCCACGGCTGTGACAACCTCGCGAGGCACTTGTATAGATCTCGTCTTTGAGAATCAAGCATTGGTGTACCAAGTCGAACATATATCAGCCTATTTCTCCGACCACAAAGCTTCCTTCATGACTGTCAAGAACTGTTAGTGGAGTCTTTGTTAAAGGAATACGTGTGAAAAATAAAAAAAAAATTCTGTGATAGCGCATACATGTGTTGCTCGATTTCTTTGCCTCAATCTATCGAAAAGGTGAAACAGCTTATTTGCTGCGCTCAAATTTCGCATTAGGAAGTAACGTAATCGTCGGTAATTTTTTTATGCCGTTGATCTCCATAACACCGTAAGTACGCAAACCGATGTCAAAGAACACCCGATGCATCATTGTGTGTTCTCCGTCATCGCTTGTTTGCTGTACGCCTGCCAATTCTTCATTTCTTCTTTTGGTGTTGTATCCTCCTTTTGTCCTTGTTCTCTTGTGCTTCACTTACAGTATGTCGTTCCGTCAGCTGTAATGCGCATTTGCAAAACCAATACATGTTTGATAAGACGCAGTAGTTATCATAATTTCACTACACATGTATTAAGCTGGCACATATGGTTCAGATACAGATACCTGTATGCGGACCTGCACGACGTTGATGCGGAGATTAGGATAATTATGACACCCGTAAGGACGACGCAGCTGACGGCCGTAAGCTGTTGCGTTCTTTCCGCCAAACTACCCGGCCTGGTAGTGAGTGCTGTAAAGATGCTGTATAAAAGTGACACGTGGTGACAGGGAAATTGTTATACTTAGCAGCCGACCGTACGTTTTGTAGCTTAGGTATTCTTTCTTGTGCGTTTGTGCTACCCTTATTAATGAGCCATTTCTCGACTATGTCCTTGACTATGTAACCACGTTTGTGCGGATGCGTAGAGTGTGCTTTTTCTTGTACTTGTAAAATGCAAATAAAATATTTTACAAATATTTTTTCTTTTATTCAATCTTTGATGTCGTGTGCGTTTATTCTAGTGGAGGCCATCGCGCCAACTGGAAACCGCATTCTGTCAGTAGCCGTACACGAAATGCAACAGCTGGAGCGCGGCGGCACAACTCGGGGTAACGGCGGCGTAATAAACGAAAAACCGCTCGGGATGCCCTTAAGAGTCAGTTCAGAGTGTGCCTTAACTCGATATGACTCAGCGCTACATATATTTATACATGTAAGCGCTACGTTTGCCACACAGCAACCAAACTGGCGGGAGCACGATCGAGGCGAAGCAGCCAGAAACCCAGTAAAGCCACAGAACACCTGGTAAAGCGGCCATACTGTGCAAAACCCCGTTTCCGATGGATGGATGGATGGATGGATGGATGGATGGATGGATGGATGGATGGATGGATGGATGGATGGATGGATGGATGGATGGATGGATGGATGGATGGATGGATGGATGGATGGATGGATGGATGGATGGATGGATGGATGGATGGATGGATGGATGGATGGATGGATGGATGGATGGATGGATGGATGGATGGATGGATGGATGGATGGATGGATGGATGGATGGATGGATGGATGGATGGATGGATGGATGGATGGATGGATGGATGGATGGATGGATGGATGGATGGATGGATGGATGGATGGATGGATGGATGGATGGATGGATGGATGGATGGATGGATGGATGGATGGATGGATGGATGGATGGATGGATGGATGGATGGATGGATGGATGGATGGATGGATGGATGGATGGATGGATGGATGGATGGATGGATGGATGGATGGATGGATGGATGGATGGATGGATGGATGGATGGATGGATGGATGGATGGATGGATGGATGGATGGATGGATGGATGGATGGATGGATGGATGGATGGATGGATGGATGGATGGATGGATGGATGGATGGATGGATGGATGGATGGATGGATGGATGGATGGATGGATGGATGGATGGATGGATGGATGGATGGATGGATGGATGGATGGATGGATGGATGGATGGATGGATGGATGGATGGATGGATGGATGGATGGATGGATGGATGGATGGATGGATGGATGGATGGATGGATGGATGGATGGATGGATGGATGGATGGATGGATGGATGGATGGATGGATGGATGGATGGATGGATGGATGGATGGATGGATGGATGGATGGATGGATGGATGGATGGATGGATGGATGGATGGATGGATGGATGGATGGATGGATGGATGGATGGATGGATGGATGGATGGATGGATGGATGGATGGATGGATGGATGGATGGATGGATGGATGGATGGATGGATGGATGGATGGATGGATGGATGGATGGATGGATGGATGGATGGATGGATGGATGGATGGATGGATGGATGGATGGATGGATGGATGGATGGATGGATGGATGGATGGATGGATGGATGGATGGATGGATGGATGGATGGATGGATGGATGGATGGATGGATGGATGGATGGATGGATGGATGGATGGATGGATGGATGGATGGATGGATGGATGGATGGATGGATGGATGGATGGATGGATGGATGGATGGATGGATGGATGGATGGATGGATGGATGGATGGATGGATGGATGGATGGATGGATGGATGGATGGATGGATGGATGGATGGATGGATGGATGGATGGATGGATGGATGGATGGATGGATGGATGGATGGATGGATGGATGGATGGATGGATGGATGGATGGATGGATGGATGGATGGATGGATGGATGGATGGATGGATGGATGGATGGATGGATGGATGGATGGATGGATGGATGGATGGATGGATGGATGGATGGATGGATGGATGGATGGATGGATGGATGGATGGATGGATGGATGGATGGATGGATGGATGGATGGATGGATGGATGGATGGATGGATGGATGGATGGATGGATGGATGGATGGATGGATGGATGGATGGATGGATGGATGGATGGATGGATGGATGGATGGATGGATGGATGGATGGATGGATGGATGGATGGATGGATGGATGGATGGATGGATGGATGGATGGATGGATGGATGGATGGATGGATGGATGGATGGATGGATGGATGGATGGATGGATGGATGGATGGATGGATGGATGGATGGATGGATGGATGGATGGATGGATGGATGGATGGATGGATGGATGGATGGATGGATGGATGGATGGATGGATGGATGGATGGATGGATGGATGGATGGATGGATGGATGGATGGATGGATGGATGGATGGATGGATGGATGGATGGATGGATGGATGGATGGATGGATGGATGGATGGATGGATGGATGGATGGATGGATGGATGGATGGATGGATGGATGGATGGATGGATGGATGGATGGATGGATGGATGGATGGATGGATGGATGGATGGATGGATGGATGGATGGATGGATGGATGGATGGATGGATGGATGGATGGATGGATGGATGGATGGATGGATGGATGGATGGATGGATGGATGGATGGATGGATGGATGGATGGATGGATGGATGGATGGATGGATGGATGGATGGATGGATGGATGGATGGATGGATGGATGGATGGATGGATGGATGGATGGATGGATGGATGGATGGATGGATGGATGGATGGATGGATGGATGGATGGATGGATGGATGGATGGATGGATGGATGGATGGATGGATGGATGGATGGATGGATGGATGGATGGATGGATGGATGGATGGATGGATGGATGGATGGATGGATGGATGGATGGATGGATGGATGGATGGATGGATGGATGGATGGATGGATGGATGGATGGATGGATGGATGGATGGATGTTATGAGCGTCCCCTTTGGAACGGGGCGGTGGGTTGTGCCACTAAGCTCTTGCTACTATGCTGCCTAATATCCTACCTAGGTTAACCAATGAAAAAAGAAAAAAAAACACTATGAACTACCACGTCCAAATTTTCTGATCCCCTATTGCGAACTGTGCTTTTGTACGTCTCCGTCTTTTGTCGTTTCCCTACTTTTCTTCCACCAATCTTCCAATCACCTCTTACTAATGTCTATTGCGGACCTGTTTGCTTTACCACTGCTCACGCTGAACCCAAGGGCTTCAAGGAGGCCAGAGGTGCCTAAATCGACCGCTGGGTAGACGTCTTCACATTCTAATTAAATATGCTCCGTCGTTTCCCTAGCTTTACCGCAGCAAGCACATGCTTCTTCCTTCTTATATCTCGCTTTATAGGTGCGTGTTCTAAGGCATCCCGATCTCGCTTCGAAAAGTAATGAGCTTCGCTTTGAGTTATCATAAATGGTTTCTTTCCTGATTTCGTTTTTCCTCTTAAGTAGTTACTCATGGCAGGTTTCTTTTCCATTGCCGCCACCCATGAGATTATTTCAGCCTCTATGACTTTTTGCTTGGCGTTCTTTGTTGCTGTGTTGCCCACCCCACAGGCCGCATTCTTGCTGGTAAGTTTCCTAGTTCTTTTCCTCCACTGTGAATCAATCTTTTGCCTGTACAGATACCTGAACACTCTCCCAGCCCATGTACTTTTTTCCGTATTCCTCAGCCGTTCTTCATACTCAATTTTACTGCGAGCTTCCCTCACTTCAAAACTAGTCCAGCCCATATCCCCCTGCACAGCTTCATTTGTAGTCTTCCCGTGAGCGCCCAATGCGAGGCGACCCACTGACCTTTGTGGTTCCCGTCGAGCCCTGATTGTACCCCTGATTTAAAGCAAACAACCGCATTTCCAAAAGTGAGTCCTGGAACCATTACACCTTTCCACATACCTCGGAGGACCTCGTACCTATTGTATCCCCATAGCGCTCTGTGCTTCATTATGGCTGCATTTCTCTTCCCCTTGACTGTTATGGTTTTTTCCTGTGTTTCCATATATCCATTGCCTTCGTTTATCCATATACCAAGGTATTTATATTCTGTTACCCGAAGTATTTCTTAACCCTGTATCTCCACTGTCTGTTCACTGTTTTCATTGAATACCATAACACCTGATTTTCAAACACTAAATCTCAAACCGAAATAGTTGCCTTCCTGTCCACAGATACTAGCCAGACGTTGCAAATAACTTTGCTTGTTAGCGTACAACACAATGTCGTCCGCATAAAATAAACCTGGGAGTTGCTGCTCTATTACTGTGCCTGCCTGCTTGTATGAGAGATTAAACCCGATATTACTTCCTTCTAGCGCCCTCTCCATCCTCACCATGTACATCATAAACAGCAGCGGGGATAACGGGCACCCCTGCCTCAGTCCCTTGTTGATATGAACTTTCTCCGCTCTCCTCATCCCTTCCCATTCAACGCAAACGGTATTTTCTAGGTAAATCTTTCTCAAAAGCTGTAGACAATCGTTACCTAAGCCTTCCCCTTCCAGAATATCCCACAATATGTTGCGGTCTACGTTGTCGTAGGCTCCTGTAATGTCCAGAAAGGCCACATACAACGGTCTGCTTTCGATATTTCAATACACTGAGTTTCCTGTTGTACAGCGCCATCTGTGGTCGCATACTTTAGTTCACTACGCCACCGCTACGCTTATTTCCGTTGTACTGTGGAAGGTACAGTTTCCCTTCTCTAAGTTTGTATAGGTGTTCTGTGGAGTTACTAGCGATAATAGGTCTTTGCTACAAGGTATTACAATGGAAAAATCACCACCCAAGCACTCCGTAAAGACCGTGAACCAAAACAAGCTGAAATGTGCGGCCCGGTGTTTCTCACTGGGTTAATCCCGAGGGTTCATTAAACGACGGCTTCGTAGGCTGTCTGATCCTCGGTACGCAGTTGCTCGTTGCACAAGCTGCACAAGGCTGTTCTTGTGCCTGAGCTGCAGAATTGGAAGCTGCCTGCTCCTAAGGAGTACGTATGACGCGTGGCCTACCCATTTCGGAGCTGGACAAAAATTGCTGAGCGGACGCTCGGCGGCGATGGAGAGCAACGACGTCACTAGTGGCTCAACCAATCCAACACCACATAGATAATACAAGGCCTTTTCACTCCAATCCGTGATGTGATGTTACCTGGCTATTGAATCTAATGGGGATGCTCCCGTGTAGGCAACAGTGATTTCAACGTGATTGCTTTCATCACACAACCTTCGCAATGGAAATTTCTGGCTAGGTAGCGTGACGTCATGGATCGGAGTAAACAGACCTTGTGCTATCTAGGTGGTGTTGGGCGATTGCGCGCCTCTTTCTTTCTCTCTTTTATTTTTCGCGCATGCGCATGGTGTTGCGGCGTAGCAGTTTTCGGCGTACAAGCGACCGGCAGACGGACGGAAGGACGAATCGGCTAGCCATATACAGCTTCGCTGTAGAAACAGCTACGGCTCAAGCCTTGTGCGCAGCAAGAACAAATCTATCGGAACTGAGCACATCCGCGAGCAGTTAGGCCGAAAATAATCAGATATCGACGGCACCACGAAATTTTCCTTAGTCAGAAACGTGACAAACCGCTGCCTCAAATTGGTTGCTAAATGAAGAACGAAGAGTCACAGACACTAATCCCGACTCAATTCATAAGCGGAATGCGTGCATAGCTTGGAATACATATTTGGCCCCGCTTTTGGAACAAGCACCATATACGCTACTCGCGCCGTTTGGACATACCTTAATCAGCTCCGAAAGCTCTTTTGCATGTTCTCTGAAGTTGTGACCAAAGGTTCGTGTCGTCCACCCAGTCACCGTCTACGGTATCTCCCGAAGCATAGGTTTGCTCAGCCGCACCGTCGTCATGCACATCCATCGCAAACGCTGAGGCAATTGAGGCAGGCAATGGACGCGTCATCACGTCATCAAACACAGCAGCGCCCACATTACCTCCGCGAAAATGGTTCGGATTCAAGACTTTAATGGAGGATCACGTACTGCGCAGGAAGCCTTAGTGCTTCAGCGTAACTTTTCATTGGCGCTTCAGCTCACGTTTAAGTAAAAGGCTGTGTCACCTGTCCGACTTCATTACGGACAATGTCGGTAACAGATGTCAGGCTTGGTTGAAGTCACATCCCTGGAAGTCGACGGTGCTCCTCACGCATCAACTTATAAGTTCCCGAAGTGCGTCGGGGTCATATGGAAGCGTGATTGAAAATGCTGATCAAACGATAATTTGGCGGTCATGCTCGTTGCAATGTCGTGGCCTCGCTGAGGAACACAGTTAATGTAGTAGGTGACATTCGTATTAGTCTGGAAAACAATTTCTCCTTCATTCCTGGCATCCGTAGGCGGACCTTCGCTTTTCTCACGCCGAGCACGCTTGAAGAGTCGCGGCATGTACTCGACGAGCATTGCAACGCTTTCGTTCGGTTTCTGTATCCTACTATGAGGGCTTGCTCTGTTAGTTCCTTTCTTTCGGCGCTACTGTACGTATCGCGCACCTTCCGTTGAAAGTCCTGCCGGGTGGGGAGCGATGGCTGATGATTTGCGAACCATGTTCGGACTGAACCTTCAAGCGCGAAATACACTTTCCGTAGCTTTCAGCGATCATTCCAATCATTGAAATAGGCCACACGATCGTATTCATCGAGTCCGTCTTCCACGTCCTCAAAATCGTCGTCATGAAATGCCCATGATGTGTGCGGTGTGTGGAGGCCTGACCAGCGGCGCAGGAGCCTGTCGCGTGCCGTATTTCTCCTGTGTCCGGCTTCCATTTGTGGTGAACATCATGGGTGGATCGGGAAGGCCGCAGTCCGGAGGCATTCCTTGGAGCCGGTGGCTTCTGCGAAGGCTGCCTGTTTCTGACGATCTTGCACCGACGTCGGGAGCTTCCAGTTCTTGGAGATCCAAGTTCATGGATGGGTACCAATTTGTCACGAGCAACCCCACAAGACAATTCGGGCCGACGCTATGGATCCTTATGTGCGGCTGGTACAACATCTTGTCATCTCCTTCCTCATCAGCGAACATTAAAAATGATGCTTGCTACGCACCGAATGACTATTTACACGAACTGAGTTAATGTCGCTTATTTATAGGAATGTGGCAATGTTGTTCATAATGTGTTTTTTTTTATTTTGGGATATCGGATGCTACAGTAGTGCAATCCGTAATTCCTGTTGCATTGTACTTAATATTGACAGTTGTAATTAGTTACCGTTTCTAACTGTGTTATTGTTTACCCGTACTGCAAACAATGCTATTCTGAAGTCCGTAACAAAGCATCACTTCAACACATGCCTCAGTGTACCTGAAAATCGAAAATTTGATAGCACATTGTAGTGGCAATACCAGAAGAAATTAAAACTAAGTATTTGATACCAGCAGTGACCTAAAACAAATAGAAAGAAATGAAAATATCGAGAACGGTAATAAAGGTAGTGAACCTATGTTTATTTGCCAAAATCCCTGCCAAGATAAAGTAATGCAGCGTACATACACACTACGTTTCACAGGTCAGTTCTAACAACTGAGACCACCTAGCTAATTCATGCCGACCTCATTTACTAGGCTCATGCATAGCCTCCTATATTTTTTTCAATACCAGCCCAGTGAAGCCATAATCGGGTGTCGCCGAGATACCTTCGCTTATAGTTTGACACGGTCTATGAGGGCATGGATAGATACCTTCGCTTGTAGTTTGACACGGTCTATGAGGGCACGGTTAGGGTCACGTCAGCTAACTTTCCTGGCAAATGATCCCACGCCAAGCAGAAGACGAGGATTGGTCCAGTGTGGCACGGAGCGGCAGCAGAACCCAACCAATGTCGTCCACGCTCTAGCAACAACAGGCATAAATGACAAAAACGACAGACGGCTGAGTATTGGCTGAGTATGACGCAGCTGCAGTGGATGAATGGCTCCCATGCATTGCGGAGCGACTGGTCAGGCACAAAAAATATAGGATTCTATGACTCATGTCAGATACACCGCACGCAATACCATGATATTGGTAACGATAAATAAGACGCATGATCATTCGAGCCCACGTCGCATCTGCCACAAAGTGCATGACAAGTAGGACATGGCCAGAATTCTGCAAGTTTAAAGAATTTTCAAACCGGCCACAATGCCGACGTATACATGTCCCTACAATAAAACGAAATTACGCAGATGCAAAGCACACGTTGGAATCCATGCGAGTGAATGCTCTACTGAAACGGTAAATTAAATTCTACACAACTAAATGCAGTGCGCACAGTTTCGTTTATTTTTATCGTATGCAACCTGTAATCTCGTGCAATATTTATGCTTATGCGCGGCACAAGTCCCAACTGTAATATCGTGCAGTGTTTATATTTAGGCTCTGCACCATTCACAAGCTATGCGAAAATGCAAACACTAAGTTATGCGGATGCTGCATGTGACGTCTACGCAGCGAAGACACGAGCACGAAGGCGATGTATGGTGCTTATACAGGGTATCCCATTCTTCATGCACCAAGATTGAAATATACGCAGATATCACGTAGCTGGACAGGTAGTGTTGTTTGCCGTCGCCTGGAGATACTCAACATATTCTTTACAGTGTGCCTAATTACATAATTATTCTAATTATACAGCTTCCCGAATATTAGTTAGATGAAAAGTATTCATGCGAAAATCGCTTAGCAACTTGAAAAACTCTCGATACAGCTTTCTGTTGCTCGACATGTGCTACACAAAAGTTTTTTTTTTCCGAGTGTGAAAGAAGCCCGCGAATACACGCAAAATTGCCGCGCAGCTAGCCGATCGAGGCACCTTGCGCGTATTCGCGGGCTCCTTTCACGCTCGGAAAAACACTTTTGCGTAGCCCACATTGAGAAACAGAAACATGTATCGTAAGTTTTCAAGTTTTCACGTTGCTCTAGAATTTTCTCGTTGACACATATCATTTCATTTTAATATTTGATAATTTTATTAAATATTTAAGACTATCTAATGACAGTGGAATGGAAAAATTCTCAGTATCTCCAAGCGACCGCAAAGAACATTGCCTTGGTTCTGACCAGCTACGTGGCATTTGCATACTTTTAAATCTTGGTGCACGACAGTTGAAACACTCTGTATAATGTAACGTTACCCTCCGTGGTTGCTTAGTGGCTATGGTGTTGGGCTCTAAGCACGATGTCACGGGAAAGAACCACGGCGGCCGCATTTCGATGGGGGCGAAATGCCCCCATCGAAATGCCCCCCATAATTAGAGTTAGGTCCACATTAAAGAGCCCTAGGAGGTCGAAATTTCCGAAGTCCACCGCTAATGCGTGCCTCATAATCATATCGTGGTTTTGGCAGGTGAAACCCTATAACTTAATTTTTAATTTAATTCACCTTGGGTCACAGCGGCACATACGCATTCTAGAGGATTGGCTAAGAATGGACACATGCCCGTGTGACCCACGAACCGGGAAGCCAAATAGAAATTTACTCTGCTGAATATCATGAGCTACCACATTAAACGTAACGCGTGCTTTAGAGATGCTCATGAGCCGACATTACATGTACAGGTGAAACGGTAAATAATCATTTCGCTACACTATGAGCATCAAATTTTTCCTTTTGTTTGGTGAAATCGTTTGCACATTAATGGTTTATTGCATTCAGTGGTGGCCAGAGTGATTTACGAAGTTATGTACTTTTTGTCAAAAATTACGCCCGAAACACAGAAGCACGAGCAACGTACTAAAACCAATACGGACTGAGCGAAATCTGCAAAGTGGAAGTGACATGGTCACGACATGACGTATGTGCGCAGGGAGTCTTATTATTTCGCGATGTCCTAGTGTACGACTTTATGAAGATTTCAGCACAAGCGCAGCCAAATTTCGTACCCTGTACAGCCGTTGAAAGCCATGTGCAATGGTGGAACTGTCTTGCACCGCCATTTCTGTGCACGGCGCGAAGGCCCTCGCAATCGGCGGCGGTGTCTTCGAACGAATAGCGTGTGCAGGCGACGGTGTGGCCGTAAGACGAAAGGTGCCAATACAGCCCGTGCTCCTGTACAAAAAAAAGAAAAAGAAAAGATAGCGGCGGAACGCATCTCACAGTGACTGTCGATAGTAGTGCGTTTAGCACGGAATAAATATAGCGGCACGACGTATCGCCAGGTCGAGACCAGTTAAGTGTGAGGCGTGTACTGCAGTGGGATTCCTCTTTCTCGCTTCCCTAAGAGAACAGGCGGTGCCCTCTAGCGCCGCCGTGTGGAAGCCTGAGCGTGGCCTCCGAGATTATAGGCGCGCCTATGCGTGCGAGCGCTAAGTAACGTGTCATTCGGCAGCCCCGCTCCTCTCTTGGGTGTCTTTCTGGACACGCTGCGCCATCTAGTGGCACTGCCGAGAAGTCCGCTCGTGGACTCCGAGACGACAAGCATAGAGTTTCATACAATTACTAGAGCGAGCTCTGGCGCTAGTGTCTACGGGAGCTGCATGGGAATCATGGGAAGTACGTGGATTTCCCTAAACTTCTCCCTTTTGGCTTCAAAATGGCTTTGGGATTTTGTAAACTCGTCATTTTAAAGAATGTTACTGCCTAATAAATAATTATATAAATATCATTAAATTGTCCGAGGGCAGGATTCGAACACAGGAACTCTAGCACAGAAGCCTCGAAACCACCAAGCCACGGACGCATGTATCGACAAGCGAGTGAAACGCTCTAATGAATTTATCGCGGGCATGCCAGTGTCTTGAGACGCTTGGCGCGTTTCGATATGGCCACCTGGACAAGATCAATCGTTGTAATTGACAGCAATCGTGCGTGTTCGTGGCGTCTTCGGCATTTCGAAGAGTATAGATTGCGCTGAAACTTACGACATAAAGATCTATGTAGCGTAATATACAAAGCCACAAGAACTTCTGAGTCCACAACCACGAAGATCCGACAAATCCATGTACTTCCCATCATTCCCATGGTGGTACAATGACAGCAGCGCCAGAGTTCCCTCTAGTAATTATTGTATGAAACTCTATGGCGGGGAGCGCCGGAGGCCGCGAACGCTGAGAGTGCGGCTACCCATTCGACCCCGGACTAACCAGTGACTCAGGTTGAAGCAAAAACGGATAGAAACGTAAAAAGATACGAACATAGATAGCCCGCGTAAAGTGCGTCAAATTCCGTAAGAATGCTGACACATTAGAGCACACTCCATTCACCTACGCCATGATACAGTAGGTGATAGCTGGGGCTGAGTACACAGAAACTGCACGCGATCAGACCTACCGCGAAATCACACAAAAGAAATGCCAATTTCTCCAGAAACTTGTAGATGTAGAAGATTAGTAGTAGTAGATTCGTAGATGTAGAAGATTGTAGATTAATTGGAAGGAGCAATCAAGCAGGCTGGTTTCGAAGCGCTGTAAGCAGGAGCAACAATAACTTCGTCGACTGAGAGCAACCGAAAAGAAGCAAATTCTGGTAGAGTTTATACCACGATGAAGGCCGACGGTGACTTGATACGATTGGCATTGAAACAGTGCAGCGACACACCATATTGCCAACGAGGAAATGTATGCAGCCGGGCTCTTCTCTCGCGCTTGCCACTCACCTAGCGGCGCCACCTTAGGTAATGCACGTGGCGTGGCTTCAATTCCACCAAGCATATAAAATTTCAATGAATTTTTTTTTTGTAATTGTGGAGTGGCCATACCAACTAGCAAACACCTAGTTACCCAAGTTTACTTTAAAGAGGTTCATTGAAGAGTAACATCATACTTGAAGTCCACAGCCAATAAATAAAAAGTTGGGTAACTAAACCTTACCACATCACCATCATCATCATCATCATCATCATCATCATGATCATCCTCTTTTATGTCCACTGCAGGACGAAGGCCTTTCCCCGCGATCGCCAATTGCCCCTGTCCTGCGCCAACCGATTCCAGCGCCCGCGAATTTCCTAATTTCATCGCTCCACCTAGTCTTCCATCGTCTTCGATTGCGTTTCCCTTCTCTTGTTACCCATTATGTAACCGTAATGGTCCAACGGTTATCTAACCGCCGCATTACATGACCTGCGCAACTCCATATTTTTTATGTCAATTAGAATATCATCTAAAACTCGTTTGCTCTCTGGTTCAACCCGCTCTCTTTCGGTCTCTTAACGTTTTGCTAAGCAATCTTCGTTCCATCGCTCTTTGCGCTGTCCTTAACTTTTTCTCATGCTTCTTAGTCAGTCTCCAAGTATTTGCCCCATATGTCAGCATTGCTAAAATGCACTGATTGTACACCTTTCTTTGCTATGATAATGACGAGTAAGAAGACGCAGACATTGCCACTCAGGAACTGGCAATGTCTGCCGTAGGTGATCTAACCCATTTTTATTCTTCTGTGAATTTCCTTCTATGATCAGGGTTCCCTGTGATTAATTGACCTAGGTAAACGTATACCTTCACTGACTCTAGAGGCTGACTGGCGATCCTGAACTCGTTCCTTTGCCCGGATATTTATCATTATCTTTGTCTTCTGCATATAACTGTTCTAGCTCACTCTGACACAGTCTCTGTTAAGGTCCTCAATTATTTGTTGTAACTCGTCTGCATTGTTGCTGAATAGAACAATGTCATCAGCAAACCGAAGGCTGCTGAGATATTCGCCGTCGATCTTTACTCCTAAGCCTTCCCAGTTTAATAGATTGAATACTTCTTCCAAACACGCAGTGAATAGCATTGGAGAGATTGTGTCTCCCTATCAGCCCCTTTCTTTATAGGTATCTGCCTGCTTTTCCTGTGTAGAATTAAAGTAGCTGTAGAACCTCTGTAGATACTTTCTAAGGTATTTACGTAAGCGTTCTGTACTCCTTGATTACGTAATGCCGCTATGATTGTTGGTATCCCTACTGAATCAAATGCTTTTTCGTAATCTATGAAAGCCATATAGAGAAGCTTACTATACCCTGCGGATTTCTCGATAACCTGATTAATGACGTGGATGTGATCCATTGTACAGTATCCCTTCCTGATGCCAACCTGTTCCCTTGGTTGAATAAAATCCAACATTGCCCTTATTCTATTGGAGATTATTTAGGTCAATATTTTATATAATACAGGGAGTAAGCTAATGGGCCTATAATTTTTCAGTTCCTTAACGTCTCCCTTCTTGTGGATTAGTATAATGTTTGCATTCTTCCAGTTTCCTTAGAACATTGCAGTCGATAGATACTTCGTATGGAGAGTCTCCAGTTTTCGAAGCATTATGTCTCTTCCATCTTTGATTAAATCGACTGTTATTCCATCTGCTCCTGCCAATCTTCCCCGTTTCATGTCTTACAAGGCCCTTCTGACCTTATCGCTAGTTATAGGAGGAGTTTCTGTGTCCTGTTCATTACTGTTTCAAATGGAGTTATCCTAACTCCTCTGGGTACTGTATAGGTAAGTATAGAATACTTCCGCTGCTTTTACTGTATCTTCGAGATTGCTGATGATATTACCCTGCTTATCTTTCAGTGCATAGATCTTCGTTTGTCATATGCCAAGTTTCTTTCTCACTGATTTCACACTGCGCCCATTTCTTACGGCTTCTTCAGTCTTTGTCATGTTATAGTTTCGAATATCACTTATTGTCGCCCTGTTGACCAGTTTTGACAGTTCCGCAAATATATCTTATCTCTTGAGTTGAAGCTTTTGATTTTTTATCATTTCTTTATTAGGTCCTTTGTTACTTGAGAGAGCTTGCCTACTAGTTGCGTTGGTGCCTTGCCTCCCACTTCAATTTGCTGCCTCTGAAGCCAACCTAGTTACGGTTTCATTCATTAGCTCTATGTCATCGTGATCTCTCTCTTCTAAGGCTACATATGTGTTTGCAAGTACCAGCCTGAATTTGTCTGCTTTTACCCTAACTGCCTCTTGGTCGACCTGCTTCTTCTTGACCAACTTTGCTCTCTCTTCAAGTTGAGATGAATCCTAGCCCTCACTAACCTATGATCACTGCACTTTACCCTACCTATCACTTCTACATTCTGCACTATGCTGGGATCAGCATCAAAGGCTGCGTCCCCAGTGACCTAACTTATGTCGGCGTCAAAGAGGTTCACTGAAGAGCGTAACGTGGAAGTGGACATTTCATTCAGTTTCCTTCTCTTTCGCCATCACGTGGCGTGTAAACCTTAAGGAATTCGAAATTCCCGCTATGACGTATGCCATGACGCACAACTAAATAAAACTCAATAAAAAGAAACACACCCTGAGACCACCGCTTCACCTCGGTACTTGGAAAGGAGTGTGCTTATGCATCAGCGTTATCTCGAAGACAGCTAGCTACTTGCTCTACTGGCAATGAATCGACCATTTTGCTAGACACCTGCCGAGACAACTCGTCGGCATTCCGGAGAGATATCTGGCTGAGATAATGGCTCCTGCGTAGCTTCCGTAGAATAGCGAAGGTTTCTTTGCCTCTTCCTGCTCTTCGACTTTCCCACTGCTGCTGCTGCTGCTACTGCTGTCTGGCATTGCGCTTCGGGGAATGGTTCACAGCGTGTGTATACATGGCAGGAACGCAGCAGAGAAGAAAGGCGACTCGAGAAACTCGCTTGGACCGCGTCGAATGTGCACAATGCCCTCTGGAACTCCCTGGTCGTGGGCACATTAGCCTCTTGACAGTGTGTAATAATCCGTGCCCCCGCAAAAGCATTGCAGAAATTGCAGCGATTACCTTTGTACTAAGGTGAAAGTCCAGAAGGAAGCTATACTCCGTTCCGCACATAGCAGTCAACGCTGTGGAAGCTGCGCAAGATGTTCGGTCAAGGAAAGTTATCACTCCGCGCGTTCCGTCCATGCTTCGCTGAGCGCCAACAGCGTTCGCTCGCGCGTGCATGCCCGTGAGGCTTCTCGCGACGGGTTGCAAATGAAAAGCCCGAAAAGAACAACAAAAATAAAAATTATCTAAAACAACGCATTAGCGGCCGTATACCACAGTGTGTTTGTTTCTAAAGATTAAATTTTGTTTCTTTCAATACTGAGCCTATATAATAAAATCAGTGGCTTAGCTCGGCTATGCCTGGATATACGTAGCGAAAGCTAAGGCATAGCATGGTTAGCCTTGGTTAATCTTGATTGCAAGTCCAGGTTAGTCTGGTTGTCCAGCTATGTTGCGGCATTTAGCCAGTCGTTCGGCGCGCTGTCCGTCTGTTTCCTTGGCGATTCGTTTCCTGTTCATCTCAATCCGAAGTCGATTCCAGGTCTCCTCCTGCTTATCAGAATTGTCGCCGTTCATACTGCCGCCTCAACTGTGGTTGCGGCCCACGCGATCTCTCCTTTTCAATCCTCCGACATGTTATCAAACATGCGACGCAGCTGGCGAAGCGAGCAGAGGCGAACGCAACGACGAGGAACGCGGTGTGACGAGGAACGCGGTGTGACGTCATGTGCCTCCTCGGAGCACGGCCATGGTGAAATCGCAAGTTCGCGGCCAGTAAAGCTTTCGCTTTAAAAACAGTTGCGCACAACTGCGGTGAAAAAATATCGCTTCAGGTGCGAACGAAGCCACCGCAAGAAGTCCTAGACGCCACAGCTTTGACTGCTACGTATGGAACGGAGTATAGATAAAATGGTAGAGAGGGGGTAGAGGAGGCAGAGAAGGGGTAGAACCGATGCAGTCGCGAAACGATGAGTCAGAGCCTTGCTAGTCGTTGTGTACTCTGAATTTGTTAATTACTGGCTATGTGCCTTATTAATTCTTTTCAATATCAGATAATATTGTATAGTTGTAAAACTACCTTCCTGGTGCGCACTGGTATTTTTGCGATTTACCATAAGCTAGAAATGTACAATTAGAAAGTAACTTTTTAATCATTTCGTAATTTACATCTTGCTCAAACCACTCCTTTCTGTAATGCCCTCGAGCCCTGACAACGTAAATAAATTATTAAATTATAAAGAGTGTAATGAAGAAGTTCAGCCAGATCGTCTGTTCTATGTCTGCAGTGATCGCCAGTGCTTAGCACGAGTGTGAGCCGTTCGGGCAACCACCTATTCCTGCTCTGCGTCACCTGCCTTCTTGGTTACGAACAGACGTTACCCTCGGAACTGTTAAGTACACCCATTACAAGAGTATTTCCTGGAAGGGGCGCCTAAAGAGCTGCGCTCTAAAGCGATCTCTGCGCCTCCGAGATAGGCGACAATGGGCTGATGACAGCTAGCCGTTATGCTTGTCAGCGACGATGTTGCCAGTTTCTTTCATTATGTAACGTTTAAGAAACATGCTTTTTTTCTGTGTTCATGTAATGTATTTCCGTCCGGTGTCAATGTAACGCGCGTAGGAACAAAGCGAAATTCGCATCTTCGTGGTGCGTCGAGGGTTGTTGGTAACTCATGACAACGCCAAACAACCTCCAGCGAACAATGTTGGCAGCGACGCTATATAGACAGCGGTAATAACATAGTAACTGATATAACGAAATAGTTCCGTCTCCCCATGTAGCTTTGTTATAGAAAGGTGTTACTGTACACCTTCCCCCTTTCAAGAGTATAAAAAGCGTCAGTATTTTGAATTGTTAACACAACCAAACACAATTAATCACTCTCATAAACTCCTCCGGTTGCCAAGAGGCAGGGGCAGTCCTAATGACTGCAGTTCAAACTTCTATACCTAACAACCTGGAACCTTTTTATGGCTTACGGCGGGAACATACACAACTTGATGACCTTGTAGAAAGCACACTTTAGTTTGCGTTCGCTTCAAGTGTAAGCGCTGCCTGTGGCCATATTGCTGTATGCAACCCCAACTTCACAATTGCGCCATCTTGATGCGTCGCCGATTAACTTACCCAGTAATAAAAAAATATATTTGACGTTTCGGCTACCTTTCCTTCTCGTACCGCAAACCCGTTTCTTGTATTTTGCTGTATCTAGCGCACACAAGCAATTGTGTCATCAAATGGAATTCAAAAGAAGCTCCAGTTCAGCCACATGCCTAATGCTACTTACGCTGCCGCAGCTGACTTACCATTGAATAACATTTAAAAAAAGATAGTGCCGGGAACCATTCAACAAGACGTCAAAATCGGCGAATAGCTCGTGCGAACCGTGGAAACCGCATGAGCACACTAACATTACTTTCTAAACTTATATCTCTCTTCGATAACGGTGTTCGGTCATGGAGGCACAAAATATCAGCATATTTTCGTAGACAGCATGACAGCGCTGCTGCGACGCAACGAGAATACAGATGCGACGACTGTAGGGATGAATGGATTAGGACGATGGCAGCATTACCAAGATGACAGGATGAAAACAGAAACGCGACAACGGCAGCATAACGACAAGGAAATAACGCCAGACTGATGATGATGGCTTGACAATTTCTTATCCGCTTGCGCAGCCCACAGAGGCCAGATACTCCTCCGACCATTCGCTTCAATACCACGCAACTGATATGCGACGCCGTGGTGGCGCAGTGAGACAAAATGGCGCATCTCGACAGGAGGTGTGCACCGAAATTGACCGACGAACGCGCCTCGCCGCCATCAGCCCAGGCGCCACGGAAATCGGGTGCTTCGATATTATCGCGTCGCCAGGAGACAAACGCGACTCAGCGACATTGCCAACCGCGCCATCTAAAGTTAGACGCCACCTGGTAATCGTGCGACAGCACGTGCGGGCCAGAGAGGTGCGTCGGCGTGCGGCGGAAGAACGTGCCCTGTACCTGGGTTATGTAGCTCTCGCCTAGACCACCCGCCCTTTCTCTCAGGCAAGATACCCGGAGAGCGCACAACCGCAAAAAGGTAGTTAAAAGCAAGTTGTTCGCTTTAATTAAGCATTTCCCTTCTTGCTTCTTCCATAGAAGCAGGGGCATCCAGAGTGCCTTACTACACACAAAATACGGCTTGTCGATTAATTCGTTGTCTACCCCATCGTTAAACAGATATAGATTTGCAGAAATATTCGTCTCGGTTTGTGCGTTGTGAACTGGCCACTTACAGTGCTTCGTTTGAACGCCTGTATTATGAAAGCGTTCACTCGGAAGGAGGAGGGGGGTCGGGGTCTTCGCGTCTACACAACAGCAGCAGGCAGTCGAGGAGGGCGGGAGAGAGGCAGAGACAGAAATAATAGGGGAGGAACACCTGACATGTTATAGCTGTCTCCTTCAAAATGGACATGAGAACTATTCTTCAATGGCAAAAAGGAGGCCACTAGAACCCAGCATTGCTTTCTGTTCTCACTCCTAAGCCTTCAAAAAAGCCGTAGTGCTTTATCTTCTGTGTTCTGACGAGAATAGAGCATTCGGTACGGTAGGTTGAAGGCCGTGCCTAATTTGTAGCAACAAATATCAAACGACATAGAAGTTAAGGTAAGGCTTGGCCTTTCTAAATGCTTCAAGTACTTTACCCCACAAGTGCCGGCATGGTTATCCAAAAAAAAGGTTCAGAAAAAGATATTTTCTTTCAAACCTGAATAGCATTTTTTTTGCAGATTCTAATAATAAATGACATTGCGGTAGTAATTTCACAGTATGCCTGAAAATGCAGAATAGTAGAACGAGGAGGTGCTGTCGGTAGGTTTCGTCCAACTAACTTCGTTCACTGCCACGCCGTATAAAAACTGTTGTTGTGTGGTGGGATACACCAGAGTCGCTGGATGTGTCTAAACACCGAAAGCACAGTCATCACTGCCAATACTTTCATGCAGGATCGAATCATCTCCCGAGCTTGAAGACTGAATCATATCAAAACCACGCCTCACGGTTTGCCAACGGGCGCGCCAACACGCGGACGGTAGCCGCCCTTTTTAGCCTCTGTCGGACGAACGCGAAACAGGCCAGAAAGGAAAAACGGTTAGGGCGAGCGCAATCTTTTTCTGCCGCTTAGAAAGAGTTGCACAGACACGTGGACCAGACAGACTCGTCCATGGCTGTTATGACGCAAAAAAAAAGTTAACTAAGACTCGTGCACGGCACATAAAGGTTTAAGTATGACGCAGGTGTGGACTTGTCAGCAAGCGCGGTAGGGCATTACCTCTTCTGGCTTTCTTGTAACGTTTTTACGAGCGCCGTTGAGTCATTCTGCCCAGCTGCTGAAGGGAAAAGAGGTGCGGACTCATCCACGGCAACCATTGGCGGTAGTTTGAAGGGCACGGCTGGCAACGTTGACGAGTTACCCGAGACATGGTCGGCCACAGCACCATGATCAGCTGGCATAGGCAAGACCGTCGGTGTGCCTTGCAAGGGCGCTCCCAAGCCGTCTCGTCCTGTGTGAGTGTCCTCTTTACCCTGACTGGCCTCCTTGGCACCTCCAGCTGTGTTGGACTGCACGGGGCTCGGGAGTCCTACGAGGACGGCCACGTGACGTGCATGGTCATTATGGCAGTCGCGCGAAAGGTCAAATGTTCCTCCTTCGAAAAGTAATAGTCTGGCAGAACCATAAGATGCCTAGAAATGTTGAAGGACCCAGGATAGGGGCCTTGGTCAAATACCATTCTTTTTTCATTCATTGAATACCAGAATCCCCTTTAGGTGAGTACTGAAATTTTAGCGATATACCGCAATTATTCGAAGATGAATCGACCCCTATACCGCGTGTTTCTACGAAGACTTCTTGTAATATCTAAGAATAGCCCCTTTGAAAAAAGGGGGTTTCCTTCGGAGCTTAGAACGACAGAAAGCTGAGCTAGTCGGTAAGGATTCATTATGCAAAATAGGTTAGGCGTGCAGACAGGACACAAGAGAAGTGGGCAACACGAACGCCGACTGAAGGGAGCACTGAGGCGAAAAAAGAAAAGACACAAAACTCATGTGCGCGAGCTCTGGAATGGTATCACCACGTGTCAGTCGGGTACATGTACCGGTATACGTGAGATATAGCTGTTAAGGCACTTAATCTCTTTCTTATGTAAAGTAATCGAAGGTTGACTCACGCACGCACTTCCACCATTATAGATATGCCATGCCTCTACCATAAGGCGCGTATCTTCATTCTTGTGCCTGTACAATATCGCTCATTCATCTAACTCGCGTGCAATCACAATCTTGGCAATGTAGGGAAAGATAAGAAGGCGAGCTACCGGTTAATGACCTTTTATGTTCCATTAGCCTCTGATACACCGTCCCGTTTGCCCTACGTATAACTGGCCGCAGCTAAAGGGAGCTTTATAAACCATACCCATACTAGATACAGTAAAACTGCTGTTCTTATCGTGCTTCACTGGACAAATATCTGTTCTTTTTCTGCCTTTTACCTGCTCCTTTTTTCCTCTGCACGGCAGCGCATATCTTACCTAGCTTATTGGGAGCAGTGAAAGCAACATTAACATCATATCTACTTGCAACTTTTTTAAGCCTGTGCGATACTGAATGAATGTACGGAATAGCCACTACTCTTTTTTTGCTATTACTGCTTTCTGTAATCACGTCCGTCCCCCTCGAAACCGACTTCTTTAGGCGTTCAGCCACAGTGGCCACTGTTACGCTAGGATAACCTGCTTGTAATAGGCGCCGGACCTGTGCATTAAAACTGGCGCTCATTTCGTGCATGCAGGATCTGGTGAGAGAAGACTTAAGGCAAGACATGGCAATTCCATTTTTTACTTCTTTGGAATGCTTGGATTGAAAATTTAACAACGGCTTCGAAGATCTTGGGGAGTACTGCCAACAAATGTGATTTTGTTTGAAGACAAAGGAAATGTCTAGAAACTGATTTACGCGTCGCTGAGAAAATTCCTTGGTAAACTTGGTAAGCTAGGCCATCAGTGGCGGTGACCACTGGGTGACAGATGATACGGGGTAATTAGTAGCTAATTAACAAACATTTATTCATCAACCTCTATACATCTAATTGGCAAACTGATGCGGGCTCTCCGTACAAGCCATATCAACTTTCCGATCTGAAAAAAAAAATTGTGTTTGCCCGCGAAACTGTGGCATGACGAATTGCGGTTATCAGAGCGCGCGAAACCGAAACTGAGCAGGCGCATTGAGCACCAAGCTGCGCCCCTTCATGTGACGTTCTGCATACGTCACGTGACTTCGTGCTCCTTGCTGTCACAGCGCGCTGGCTGCCCGCTGCTGGGTGACGTAAGCGGAATGTCGGCTCGAGGGGCGCGTGTTTGTGCTCGCTGCGCCCTCTCATTTTCCGTTTCGCGTGCTCTGACAGCCGAAATTCATCGTGCCACAGTTCCGCGGGTGATCTCATTTTTCCAGATCCAAAAATTCACATGGCTCGAACGGAGATCTCTTGTATTTCGCAACTACGATGAGCTCCTTGAAGCTAAGAGATTACAAGTTCCCTAATGGGCTTCTGTTAATTAGTGACTACTTACCACGTATCACCATTCACCCCGTAGTCCCCACCACTGACAGCATGTATCCGAAGGAATAGTCCATTTACTTCAAGACGGCTATGTTTAAGTATTAATTAAGCTCCTCGTAGAAACACCATGCACATTGAGATCGCCGACATATAAAAAAGAATAATTCGAATATGGCTAGGTGGACCTACATCTTTTACGTCAAACGAAAAACTTCGAGCACGACACACCTTTATTTACCGTAAGTTCGACTACACAATCACGCCATTCAATAAGCTGCATCTTCGCCGACACTGCCAAAAAACTCGGTCTTGTCGGATACTTCGCAGACTTCCTCGGCCCCCCACATGATATCAACCCTAGACGCCGTCGAGAGCGTTAGATATGCAGCATTTCTCAGGCCAGTCTTGATAGCCTCCAGACTGGCATTACGGTAGGCGCAGCGGAGCAACTCAGTGTGGTACCTGTGCTAGCTTTCTTTACGTATATAGGTCGATAGCTCATTTCGGACAACATTTTCGAAAAAAGAAATATCCAACAATATTCCAATAAATGCGTTAGGCCTAACCAATAAAGGAAAATAAAAATCAATGTGATTTCACAGCTTTGCCACTGATGCCTGCCAAACCCACAACTTATGTAAGATGCGTGCGACGGTCTGCCAAATAAGCTACAGCGGTGGCTGTCCCTATGTTCACTTTAGGTCATTTGTGTAAATGTGCTTGGTTCTGGGAGAGTCAGCCTGCGCCACTCAAAGCTACGGCGGTCCGTGTGGAATATCCATTAAGCCGCAGGCGTCACGCGGTATGTGGCCTTAGGAGCAGTCATCTGGCCCGTAAGTCCTGCTGCATGCCACTAGACACCAGGGAAGAGGGGAATAAGTACAAAGGACAGCATACGGCCCACCTCGGTAATGCCCTCGGCTTCCTCACGTGAAATTTTAGGTCCCTCATCAGCCATGCGTGGGCATATATCAGACGTCCAAAACTACACCGCTATATATATAACGTTAGGCGGTGAAGGAAGGGGCGTACAGTGCAGGCTGCAAAAGGTTTGCAAAAAAATTATGCGGGTCCAACGCGCTGTGGGAATCAATGTTATGTGGAATACTTTGCAAGAATGCTAGCTATTCACCATCACTTCGGGTTCTGCCAAGTGTTACCAGAAGGGCCAAATTTTTGTGCAACGAGAACGGTTGCAAGCAACTCGCTGCAATGTAACGCGGCGCACGCGCCAACATCTCAGTGCGCTACTTTCGCGCGTTGGCACGAAAGTGTTATGCACGCGTTTGTGGCCTTCGGGTTTTTGTGCGGAGTTACCCATGTTCAGTTCCGTCATTGAACCCACTATGGTTTACAGCGAAGCTGTAAGCCTCCAGTTGGTCGGGATTTTTCGTGGGCTCGTGCTCACCCAAGAAACAGTAGGGCTACCAAGCTGCCGCGGCCACTCACACAGACCTCGAACGGCAGCTGGGAAAGGGCTTGAGTTACCGCGCAAGAAACAGTTTTGTCGTATTACATTCGAATTACAATTGCAACTTGTGTGCAAGTCGCACGAACCTTACGAATTTCCTGGCGCAATTTACTTTGAAAGCGTAATTTACTTCGAAAAGTTCAATTAGTTCAATGTGGCACTTGCGCTTGGCGGAGGGCTTAGAAGGTTGAGGACGTATGCTGCACTTTTCATACAGTTCATATAGGATATACCAATATGGGCTTCTTTCATAACTGATGCTTTTAGCACACAAGACTAGGACGAGAAGTAGATATGAAGCACACAATTGCCGACTTACAAGTTTATTTTGAAGCATGGGACCATATATAGAGGCAAAACCCCGCACACTTGTGTGCGCGCGTGAAGTGCGTCGCATGTGGTGGTAGAGCATGTCTCACGTCGTCTAACGTTAGTTGGGGTGGCGATACTCATATAAAGTCAATTGTGCTTGTCTAAAGTCGGCAACAGTCGCTGCCCATCGACTTCCACAGGGTGGAAAGGAGCCGTATTCTTCTCTTCTATTGAATAGCCTCGAAATGAGGCACCACTGGAAACTACTGCCAAGTACCGAGTATGCAGAAAAGAACGTCTCACATTACCGACCTTCACCATTAATTAAATATAACATTCAATGAAACAGATAATTTATCCAGTGCTTAAGGAAACATGTACCGGCGTTTTCGAAAATAAGTTTACTCTCTCTACAGTGCTTTCATCGGCTTCGTTGCATGTTTGCTTCTGATGTTTGTTGCTACGAGCCGAGCTCCTCCATTCCGCCTTTTCTTCTTGAATACTGCGAGTACAGCGAGGTTATTGACTCTGCCAGCCCTGGTGCTTTGAGGCAGTGTACGACGGCTTACTCGGTACTGGCCTACTCCAAGGATCACCTACTACACGACGCATGTAGTTGAATGTCGGTCGCCGACGCCTTCAGTGGAAATCGTTAACGCTCCCAGGGGGCTAGGTTATAAATACATGAGTGATAAAAAAATTCGGCAGACACACTTAATCTTGCTTACCTGTGAGAATGCGAAACAATGTAGTCGCTTTGATGACAAATTATTTTTTTGAATGAAACCTCTACTACGCCATGTCTCGCAATGTCATTCACCGCGCCGCCATGACCTAGAGCGGCCGGAGCGCAGGTGTGGTAAGTGCGACGTCACGCCACGTCATCCGTTGCGGAGAGGCGTCGCAGTTGCGCTCGCTCGGAGCCTCGCCGCTACGGTACCACGTGACAAGGCGAGGGTTACATGGCTGCTTCGCCAGCGCTCGGCCGCTCAGTCTCTCCATGGATGGCGCGTCGACTCGCCCGTCTGTGCGCGTGCCTCAGCGCAAGCGACAGACTGAATACAATAATCCAGTTGACATACCTAGACGACTGTGAAAGACTGTGGCTTAACTTTAATAAAACACTGTGTGCTTAGTCTTTGCAAAACTAAGCCACACAAACCTTTCTCTCGTTAAACTAGGTTTACGAGAGGTAAACCTCAGCCAATATCCTTTTTTGCCCGCACGTTCCTTGTCCGCGCAAGCGCTCACTTGCATTCTAACTGCGCGTCGGTAAGGCCAGATCAAAGCGTGCCAAGCGCCTCAACGTGCTCACTTGTCCGCGAAGGGTTCCTTACTCAAAGGACCGTTCAGTGGCGTTGAATGTCCCATTAATGCTTTTTAATGCTTTTTTTTGTACTCATTTCATACACTCATGGCGTTGCACCACCTCCTCCACACTGACTGCGCCGTTACGTGCCCAGTGATCGAAGCACGCAGAAGGTCACATCTTTAGCCAGCCAGATGGCTGCGACGTGAGGGGTGCAATGACGTGCGCACTATGCACAGCTTTAATCATCCACAACCGTGTAGCCGCCGTGGCGTCGGGTAATCGCGCACTTCTCGCACCCCGGAGAACCCGGTGCTATTCCCACCCATATCTAAATGCACCAA
This sequence comes from Dermacentor albipictus, assembly GCF_038994185.2. Taxonomy (NCBI): domain Eukaryota; kingdom Metazoa; phylum Arthropoda; class Arachnida; order Ixodida; family Ixodidae; genus Dermacentor; species Dermacentor albipictus. Next base: position 479,741,407 of record NC_091821.1, read on the forward strand.
ATTTTCTTTTCAAGAACATCAACTTACGTTGGTTACAGGAACCTTCCTGAGGAATCTAACGTCAGTCTATGTATTCTGTGGCGCATTTTTGCTGTTTCTGACTTGGGCCACTTTTGGTACCATATTTCGGTCATGCCACCGATCAGGGCGGAATTTCGCGTGATGGGGCATGTAATGCATTCGCATTAAAATATGCAAATCCCCCGCACTGTGGGAATCAATGCTACGCGAAAAGTTTTGCTGTCAGCTAGCTATCCAGCCTCGCCTGAGGTTCTGCAAAGTGCTACGAGAAAGACCATCTTTTAATGCACACGCATTCTTTGGCGAGCGCGCCAGCCCCGTCACACAGAAATTGTAATGCCTTGCGTTTGCACAAAAAATGCGTAGTTTGCCAAGATGTTTAGTTGCTATAATAGTGTAAATGTAGATGATTGGTACGTTCTAAGCGATAACCAACAAATTCAAGAGAAAAGAAAGAGAATCCCCATAGAGATACGTAGGGCTCCGTAGAAGATACTTTGGTGGGCTTATAGTAGGAGTGGGCCAACCGAAATTTCGGGATGCGTCAACTTAATATTTGGGGTTTGGTCAACGAGAAATTTGAGGGTTGGATAACTTAAATTTGGGGATTGGCGAACTTGAAGTTTGGATGTGGGCCAAATTAAGTTTGGTGGCGAGCCAACTTGAAATTTGGGGGTGCGCCACGTGAAATTGGAGGGTATGCTTATGTATGCTTATGTATACTTGGACAACTCCTGCAGAGTTTCTGCATTCTTTTTGTGCACGTCAAGCAACTCCGTGCGTGTGGTGCGAGCCCGCATGTCGCGGGAGCAGCCCAAAGTTAACGACGGTGATGACGTTAGTATGACGGCGATGGCACCAATTATTTATTTTGTGCTGCGGCGAAGAAACGGCACAACCTACTTCATTACGACTACGGCTGATACTGAAGGCGGCGCATCCTAATGGTATGTATGCCGCATAGGGCGTAATCATTGCCTATGTCTGTAAGCCTGCTGTTTAGGTCTCCTGGAGTATAAACAACTGAGGTTCTTTTCTTGAAATAAAGGTTGTTCTCCCCCCTTTTCAACCGGCCCTCTGTGCTATTGACAACCGGCCCTCTGTGTACTGTGCTCTGTACGTCCTTGTTTGGGTCGTTAAGCCTCGCTGTGGCCACGTCGCCTACATCAGAATTATTTCTGCGCATACTTTATTTTTCTAAGTTCAGCTCATTTGTAGTTACATTTACTTTTTTATATCTTTTAATATCTTTGACCCTTTACACCAATCACTCGATCATCACTCCAGACATCTGGATACGCTTAAGTTCTCACCTGCCAAAGAAAACGCGTGGGCCTCCCGGCTAGCTGCCACCAGTACGTTTCGATCGGTCTCAAAAGCGGCGAGACTCGTGCGTTCACGGCCGTCATTCGCTCACCTTCTTCCGCAGTCGGGCTCTGTGCGACGCCCTTCGACGACGGAAGCCTGCGGGAGCGAAGCTTTGACTTCCTACGGCTCAGGTTTCCAGTCTGCCGGCTCGACTCCTCGGCCGGCGCCTCGGCGTCCGCCGCCGAAGAAGCGGCCGATGACTTGGACGCGCGACGGCGCTGGGAGGAGCTGGATTTCTTGATTTTCGAACTCGCATCCGTCGTAGGATCCATGGCAGCCGAAAAGCGGTGCTTCTTCTTCTTCTTCTACCGTCTTACGTGGCGCGTTCCGCAAGTGGTCAATTCGTTCTTTTCCCCAGGCGCTTCACCACATGAAAGGAGGGAAAAATAATTATACAGATTCAGCACACATGTTGAAATCTACATAAAGCGAACCTTTAGGGTTTTCGGCGTAACAAAATTCAGGGACTATCTTCTAGGTCGTGAATTTACGTTGGTTACGGATCATCAGCCACTCGTCAGCCTGCTGAGACCCGTCCGCCAAACACCGACTATGGCGGCTGCGCGAATTCAACGCTGGGCACTGTACCTCGGAGGCTACAAATAAATACAAGCTTCAGTATGTTCCTGGGAAACAACTCCTGAACTCAGATGCCCTCAGCAGACTACCACAGCAGACTACCACAGCAGACCACCGGAGACGGAGGTGAAGGTGAGCCCCCGGAATACGTCCTCGCAGTCGAAAGCTTAGATGAAGGTGTGGTCACAACGCGTGAACTGAAGGACCTAATGGCCGTCGACTCGACATTGCGTAAGATTCACGATTGCTTGTTACGCGGTTGACCAAAAAGCAAGACAAACATAAAGCCTGATTTAGCGCCTTATTATGAGCGTAGGCTAGAATTGTCCTTGGCCCACGACCTCGTATACTGGGGAAATCGCGTCGTCATACCAAGTGACGCCAGATAGCGTTTTCTGCAACTTCTTCACGAAACCCACCAAGGATCATCGGCTATGAAAGCCGGGGCACGCTCCCTATTTTGGTGGCCAGGACTTCACCGCGACATAGAGCAGCGCGCGGCCAACTGTAGGAATTGCATAGCACATTTAGCTATGCCACCGTCCGCACCTCCCCTAAATTGGCCGAAGGCGCAAGAATGGTGGTCTCGGATTCATATCGACTTCGCAGGACCCGTAACCGGGAAGATGGTCCTAGTTGTAGTGGACGCTCACTCCAAATGGATCGAAGCGATTCCTATGAAGCATGCGAATGTGGAAAGCACAATAAGGGCTCTGAGGAGCATATCTGCTCGTTTTGGTGTGCCACGTACAATAGTATCGGACAACGGCACACAGTTCACGAGCAAGGAATTTGCCACATTTACAGCAAAAAACATCACGCATCTGTGCACGGCACCTTTTCATCCACAGTCAAACGGAGCTGCTGAAAGGGCGGTACGAACGATAAAAGAGGGTATTCAGAAAATAAAGGGAGGCGATCTCGAGGAGAAATTGGTACGGCTACTGTTCAATTATAGACCAACACCAATGAAGACTGGGAAATCGCCTTCAGAGATGCTTCTCGGGTATCAAATAAGATCGCCCGTACAAAAAAAATTATTGAGAAGGCATTGAAATATTGTTGGTCAATGTTGAGTTTTCTATTGAGGAATTATTGAGAGTATGTTGGAGAATTGTTGGGTTGAGTGTTGAGCACTCTTGAATATTGGCCACTGAAATCAAATTGAAACACCATTGGGTACCTCAATGTTGAATAATTGTTAAGTTACCATTGAAATTCCATTGTGCTTAGACGGCCCGTTGTGTTCGTTATGTTGAATGGTTGTTGAGTTACCATTGATTCTGCGTTGAACTAACGTTGTGGTAGTTCTGTTGACCTGTTGTTGAGTTAATATTGCCACAGCATTGAAAAGCATATCGGGGCACAGTTGAGATGCCATTGAGATTTCGGAAGTCGCCATTGAAATATGATTGACGTTTCGTTGGGCTAGTGTATTTTTATTCATATATTGAAATTGCTTCGCTGTTCACACTTGCTTGCCCCGGTGCCTGCTCATAACTTTCCCAAACACAAACAAAATCAAAGGAGAGACTGATCAACTTGAAGTACCTTTATTAACACTAAAGATGTGTGCACGTGAAACATTATTACAGTACATAAGGCACCACTACATCGAACCTGGAGACACAGGCTAGTACCTACAGCACTCTAGCAGTGTAAATACATTTGAAAAAACCTGTACATATGAATCCAATCAAAACGATCATTGTGCTCTTCACTTTCGACTTAAAGGGACACTAAAGGGAAACAATAAATCAGTTTATACTAATGGAGTATTGTTTGAGAACCCTGCAGGCAGTCATTTCAAAATAATAGCTTGATTATTAGATGAGAAAATGGAGGTCGAAGTATCTGTATTTGAATTTCGCGCCGAAATCTCAACGCCGCAACGTCAGCGTGACGTCAGGGACTCCAAAGTATGTTTTCGCAATTGGGCCGCGTTGGCTGAATAAAGGTTCCCGAAACTTGCCATGTTTAATATTTCATTCCTTTAGAACACAATGTAGTCAATCTGTACCGCTATATATAATTAGTAGGCCCTAGAAGGTGCCATCAAAATCCATGACGTCACAGCCCCCAGAATCGGGAACTCAAGTAGGCGTCGCCACCCGTATTTCGTTCTTGCGCTATTTCTGGCTTACCAAACGTCTTATCGTTGTAAGAGGGGTGTTTTTGGTGTTGTAGAACGGTAATTTACTGATGCAGAAGAAATCGTTTTTCACTTTAGTGTCCCTTTAAGTTTATGACTAGAAGGCAAAGCGACTCAAAAGGCAGGGCTTAAGCATACCCTTGTACCAACCAACTTTGAACACATGAACACTTGAAGCTGCTTGCATGAGAATACACAAAAGACATGTGGATATGTTACATTAAAATGTTGCGCACACTAACACATCACAGGAAGAGCTACGGCTGCCAGTGAGAAGGCAAAATAACCAACTTGAAACAAATGACTTCACGTAAATATATACAACCTTTAGCACACGTCTTTCACCGCGATTAAAATTTAATGAAGTATCAAAATAGACTTGCCTGAGCTTTCTCTTCGAGATATATATATTTTCATGTTGCCCAATTATTTTATAAAATAACATCACTCAACTTAGCTAATATTTGACGAGACATCATTTAGAAAGTTGTCGGGCATGATGAACACCTGAATCGTGTTTCTGACAAGCCAGGATTGCTTTCTTCAGAAATAAACTTGTAAAGCTTTTGTGTAATGAAAGCAGCTTATCTCCCTGGCACAAGTCAAGAACAAACAGTACACCATTTGATTATGTTAACTTGGGGTACAGAGGAGTTCGTTAGAGCATTTCCTCAATTTAGTGAGCTCATTTTCAGGTAATCTTTCTGGACTTGCACAAAGCTAATTAAAGCACTTTTTGGGGTCTTTTTTCTATACCCAGCAACTAAGTGCTACCTCAGCCAATAAAGAGATAAGGAAAGGCTGATACCTTGAACGATGAGAGAAAAAATTATTTAGCACAGAAAATTGGTAGTAACACATGGCTAACACAATTCCAAACAGCCAAATAAATGGTCACCTGCACTTTCAGTATCAAGCACCCCAGAAATAGTCTTACAGTATGAGAAAAGGTTCCAATGACTCGACAGCCTGATTGCTGAGACAGTGAAAAACGCCGATAAATGCATATACGAAACACCAATTACCTCAATTTCGCAGATAAAATGTTATTAAAATATCACCAGAATTTTGCTGCATAATATACATAAAGGCTGCATAAAAATTGGGACAAAGCAGTAACTGAAAGACAAAGGGAGCTACAGCGCACCCATGTTGAAAAAGATTACAAGGAAAATGATATATATGCATATTTAAGTTTACAATTTTCGCTCCAACATATAGAAAAAGAGCGCATGCACTTAGAGCATAAAAAGGTTCATGTGCCTGGAGAATGCAGAGCAGTACAAAGAAGCGTCATGAGAACCGAAAAGTAGATCTTACTACGAATGCTTGCAACCTACAATCAGGCATGTGCCATGTCATGCCTTGAATGGATGAAATTAATAAATCTTACACACAAAGGAAGTTACCATCACTCTTATTGGCTTCCTCAGGGGACTCCTTGAAATTGAACTAGAAAAATGTACTCAGTGTCAAAAACAAAGAGAAGATAAGACCCTATAGCGTTCTTCCAGAAATAAACAGCGCAAATAACTCCATGTATCAATTCTATGGACACTTCGCCAATTCGGTGTACATTTATATTTCACAACCACCCAAACAGAGACGAGAAGGATGAATTAAGGTAGAAACACACATAACGCTGACTCAAGTAGAAGTTTATTCGTGAAGACGAAGATTTTAAACACGCTGGCCAACTTCACAAAGAAAAAGCCATGGATGCACAGCATACACAGCCCGGCACAACAAAAAAGGACAGAAATACGTCCTGTAGAATAAACATGTCCGTCAAAAACTAACAAAAACATGAAAACTGAAAGGTTTCTCCTGTAAGCGATAGTAACGAGAAGTACTGTAGCAACTCTTTCCCACTAAGGGTCACAGAAATCTTGCTTATGAATATTTCTTCGTGATCAATAAATAATGCTTCCATAAGTCCTTTTGTGTTCTGGTCTTTGTGATGAAGCAATCGTTCTTTCTGCTCTATACCGCAACACCAGAGGAGTTCCAGAAGCAATATTTATTGATCACAAACGAAACAATTGCGTAACCAAGTTATCTGTTGCCCTTAGTGGGAAAAATTTGTTCTCAAAAGAGTATTTCCCGTTGGGTAGTATCACTTATCGGACAAATCTTTCGCTTTTTCAATAGATTTGACCGATAGTTCTCGTTTTTCACGCACGTTTATTCTACATGACATGGCTTTTTCATATTTTTTTCTTGTCGCATGTGGCTGTTTCTGCCACGCACGCACGGATTTTTTCCTTTGCCAAGTTGACCAGTGTGTTTAATATCTTTGTCATCAAAAGCAAACATTTAGTAGAGCTTGCGCTCGTGTGTGCTCCTACTTATTTCTTCGTCCGCCTCTGTTCGTGCTGCTATTTACAGTACCCACGTATCACTTGGTTAGGCTGGTAGACTTTCTCACAAACAAAAGTAAATGCCTCCCCTCAAAAGGGAGCCCATCCTTTACTACTAAACGCCAGAGCAAATCGAATGTAAGCCTTCACAGCGTCCATGCAGCAGCTAGTACATTACAGAGTAACACAAAAAATAGTTGAAAATCTCACTTGATGGAGATTGACAACAGAGATACGAGCTTGCTAGTGAATCAGCCACATATCAACGGGTGTCTCTTGCACGATGCCAAGGTGCTTTTGGCGTAGAACACTTTAGCATCTGGGAATTTACTGCATACGTAACCTGTGAGAAGGGAATGAGGACAGAAAATGAAATTGCGCGGATTAAGAATCTGCCACACACTGCACATAACTATGCACGAAATCGAAGTACACACTATACTGGCAAGTAGAAATTTGTGACTCTTTACGAGTGCCGTCGAGAAAAGGAAGGGACGGGTTGCTACGGTAAATGTTAGCTAAAACACGCACAGCGATGTTTCACAGTGGGGAAAATATTCCCGGCTCTCTCGCAGAACCAAAGACCACGCGACAAAGCATAGCCCATACCAAACAGATATCGAATCTTTGGGTAGAAGTCCAATAGAAGGGATGACCTAAACATACGCCGAGAGCGATGCGAGCGTGAGCGTGCCTGTACGAGTGAGAACATGTACCACTTCTTTGAAGCTAGCCGCGCTCCGGCGTGGCTCCGATCATCCCGCGCGATTTGTGTGCAGAACGTCGCGTACACGCCCTTGCGTTGCGCGGTAGCGTCCCCGCAGTGAGCTAGCTTCATGCACGCGTCATTCTTCACCGCGCAAACGGTGCTCGAGTGCGACGCTTAGCTCGAGGCGACAACGCGCCGCTTGGCGCTCCTTTCGCTTCTGTAAACAACGCATATTCGGATCGGTCCAACTCAAAGAGGCAGCAGAGAACGGTGGCATGTTTCGGTTATCGCTTATTAAAATTGTACAGTACGCCTTCAACGCCAAACCGCCGCGCTAGATAAAGATGCTTACTGCGGTAGTTTTGGCGGTGATAGACGATAAGGTGAGCCCGTCGGTGGCTGTGTTCTTTGACCACGTCACCACACCTGTGTTCATTTGCGCTGTGTATCCGTGTACAGTCACCGCGCGGAAGCTGTGACTAATCGGTTGGCCGTTCTCCGAAAATCCCAGAGAGGCGAAATATATTTCGCGGTGCGCCGCAACATTAGCCGCAACCTAAATCGAGGCGCGCTTAACCGCTACGGCACAAAGGTGATCACACTAACCGTATGGTATACGATGAGCCACTACGGAAAAAAAAAATTCTGATGTTCCACGTGCCAAACCAACGGTCTGATTATGAGGCACGTCGTAGTTGGGGACTCCGTATTAATTTTGACTTCCTGGAAATTTTTACGTGCATACAATGCACAACGCACGAGCGTTTTTGCATTCTGATCCTTTGGAATGCGGCCGCTGCAGGGATCGTATCCACGACCTCGATCCCCAAATTGCCACGGAGGCCGCCATAGTTACGAAATGCGTAAGCGTGAAGTGCAACACTGCCTTCCGGTACGAGTGTGGTACAAGCGTAGCACAGCTGCACACCTGCTGCACGATTATTTGTCGCGGTTCTCCTAAACTCGTAGTGCCTGCCTAAATACCTTGAAAGGCAGCGCGCCTCTCACGTATCGGAACGCGATAACAAGCGCTTAGACGACATACGTGAGCCCCCATGAAAAATGACGTGGCCACTGTACAAAATTATCACTGCGCAGAGAAGCCGATCCTTAAGTTCGAATTGTGTTCTCTCATACAAATGAAGTAAACGTTATTAGAAATGAACAAATGAAGCAATGCAATTTAACGCACATGGGGCGCCGCTGCCTCTTCGCCTACCATTGTTTCAAACGAAGTGACGGCGGCAGCGAGAGTTAGTATCGCGCGCATTTGCTCCGGGGCATGCGATTTGCTTCAAGAAAGTGAACGGTGTGCTTAAGAGGAAGCTTTAGCTCGAGTGCTCCTATCTAAATACATGTAAAAGGAGAATTCGTTTTGTTCGGCAACCACTGCACCCAATTTGACGAGGTTTGTTGCATTTAAAAGAAAAACTTAAAATCTAGTGACTGTTGGTTTCGAATTTTCGAGTTAGGTCGTCAATTTTTTATTAAAAATTGGCGAAAATCGAAAATTTTCAAAAAACGATACTATCATGTTTACAACTCTAACTCAACCACTAAAAATGATAATACAATTCTGTGAATTGCATCTAGTAGTACATCCAAACCGGACAAAATTGATATGTTGCACATTAATATAAAAAAATTTAATCATAGGGAAATACAACTTTTGCAAAACCGTTGTAACCAACGTAACACATTCACGTAAGATGTAAAATGACATATTGAATTTGTCCGCTTTGAATGATCTAATGGATGCCGTTTACAGAACCACGATATCGATTCTTTATGCAGATCTATGAATTTGTAAACTTCATGCTTCTATTTTTTTCAAACGGTCAAATATTTGAAAATCGTTTTAAGAAAATTCAAGCCCTAAATCAAAATTCCGCTTACAACAGTCACTAGAATTTAACTTTTTCTTTCAAATGCAACAAATTTCATCAAAATCGGTCCAGGGGTTATCTCATAAAAACGTTTTTGCGTTTTACATGTATTTGAATAGGCCGCGTCGGAGTTGGGCCCGAGCTAAAGCTTCCTCTTAACATGTCACGCTCGTCAATGCCAAAATAGAAAAGAAGGCTACGTGCCCAAGAAAACGAGATTACTTACCTATCTTCAGAAGTGTGGCTACGACTCTTTCGGGGTGCCTTCTCTCCAACAGGCATCATGGCCTCTGCTGCGCAATTCATCAAAACCGTCAGGCTCGCACATCAGTAGAAGACTAGTTGTTGGGTGAGCCAACCAATTCACCGGATAAACGTCCCACTTATCGTCGTTAAAGCATTTCACTAAAATGTGCGTCATAATGTCCGAAAAGAAAATACTTTCATCAAGAAGCACGAGGCGTGAACCATCGCACAACTGCAACCGAATAACTGAGTCCGAAAGCCGTTCACAGCTTCACATGGCTTCACTATCGTATTCAGTTATAAAAACCTTTCAAACACAAAATAACGGCACTTAAGAACCACTAACTAATTAGCAATAATTTTTCATCAACTGACCTTCATAAATTATTAAGAACTACCTAATTTATAGCGTAAACAATAAATACTACGACCAAAAAATGCGACTACGAAACTAGCGGTAACCATGTGTACTGTTGCAAAAGTGTGCGCAAAACGAAGCTCGGTTGCGCCCGTTTGCGCGCACACATACACACCCGAACGCTACCTTAACGTTTGTCGCGCCATCTAGAAATAGAAATTACTACTAGTTTTGCTATTTTTACAAAAATAAAGCTTTTAAAATAGTTTGTAGCGTTTTAGCAGATGACAAGGTGACAAGTAAGGTACAATAAGAGTCTGTTACCTGTATTTCTTTCATTTCCCTTTGGTGTTCTTAACTGAACACACGAGACCTGCAGGCTTGGGAGAGGACGACCGTTCGGCGAGGCTCAAATAAATCGCGTGCTGCTTGCAAGGCGAGAAACGAAAGCAGCCGTAGATACAGCGATTAGCTGTGATACTGTTGCGGCTGTTGCTGAATCTGAAGCTCTTTGAAGTCAATGGTTATAGCGGCTGCGCGCTGCGATCTCAAAGCGAGTTCATTCTTTGATCTCTAGTACCACGGACATTGGACAAAAACTATGTTTGCTTTACGGACAGAGGGTACGTCGCAGGAAATTCGAAGACCTCACCCGTGCATGTTTGTAGCGTGTGCGCGCTTGCATCCTACGGTTCCCACAGTGCGTCCGATGTTCGAAGGTATCGTCGTCGCCTGTCAGCACCTGTCTTATCGCCGGCCGCGCTGCCGCCGTGTCTACTTTTGGGGAACTCCACATGCGCGTAGTCACAGTGTTGGCAAGTGAATTTCGCATTCTTCTGCTCCCCGAAACGTGCTCATTTCGGATCGTACCAATGGTTATGTCATCTAGTTTATGTTAAAACGACGATGGCATTTGCACACCGGCGAAGAAATAAATCGTTATGAACATGGGCGGTCATGAATCTAGTCTAACGTTGCAGTTTTTACGTAGCGAAAATGGCTACGAAAGTGGGGCGGTCCCGGAGATAGGCGCTTTAAAGCGCCAGCTATAGCGACAGCACCAGGAAGTGGCTCGCGGCGCACACGCCAAGCATTTCAGAGCTTACTGGCTTTCGAATGAGAGGAGTATGCGCGCACTCGTGGCCTGTTGGTTAGAGTACCGGGCTCGACGGCCGACGTTCGATTCCATCCCATCATCATCAGCAGCAGCAGCAGCCTGGTTACGCCCACTGCAGGGCAAAGGCCTCTCCCATACTTCTCCAACAACCCCGGTCATGTACTAATTGTGGCCATGCCGTGCCTGCAATCTCATCCGCCCACCTAACTTTCTGCCGCCCCCTGCTACGCTTCCCTTCCCTTGGGATCCAGTCCGTAACCCTTAATGACCATCGGTTATCTTCCCTCCTCATTACATGTCCTGCCCATGCCCATTTCTTTTTCTTGATTTCAACTAAGATGTCATTAACTCGCGTTTGTTCCCTCACCCAATCTGCTCTTTTTTTATCCCTTAACATTACACCTATCATTCTTCTTTCCATAGCTCGTTGCGTCGTCCTCATCGGTCACACATAATTTTCTATTAATGAAAGCGAGGCGAAAGAAGAACCTACCTGCCGCAAAGTGACAAGAATAAGGTTGGAACGCATCGCAAAACATGTTTGGAATGTCTTCATATGCGAGTCCTAATTATTGTATACTGGACTCAACTGCTACACAACAAAAGAACAACTAGAAAAATCAACACAAATTACCCAATAAATTGTTTATTGAGAACACTCAACGGTAATATTGTTGTGCAAGGGTTGAGTGAACTCAAGTGCTCTTGAAAATTTGTTGAATTCAGTTGTCTCAACGATTTCCCAACAATATATGAATTGTTAATCAACACTTATTTTTGTACGGGCGCGTCTAGACACCTGCTTCCCTGTGACTGTTGCAGGTTCAACTGAGGGGAACCATGACTGGACACTGCCGCCAGACAGCAGCGTGTACATCCGCAATTACGGACAGGGAGAGAAGTGGATCCCTGGTCGTGTAAAATCGTCGACCGGAGCACGAATTGTAACCGTAGAGACTCCCACTGCCATTGTCAAGCGCCACGTCGATCAGGTGCGCCGCCGCTCGGATTCATCACCAAGGTTTCCAGACACTGATACGACTGCTCGTGGTCCAGGGTCCAACCAGACGCCAGGTCCGAGCACGGCCACCAATGCAACCACTTCATTGGAAGCGGCCGCCCCAGTTAATTCTCCAGATACAGCCCAAATGGCGGACGACAGCATTCGACCTCGCACCCCTCCTCTCCCAACCACCTTGAGTCCGGCCAAAGCTTCGGAGCAAGTCCTGCGCCACTCAACGAGGCAGCGCAAGCCAGTGCAACGGTTCCATTTTTGAGGAGAGGGCAGTGGTGTGTCTTCGTCATGATAGTTCTGCGCATGCGCAGTATTCTTGCGTTCCTTCTTTGCACTCCCACTTCCCTTCCCACTTCAGGGGATAAAAGCTATCGCACGCCCCTAAATAAACGTCTTCTATGTTCGAGCGGTCTGTGCCTCGTAACTGTTCGGGCCGCGTGCCGTGGAAATGCAACACAGTCAGAAAGGCATGACGGTGAATTCATAAAAGCCGTCAGGTGTGACAAAGGCAGTTTTCGGGCGATCGGCCTCGGCCATCGGAACGTGCCAGTAGCCTGACCGCAAATACAGTGAAGAAAGGATCTCCGCTCCCTGTAAACAGTCCAGAGCATCTTCAATCGTCGAAAGTCAACACAGAAGCGGATGGAACAGTCTTTCTTTGTGACGAGTACCACGGGAGAGGCCATGGGCTCTGTGAAGGTTGAATGACGCCTTGACGGAGCATGTCATCGACCTGGTCTGCAATGACGCGACGTTCCATAGCGGACACGCGATATGGTCTTTGTCGCAGCGGATAGTAAGAGCCAGTGTCGATGTGATGCTTGACTGTCGATGCACGGCAAAGAGATGTCTGCGCAACGTCGAAAGAACGGCGGAAGCGCTGAAGTATTGAGAGAAGTTCAGATCGCTGCGAATGTGTCAGATCTTCGGCGATGAATGGGCTGAACACACCAGTCCATGTTGAGTCGGGGACGGCGAGAGCGCCCAGTTCATGGACGCCAGAAGATGGCACTTCGTCGAGGACGGAGACAACTCGTGTTAAATCGACCGACTTGACGGGGCCAAGGCATTCGCGGCGGAGCCATGATAGCGGAGCAGTGATAATGGGCATCGTGGTGACAGTGGCGGCAAGGTCAATAGCTGCAAAGGGCAAAGGAAGCGCTTTTCGGGTAACAAAGTGATGAGCGGGCATGAAGAAGACCGTCCCGTCGGATATAGTACTACACAGACTGGTACGACTGTTGAAGAGTACGGGGGAATAAAAGTGTCTTCTTTCACGACAATTTTAGCGGCAGGACGAGCATTGACCGAGGCCAGGTCACCAAGGTGGGAAAGTTTAATCTCAGCCCGAGCGCACTCGATGATGGCATTGTGGCGTGAGAGAAACTCCCATCCTAGAATAACGGCGTGGGAGCACGATGAAAGAACTATGAACTCAATCGTGTATGAAACGTCCTGTATGGTCGCACGGGCTGTACAACCAGCGGTAGCGCGAATGGGTTGACCGCTCGCCGTTCGATGCGACAATCCACACAGAGACGTCGTCACATTACGAAGCGAGCGGCAAAACCTGGCATCTATAACTGAAATAGCGGCACCGGTATCGACGAGGGCAACAGTAGCGACATCTTCGACCAACACATCAATGACATTGGCAGGTAAAGGAGGACTTCGGCATGTCGACACTTGCGCAGTTCTTCCCTCGGGAACTGCGTCGTCTAGTTTCCCTCTTCGTTAGAGACGGGTCGTCGACGCATAGGGGAAAGCGAACGGCGACGTGGCGAGGGTGACCGGAGGCGTTCGAAGCGAGGACGGCGATCAGTCTGGGAGCAAGCCGGTGATGTGTCGAAGATGCCTTCTTTCGAGACTACGTGGCCTAAGATCCTAAGTTTACTGGCGCCAAAATGCCACTTTCTCAATTTTAGCTGTAATGCTGCAGCAGTGAGACACTGAAGAACTCGTTCAAGGCGAGTTATGTGAGTGAAAAAATCTGCGGAAAATACTACTCTGTTGTCTAAGTAGCACAGACAGGTCTGCCATTTGAATCCTCTGCGAATAGAGTCCATCATACTCTCGAAAGTTTCAGGCGCGTTGCAAAGGCCGAAAGGCATAACACCAAATTCATATAAACTGTCGGGGTGACAAAAGCAGTTTTTGGGCGGTTGGGTTCAGCCATGGGTGCTTGCCAGTAGCCGAAGCGCCAATCCAGCGACGAGAAATATTCGGCTCCTTGAAGGAAATGCTGGGCGTCGTCAATACACGGTAGCGGATAGGCATCCTTGCGTCTAATCTTGTTTAGTCGGCGGTAATCGACGCAAAATCTGATCGAACCATCCTTTTTACCTACCAACACGGCCGGAGAAGCACAGAGACTGTGAGAGGTTTGGGATTCTTGAATCGCGGCACGTTTCAGCATATCGTCGACCTGGTCGCTGATAACGTGGCGTTCGGTCGGTGATAACCGATAGGGACGCTGGCGCAGTGTAGCGTGATCACCAGTGTCAATACGGTGAATAACCGCAGACGTGCGCCCCAAGGAAGGTTGGTCGAGGTCAGAACACGCACGAAAACGTTCAAGTAGTTGAACTACATGGCTTAGCTGGGTTTGAGTGAGGGCGTTATCTATGCTGCGCGACAAGATGCCTTGGACACGTTCGGCGGGTACGGTGGCATAAATGACTGCATCAAAGGCAGTAGTGCCACACCAGAAGATGCCTTGGATGGGAAAATGGCATGAAACGTGTCCAGATGGCCGAGGCATTCGCTGTGTAATAAAGTTGAAGGGCAGGGAGAGGGATTGCATGCGTAAACTGCACCGCAGCCATTAGCAAGTTCGACGACGACAAACAGAAGTACGAGGATCCGGCGACAGGCACAACCTTCAGACGGCGTAAAAAAGAAAAACGCACAGACACATGAATCAGTGATAGAGCCACAGCGAATGGACACAAAGGCAGCCGAGAACGGACAAATGATGACGTCGGCAGCGGTAACCACTTTAGGCGCTCAGATGCAATCGCGGAGAAGGGGAAAGGTGACAAAAGAGTGGTGGTAGGGACATTTGCAGGACGGCCAATGGGCGCTGTCATGGAGCAAAGCTCGCGGAAAATGCCCACGGACGCAACCTTCTCGTAGTAGCAGGTGGGCTAAATGACGTGCTAAACAAACAAGCGACATGACTATAGCCCAGCGCTTGGCGAAGGGGGAAGACGACTTGCGCGAGCTGTCCCCTCATATGCAGATAGTGCACGGTGCCGGAGGTGACTGTACGTGACAGTAACGTACAAAGAGCCGTAGTGATTCCTAAGGAGGCTATATGGACAATGAGTCAACAGAAAGATATCGAGGTTGTCGAAGTAAACAGAGAAATCAGAAGGTGTGGTGGTTTTGAACTAGACGAGATCCTCTTCAATTACGGGTATGGACTTGAAGTGAGCTGGCGACTTTGTGGTCGCGCGACTGCTTTTTTAAAAGGCCGACGGGCGCTCAGGAGGCCAGTGTAGGTAGTAATGAAGGAGGTATTCCAAAGGAGCCTCAGAACAGCATCGGCATCAATAAGAGAAAATGAGGAAAACAAGAAAGAGAGCTCGCCAAGCAATGAGCTACATAAACATGCAGGACGGCAGAAGAAAGGAAAGGTGGGTAGACATTCAGGAGCAGGTAAATAGAGAACAAATAGGGGTGTATGCGGTTAGAGAAACGCACTTAAGAGAATCCGAAGAGCTGCCAGTGATTGAGAATTATGTTTGTGAAGGGTGCAACGAAACATACCGGAAAGACGGACGGGGAGTCGGAATGTTCATCATCAGGAAGCCAAACGGAAAAGAGTAAACGCAAAATGTCAAAATCATTTTTGGTTATCAGGTACACTGAGTGGAACGAAAACTTGGGTGGGCGTAACTTATTTTTGGACCGGAAATAATTGCATAGAGAAGAATCAAGAGTTAGTGGAATGCCTAAGTGCTGATATTACGGGTTTCGGGAATGATGCAGAAATTATCCTATTTGGTGACATGAATGCCCACTGTTAAGAACGGTCAGCTGCAGTGCAAGTTTGCCAGCCATTTACGCGAGCGGTGGTAACTTCATCTTGGAATTCCGCCGCCAACCTCTCGCCACGGCGTGACTAAGTCGACTTTGTGTCGGGAACAATAAACGCATCCTCCACTCGCCGTCGCTTCTGCTGGGATGCGTTCGACGAAGCAGGCTTTGTGCTGAAACCGCCAACGTTGCGCTCCAGCCTCGTCGCCATTGTGACTGAAGGAGTTCGACGAAGCAGGCTTTGTGCGCAACACGACAACGCCGCTCTGTTCTGCTATGAGTGAGGGAGCTGCCGCGGGAACGCCGACGAAGGCTCCTTCCCACGCGCCGACCAAGACGCAAGACAATGTGCTACCCGGGCGTGCTAGCCGGGACGGCTCCGAGTTCTACGAAGGCCCTCTGACGTCGGCTCCGGACCACTGCACCTGTGTGTGTGTGTGTGTGTGCGTGTGTGTGTGTGTGTGTGTGTGTGTGTGTGTGTGTGTGTGTGTGTGTGTGTAACCCGTCCCGGGGAGAGGCGGCCTGTTTACAATGACTGGACGAACGTTTTCCGTCCCCTTGGAATCAAGCGGGGACCGAGTGCTTATAAGCCGCTGTTGTGCGGATTCTCGACATACTTTCTTAAGTGGTCATGTTTGACTGAGACAATCTCTCAAGCAGTCGTGTTAGACTGACGTACTTTCTCTCGCAGTCATGCTAGACTGATGAACTGCATGTAAATACTGTAAATAAACCCTTATTCCTCGTTCTCGATAAGAAGCAGTCCTTCCCTTCATCAACGTCCTTAGCGTGGATAAGTTGGACGACGGCATGGGCCAGCTACCTTCGAATTCATGCCGGACTCCAATCTTGACAACGGGTTACGAGCGATGGGATTGAGCCCCCAATCCTGACACCACATACGGGATCTAGGTGGCTATACCGCCAAAAACGGGAAGTCACTCCTAGATATTTGTGAGCAACATAACCTTGTTATCATGAATACAGCGCCTAATTGTGATGGGCAGACCACATGCTGAGTAGGAAACCGGCAACCGACCGCTGATTACTGTCTGATGACAGAAGGAATTCATGATAAGTTGAGAGAAATTATCATTGACGAGGAAGCGTATTGCAGCATAGGGAGTCACCATAAAGGCATCATTTTGAAAATGAGTTATGCAATTGGAAAAGAGAGCAAGGAGCGCAAAATGGCCAGTCCAAATTAGAACACTGAACAAGTAACAAATATGGTCACAGGAGTCAAGGAAGAACTTGGCAAATGGTCAAGCAAAGAGTGGGAATATACTGAGCTTCTACGTGTAATAACGACAGAAATACGGATAGAGAAGCAACATGTTCGTTAAAAAGAAAAAAAGAAACCTAGAAGCTGATGGAACAGGGGGATTCGAGAAGCGATCGCCGAACCACAGAAAGCATCCCGAGAGCACAACCAGGCAAAAAGAAAAAGCGCAGTTGCCGCAGGATGAAGTAGACAGAAAATTGGAAATATACCGGGCGAAAAAAATCTATGGCTCAAATACTGGTCCAAGAAAAATATAAGGTGAAAGTGAACGTTGGTTATTGGAAACACGTGAGAAGGAGGCCGCACTTAAAATATTTTGGAACCACATAAAATTATTACGCAGGAAGTCAACAACAATACAACATATCATAGACGAAGATGGAAACAAACTGGAAGGGGACGCATCATTAAGTTACAGCCGAATTTTTCCTTGGCAATCACGAGGTTGTAGTTGAAGAAAGGGTCATGAAAGAGAACCAGATAGAAAGGAGCTGACGCTGACAAATTTCAACTGGAAGAAAGGCGAGGAGAAAATTCCGAAGCGTACAGCCACAGGGCTAGACGACGTTCCCGTTAGTCTGGTTAATGAACTAGGGACAAAAAGTTAGGAAGCGCTGCTGAAAGCAGTGCAAAGAAGTCTAAAAGATAGACGAAGGCGGTCGGGCATGGCCTGACTGTCCCAGCGTGGGAGCGGCTTGAAGCGCGCTGAGTCGCGTGCCTCAGGACCTTCAATAAAGTTTTGAATCCATGCATCCATCCATACCAGACAGTAGGCGACAAAGTAGAATGAATGTAATTTATAAAGCTAAGGGGGAGAAATATAGAATTCACTCGTATAGACCGTTGACCATTACATCGTTACTATACAGGTTAGCAATGCAGGCAATTAAAGCTGCAAGCATGGGCAGATAATAATGGCGTTTTTGGAGAACCTCTGAATGGCTTCACAATAGGTAGGCGTTGGGATAACTTACTTGTCCTTACTCAGTGTAATGAAATATGAAGAGTAGAATGGAAACCGTTAAATGTGGCATTTTTAGACATTACAGGAGCGTATGACAAGGTTGACCGCAATATTTTCTGGGATGTTCTGGAAAGGGAAAGCTTAAGTGACGATTGTCTACAGGTTTTGAGAGAGATTTACCTAGAAAATACCGTTTGTGTTGAATGGTAAGGGATAAGGAACGAGGAGAAAGTTGATATCAACAAGGGACTGGGGCAGCGGTGCCCTTTATCCCCACTGCTGTTTATGATGTACATTGTGAGGATGGAAAGGGCGCTAGAAGGAAGCAATATCGGGTTTAAGCTCATACAAACAGGGGGGTACAGTAGCAGAGCAGCAGCTTCCAGGTTTGTTTTATACGGACGACATTGTGTTGCTAGCTAACAAACGTCTGGCAATATCTGTGTACAGGAAGGCGATAAGCTTGGCCTGAAGTTTAGCATCGAGAAATCGGGTGTTATTGTGTTGAATGAAAACAGCGAACAGACAGTGAGAATAAAGGTCCAGAAAATACCTCGCATGAAAGAATATAAATACTTTGGTATATCGATAAACGAAGGCAATAAACATACGGAAATACACTAAACATTAATAACAGCAAATGGGTAGAGAAATGCAGCCAAAATGAAACGCAGAGGGCTATAGAGGTACAATAGGTACCAGTGCTCCGGGATATGTGGAAAGGTGTAATGCTTCCAGGACTTACATTTGGAAATTTGGTTGTTTGCTTGAAACCAGGGGTATAATCAGGACTCGATGACAACTAAAGGTCAGTGAGACACCTCGGCCTGGGTGCTCACGGGAAGACTACAAATGAAGCTATGCGGGATGATATAGGTTGGACAAAGTTTGAAGTGAGGGAAGCTCTCAGTAAAATCAATTATTAAGAACGACTGAGGAATATGGAAGAAAGTAAATGGGCTAGGAGAGTGTTCAGGTATTTGTAGAGGAACAACATCGATTCATAGTTGAGTAAAAGAACTAGGAAGTTTATCGGCAAGTATGCGGCCTGTATGGTGAGCAACACAGCAACAATGAACGCCAAGCAAAAAGTCAGAGAGGCTGAGATAATATCATGGGGGGCGGAAATGGAAAAGAAACCTGCCATGAGTAACTACTTAAGAGGAAAAAAACTAAATCAGGAAAGAAAGAATTTGCGATAACTCAAAGGGAAGCTCATTACTTTTCAAAGCGAGATCAGGATGCCTTAGATCACGCACTTATAAAGCGAGATATAAAAAGGAAGAAGAAGCTTGTGCTTGCTGCGGTGATATTCACTCTCTATATTATCGACTACAAAACTACCTCAACGCCATAGAAACCTGGTTAAACGAAATTCGCCTTTCACTTAACGTTAGAAAATCCTCGATATTGGTTTTCCCTCTTAACAACCCCGTTAATATATCGATATCCTATCGCCTCGAGACTATACCTCAAGTGGAGTCGGTGAAATACTTAGGTGTAGTATATGACGGTTCCCTCAACTGGCTCGGCCATATTGACCATATCGTTAAAAAGGAGTACGAGCAGTTGGTATGCTACGTAAGCTGTGCAATAGTCGGTCCGGAATGCGGAGAGATCCACTTTTAATGATATACAAAATGTATGTGAGGCCCGTTTTAGAATTTGGATGTGTTTTATTTTCTGGTGCCCCAGCTTATAAATTACGTCCCCTTGTTCTACTTGAGCGGGAAGCCCTACGACTGTGCTGCGGATTACCGAAATATGTTGCCAATAACATATTACACCAAGAAGTCAGGTTGCCCTCAATATTGTGTAGATTTCGGTTACTGACGGTGCAAACAGTCTTGAAATTGTATGAATCCCCTATTAGAAGATTGAAATACGTATTCATTTCCCAGCCTGCACTTTTCTTCGGAGTACACTGGCATCGTTTTCATACACCACAGGTGGTCTTCGTACAAACACTGATAAATCCCTTAAATGTACTTCTCTGGGAGGTACCGCCTATTTGTGATGTGCGAGAGAACCTAGAAATTATATATGATGACATCTACCCAAATAATGCAAAACATCTCCCTTATAATATATTAAACGGCTTATTACAGGACCATTTATTGAGTTTATCTATAAGTACGGTCATTGCGACAGACGCCTCACAGTGTGAAGAAAAATCTCGAATTGGCATTTTCTCTCCCGCTCTAAACTGGTCATTTGCAATCAGGATTCCGGTCTTTTATTCCGTATTTTTGGCTGAATTTCTAGCTGTAGTCCTAGCCTTACGCAAACTAAATTTGTGAACATCGGCGGTAGTAACTATAACAGATTCTTTATCCTTATGTTCCCCGCTCACAGCAAATGGTGTCACTAACCTTTTACGTACATTTCATTTTCTAGTGCCTGCCCACATAAATTTAGTTAGATTGCTTTGGGTGCCTGGACATAAAGGATTGGTGATGAACGAAATGGCTGACAGTCTCGCGAGAGCGGCCCTCAGTGGCCCTGTATTACCATTACTTCCTACAATAGCTTACCTGACGACTACTAGATTCAGGAGATATACAATTACTCAAGACTACTTTTTGAACCCAGCTGTAGCAAATATTTCAGAGTATCGACACCTCCTATTCCCTTGGCCTAAAAATTCCTTTCACACCAGAAAAACTGAAGTCATCTTTACCCAATTACGTTGTCGAATACCAAAATTAAACTTCTATCGTCACAGGGATGGTCTGGTGCCCTCCCCTCTGTGCCCAGTCTGTGGAGAAGATGAAACAATAGATCATTTTTTCATATTCTGCCGCCGTTTCACTTCTTTAAGAAAAAATGTAGAATCAAGATTTACACAGCTTGGTTCGAGCTTTTCAATTATAAATATCCTTTCTCTAGGAGCCTCCTCTCTTGGACAGTGCCACAGGGATATTTGCTCAACCGTGGAGGATTTTATAATTGCTACAAAGAGATTGTCTTGAATTCTTAACCATTTTATTTTTGTTCATTTCCTCCAGTTAGCTTTACCATTTTCAGTTTTTAATAAAGATAGCCTAATTTCATCCAAATCTTGGCCAATCCCTCACAGTGGGTGTGCGCCATCGCATAAGGAATACCATACCATACCATACCTGTGGTAAAGCTAGGGAAAGATGGAGCATGTTGCAATAGAATGCGAAGACATCTGCCCAGCGGTCGGTTTAGGAATCGGTGGCCTCCTTGAAGCCCTTGGGTTCAGAGAGAGCAGGGGGAAAGTAAACATGTCTGCAACAGAGATTAGCAGGAGGCGATTGGAAGACTGAACATTGGTTATGGGAATTCATCGTGGGTTTCTTTCCTTTTCCTTTTTTTTCTTTTGTAACATAGGTAGGACATTAGGAAATAAAAATAACAAGAGCTTGGTGGCGCAACCCACCGTTTCGTTCCAAAGGAGACGCTTATAACATCCATCCATCCATCCATCCATCCATCCATCCATCCATCCATCCATCCATCCATCCATCCATCCATCCATCCATCCATCCATCCATCCATCCATCCATCCATCCATCCATCCATCCATCCATCCATCCATCTAACTGGATTTGGGGAAGACTGGGGCGGAGACGCGCTCCGCGGCAGGTTCAATGTACTTTCGCCACGGGCGCTGAGATCGATTGCGCATGTGTGCTCTTAGAATTCTGCTTTATTTCAATTGCAAATTTATATTCACACCATTTTGCCAAGCGTGTATATTTGAGGCATCGATTATACAACACGACGTCTTCAATGTTGTTGTCATTGTGAAGCGCATCGTCTACTGGCGAGCGGGCATTTTTTGCCCGGACGCCCAGTTTTTGTTGTAACAGGTTTCTGCGGGACATTTTTACAGCGAAGCTGGATACGGCTAGGTTCTTGAAAAATTGCGTGCGTCTATCGAGCCGTGTTCGAGCCGTGTACATCGGGAATGCCTCCCCGTACTAGGGCCGATCCCGAAGATAGCGATATACCGGGCCGAACCGCGGAGTAGGTGAAGCAGGCTTTAAACATTCAGCCAACTTGCAAAAACAACTTTAATATCGCATGTCCAAATACGACCAGTATCAGATATTAAGCTGATAAGAACATACTACACCTTTGACCCGCGTCGGCCGCGTCTACGTTCGCACCGCCCTCTCTTTGTCGGCACTCCATGGAAGCACTTGCGCTTCTTCTTTCCTTTCCTTCCGCTCTCAAGTGGTGGCGATCCCGTAAGCGTGCTGGCCGCCAGGACCGCGAGGCGGAAAGAAATACCAACCGTCCATGTGGCCCCGATCCCGCAAACATGAAACGTTTCATCGGAGCAACGGCCAGCTTTCCGGGAGAGTTTGTGGGGAACCAATTTTGCGTGACCGCGTGTGGTTTTCGGGTGACCACACAACCATCACTGCACTGCGGGACGTCGACCAACGCACGATCGCCTTGGCTGCTGTGAAGCAGTGTACCCTCGGAGTGCGGTGAGATGCGCGTCTGTTCTACTTGCCGGGATTCGTCAGTAAAAGGTGTCGTGCCGCGTTTTGCACGAACGCATTAATATGTATACACCCCGGTGCATCATTATCTGCCGAGGCTAAACATCGTGGAGGAGCGACTAGTCACGCTTCGCCTTGCATTTGCGCGCACATGGCGTTTAACGCACGGCAATGGACAGTTCGGCACTAAAGGGCCCACATACACAGCTTCGCTGGTCGTGCACCTTCATCGAGTGGAGTGGCACTGAATTTTTTGAATATCTTTATTTGCTTTTGTGCGCCCATGACTCTTGGCGTTGGACAGTACCATTTGCAATTTTAGCCCAGTGAAATGCTGTCTTCAACATTGTTTTCCAAAACAGCACGCAATTTTGTCACAGCAGCCACCCATCTGCAAAACCAAGGTAAGTAAGAAAATTGTATTGGTATCGTCTTGTTGCACGTCCACTTCTTGTTAGTGAAATATTACAGAGCAGTGTCAATAGTCGAAGAAATAAATATTATAGTGAAATGAGTCAGGTTTATTAACTGAGCGGCATGAAGAGAAGTGGATGACTGAACTTCTCGATAAATCAAAGCAGGCAAGGTCTAAGAGGGACATTAGCAAAATAGGAACGTGCAAACATTCGGTATTTCTAATAAAACTACGCGAAGCTCACCCCTCTTAAAGAACAAGAACGGCGGCCGCACGTGCACGGTCGCTTCAGCCGAACGTGCGGGAGGCGGCATTGCCCAGCCCGCGGTTCCATTGGGGCTTCGTGTTGTTGCGCAGCTTTATCGCTGGTAGCTCGAGAGGGCACGTGTTCCAAGTGCCACCTACCTTGGCGGACAAAGGTTTCTTCGGGAGGGCATGCAGAGCCCCATGCAAGGCTCCGAGCAACGGCTCGCAGCGTGCAACTTTACAGTGCCCTCAGCAATTCTCCCAAGAGGCCCACTCTGGGAGCTTGCACGGCAACTTCGAGCGACGGCCTGTGGCTGGAGGCCTCATCACGGACGGAACTGGGGTGTAGAGCAATTCCTTTGCACTCCAGATGGAACCAGCCCCAGGCAGACCAATGAGCTTCCACAGAGAAGGAATCACGGTAACGTTTATGCGCTATATCAACAACAGTGTTAGAGCAAGTAAATTACCTATCTACTCAGGCTAAATCTGGGGGACTGGGAAGTACAGATTAATGTAGTTTCCATGGCGTCCCACGGCGTCGTGTGCGTGCGTGCGTTTGTGTATGTGCGTGTGTGTAGGTGTGTGTGTGTGTGTGTGTGTGTGTGTGTGTGTGTGTGTGTGTGTGTGTGTGTGTGTGTGTGTGTGTGTGTGTGTGTGTGTGTGTGTGTGTGTGTGTGTGTGTGTGTGTGTGTGTGTGTGTGTGTGTTCACGAAGGTTTCAACGGGAACTAACGGCGCAGGTTCATTTAACAAGGCTACCATCCTTGAAGAAAGCCCAACGCCGGGCCTGAGTACATTTTAGGCCATTTGAACCAATGGGTGCTCGGCGGCGGTGGGAATCGAGCCCATAACCTCCCGCAGCCGTGGTGGGCGCTCTACAGCTAAAGAAACTTACAAAAAGATACCGAATAGTCGTTTGGGTTCGAATGCAACGCATAACAGCACTTTGAAGACTCGAGGGCCAGTAACCGATGCAAGTGAGAACTGTTCTGAAGGATTCTGCTGCTGGAGAGTCACGGATGTTGCGCGGAGGCACACCAGTTTTTGTGCGAATTAACGCACTTCTTTGGTTGATAACTCCTGCTTAAGAAGTTCCTAGCACTCATTCAATATAAGCGCCCCGCTTTGAGGCGCTTCGTGGTGCATGTGGTATCATGCTTATCTCCTTCAACGGACACAGCAGATCCGCATATATAGTGACGTGCATATAAGGCATGCCGTTCCTTTGATTGCCTCATTACTGTCGTTATGATATGCACTGTATAACTGGATGCAGCCGTTTATAATTTGCAAGCTACTCAGTTGAGCGGAGTTCCACTGCGAATGGCTTTACATGCAGGTATGGTAAATAAGTTAAGCATAACATCTTTTTCTGGGAAATCAGTGTGGAGAATAATGTCATTTTCTTTACACCCCTAGCGAAAATCTCAAATACACAGGTTTCTTTTTCTGTATTTAAACAAATTCTGGGGTTTTACCTAGAAAAAACAACTATATAAGATCATAAGGCAAACAGTTTATTGTTCGCCACCTGTGGTTCATTAACATGCAGCTAAACATAATGCAAAATAGAAGTGAGGCGTGCAGACAGGACACAAGAGTAGAGAAGTGAACAACACGAACGCCGTAAACATAAGTTGATATTTTTTTCCTATTTGACCTCTACCGTATTCTGCGGCCTAAATTAAAACCGCGGGCTCATTAAGCTTAGCAGCCCAACGTCATACGTACCCGCTAATTAAGCTACCGCACCGTGCTTTTCTTTTTCTTTTCAGCGTCGATTGAAAGAGCGTTATATGCGTAAAACTGTTTCCGGAGCCCGAGTTAAGACCGCAATAAGAGACCGCGAACGAATTCTTGTGCATTCTGTTAGGCGAGGCAGACGCAAACCTTTTTTTTCCTACTGTAAGAATACTTCACATCGAGGTCGCGGGATCGAATCTTGGCCTCGGCGGCCGCATTTCAATGGAGGCGAAATGCGACAACACCCGTGTACTTAGATTTAGGCGCACGTTAAAGAACCCCAAGTGGTCAAAATTTCCGCAGTGCTCCACTACGCCGTGCTTCATAATCAGAAAGTGGTTTTGGCACGTAAAACACCATAATTTAATTTTAGTACTTCGCATAAATCTGGGAACAGAGCGCTTGATCGGGCAGATATGCTTTATTTGTTTAAAGCGGCAAGCAGTAAGGTTACACATGTTTTTCTGCCTGCGCCACGCAAGACCTACTGATAGAAAAATATATGCGCAAGAATACACACGAGAGACCATGCTCCTCGAAGAACAAGCAAAATATTTGTTCTCCAAAGGAACTAGACTAAGATTAAGGAATGAAAGCCGACACACTGCGCTCCATTAACAAATACCAGTGCGGTAACAAATACCGCGTGGTACGCGGGGCTAGAATACCCCGCGTACCGCGACGAGAGACAATTTTTTGAGCACCAAATGGACATGATTTGCCACGAACCGTTAACGTTACCTAGCATCTTAGGTCCAATGCCCGGCCCTTCAAAGCAGCGACGGGTTTTCGATTTATTGTTCAAATACCTAACAGAAATTGGTCAAATAGGAAAGCTTTAAAAATTGCACACTTCCTATACAAAAGCCTAAATTTACCCACCATGTCACCTGTAAATATTAGATCAGGTCCACTCGGACATTTCATGTTTACTTTTATCCTTTTTTTCTCCCACTCTTTTCTGGAATCTTTTAATCCCATTCCCCATCCCTATACAGAGTAGCATGCCAGCGGTTATATACGCGCCGGCAAAATTCTCTGTTTTTCGAATAAAGAGCCTTCTCTCTCTTCTCTCACCAGCGCTCGTAGTTAGTACGAACGAGTGCGCCGAGCATTATCGCGAGCAGTTTTCAGCGGCGCGACCTCATCCCAATCCGCCTTTTTCATTTTCCCGTGCTGCCCTCTGCCGCAAGCCGCTGAAAACATTTCGGAAGGGTCCCGGGGCTTTCGCCGGTTGATTTGTGTACCTGCGCCCACGTTGAGTGCGCGTCGATTTTGCGATTCGTGGATCGCGAATCATTATTAGTGGCTTCTTCGGGACAGCACGTCATTCCTGGAAGCCATGTAGCACTCATCGGCTATATGTATACTGGGTGAGCAGGCCTGAGTGCGCTGTTCTGCGAACAGTGCGGTCGAAAATGGCACGCCGAGTTCTATTTAGCGACACGGCTGCCTTGGAATTTGTCACTGATTTGTGCACTTGGACATCGCTTTTTGTATTCTTTTTACACATTATTTAGACGTTTCACATATTCGAGAAGTCTTCTAGCGCAGCAATCTGCGTCGGATTTATCAAAGCGGTGCACTTGTTTACGTCAACGTCTACAGCCACAGAACGTTGTTATCGTCCAATATTGTAGAAACGGTGCATCGCTGATATGAATTAGTGTCAAAAATTAGCAAAACATGCATGTTTGCGCATATGTGTCCTGTTGTTACACGCTGAGACGACTCAATATGAGCGGCCGAACCACTTAAACACGGCTAGTATGTTCCAGATACCATATTACGGGCGGTTAATTTATTTCTGATTCCCGATTTTCTTCAACTCCATCATACTTACAGTTTTAGGGCGACATAGAGGATTATTAGAGAAAGCTGCGCTAGCATAAGTGCTCATTTGTAGGCCGTGTTGTTGGCGTTGGTATAACTGAGCGAGGCGGTTGTATATGCTGCTGAATACCGACACACAGTCTCTTGTTTGCCGCTCGACGCAGAGGGAAACAGTACATCTCTGAGATTGAGAAATGTGTCGGCAAAGCAACACGTACAGACCCACCCATGAACGTAGCAAATGCGACCGACAGCCTACAGGTACGGTGACGTACAGATCTTGTCACAGCGCTGTGTCGCCGCTTACCGCTTATTGTGTACGCGCCGTGCGAAGTGAAGTATAGTTGATTTAAAATCGCTAAGGCCAGAACTGAACTATAAAAGCAGTTTCCTTCAACCTAACTGCTTACATTTCAGTTCAGGTCCGCCGGTAGCGGGTGCACGAACTCGATGACACCAGGTTAACCTTCGCTAAACAGGATCAATATTGGCTCAAACTTCACGGGCACGGCTTGAGAGGGTTGATGCTTAGGCATATAAACTTGGTAGGCGTGTTGGACTCATTTTGAGGACGAATAATTAAATGTACAAGCCAAGACGCTGTCGTTATCGTGTCTGTTCGACGGCTGATCACACGGGGTTCGGTCGAACGATGGTCGGCACGCTGATTTTGCCGGTGCCTTCGACAGAAAAGCCTGTCACAGTACAACTCGCGCTCATTGGTTGCAACGTTGTCGACCTGGTATGATAGAATCGTTTCAGTGACGCACAAAAGTCGGTCAATCGTCGGAGTGAGCTTCTTGTCAGTCTCGTATCGACCCAGTGTAGCCGCGCCTTACGAATACGTGCAGTCAGGCATGCGCTGCCACTACCAACAAGTGAGGGCCGACGCAGCAAGAAGACTTCGTCAGTAACGTGATGTACTTAACTGTCGCCTAAGTGTAACGCACGCGTTTTTAATAAATTTGCTAGCCACCAATGAAAGACGCGCGCAACTACCTGGCTCATGGTGCAGTCCGGACAACTCGGACGATGCCCTGGCCGCTTTCTCTTTTAAAGTGGAGTTGCAGCCTTACGCTACGCACGTTTTCGGCGCCGCACCAACGTCGAGCTACCAGTAGAGTTTCAACCGTTTCAAAGCGGTACACGGCACAAGTGTTTGCAACAGCGCGCTTCCGAGCGCTTTTATTTTTTCCCGGGGTACCTTCCCAAACCCGTATATTCTGCACAAATGGCATCCTGAGGTGCACTCTCCAAAATGTAAAAACTGTGAAGGCATAGCAACGCTAAATCACATGCTTTGGGCTTGCCCAGCACTAAACGGCCTACATGGAAACAGAGAGTCATGGGAATCCTCCCT
Source organism: Dermacentor albipictus (assembly GCF_038994185.2). Taxonomy (NCBI): domain Eukaryota; kingdom Metazoa; phylum Arthropoda; class Arachnida; order Ixodida; family Ixodidae; genus Dermacentor; species Dermacentor albipictus. Next base: position 479,769,588 of record NC_091821.1, read on the forward strand.
CCATAGCCAGGAAGAGCAAGCCCAAAAACAGGCCATCCGTCAAGCCCAGGCCGCCGCCGGAAGTCAACTGATTCCGGCCGACGTCTAGGGGGGAGGTAGACGGTGATAGGGAGAGCTGCGTCTCACCCGATCACCCATACTCTCTGACGGGTGTAAATAAAGTGCTATCTCTCTCTCTCTCCCGGTGGCTTTCCGGCGCGCGGCCACGCGCACGACCCTTCCAAAACGTTTCGCGACTAATCAGCTAGGGCAGGGCGCATGCGCCGTCGCGCCATGAAAAAGACGGATTCACTTCGATCGCACCGCCGCCACAGTATTTTTCGTCATTGGCCGCCTCACTACAAAGCACGCGCCGCCGTGGCTGCTGGACCCACAAACTGATTCCATTAGACTCTATTTGGCAACCTTTTCTGGCTGCGGAGCAGGACTAGGAGAATCAGTACAAGTGAGCTGGAATTCTGGATATTGTTGGGTTCGTATGAGAAAAAGAGAAATTGAAAAGATGTTTTTCGTCATTGTAGACCAACACATTCCCAGTGGCAAGTACTTAGATACCCATGTTGTTCTCAAAGACGTTCAACGAAAAACAGCACAGAGCTACTGGCACATATGAAGAGACCCAGTTGGCATCAAAAAGGTTCATCGAAGACGAGGACATACCGAGTCGCACCTGATGCTCCATATCGGCGTCGAAGAGTTTCTTGGAAGAGCGGTACCTGCGCATTCCCCCATCTACAGTGACGCATGTCGGCCTGAAAGAGGTTCGTTGATGAGTGGCACGTATGTAAACATTGCCCATAATCAGTGATCCAAGTTGGTCCGATGGTTGGTTTTTAACCCCGTTAGCACAGCACAGCATCACTGTGTGCTGCCCATTCGACCACGGACTCCCAGTGACCCAGGTAACTCGTTTCGACGGTGGCGATACGTTGTGCCGCTATGTTGATTCAGTGCTAACGCATTACCGCCGACACTCATCGTGAGATGGGTTCTGCCACATTTTACAGCGAATCTGTATATGCTGACCATATGCCATCGTAGCCGGACTTCGCTAAAACTATCATCATCAGCTATGGCTCCAGCGTCGTCGTCTTCCAGAGATGGCTAGTTGGCGCCCCTCGGCAATATCTTGTCTCGTGTCCCAGACAGTGGTGCATACCCACTAAGGGGGATTGTCCTAGAAGCAGGCGGTTTTTCGTATGCTTAGTAGTAAAGCCAACTACATTTAAATTGTGGAGCGTGAGACTAGAACTGTAATTTAGACGTGTGATGAAAATATTGTGAAGAATTTTGATAATATAAGTTAACGTAAATAAATGAAATAATAGAAAATATTGATAATTTTAGAAAGTCAGCAAGGTATTATACCGTGCGAACGCGCTCGTGTCGGTGCTCTCGCGTTCGTCGTCGTCGTCGTCGTGTCATTCTTCTTCCCAGCTGGCTCTGTTACCGCTCGTCATTCCAGCGTAGAATTTCACTTCTCTTCTGGTCTCGTAATGGGGAGGCCGCGTTTACGGGGATACGAGCCACTGCTTAAGGGGGTATGTGTGTCATTCATTGTCTTACGTGACGGACAGATTCAATTTCGAAGCAAGTGAATTTTGAAGAATTGCAAGCGGCAATGCCAGGCGGATGGTGCTAACCATGCCACCGTACAAACTCGATACATCTAACGCACGCGACAACGGCGGACTGTGGGCATACCTTCACTGACGTCGTTCTCTCCGTCAAAACCCAACGTTTGAGTAACCTCATTAAGAAACACAAAGACGTCTGTCGCCAAACCAATCCAACCAATCGTCAAGGAGATTGCAGGCAAAAAAAAACGGTGCTTGCAAAAAAAGGGGCCCAGTAACTTCAAGAAAACACGGCAAAACACAGACAGAAAGCTCACCTGTAAAAAAAAAAGAAGAAAACACTGAGAGAACCGCAAGATAAAAAAAAGAAAACGCACTCCTGAAGCATTCCTAGCACGCGAAGCGCTCGAAAGCGAAAATGAGCTGAAAGAATGGCGAAACAAAAGATTTACAATATAGAGAGCTTGCGAGGTTTGGGTTGCGTGGTGCAACACTCGGTGTAACTAACACAGCTTCGCTGTTCGATCATCTTCACGGACAGGAAGGGGCGGTGAATTTCCTTTTTTTTTTCTAATGGGTAGAAATGTACCACGACCTGGCGCTCGTTTGTTTATATGGGTTCTAATCTCGAAAGGGGGCGCTATAAAGATTTTCGAATCAGGGCGAACTTCCTCCAACCACAGTTTTGGTGGAATAGTGTAAGCGTCCGCTGCTGTTGGAAGAAGACGAGTGCTACTGCTGGGTATTTACTGGTAAAGTAGGTGCAAGTGAGCTGTCGGCCTGATGCTCGGCAACTGCGGGAGTTCCAGACGCTTGCAAGAATAGCCACCTATGGCGAAGCTGGTGGCATGGGACGACAAGCTTTTTTTTTTTTTAATAGTCTCGGTGTTCTGTTTGTTTTAACTCTTGCACTGCAAGCATAGCTGTCTGAACGAACCTCTCCCAAGCAACGCATCCCTGGAATGCCGGGCGTATGGCTGGAGGGCGGCTGGAACGCGTTTTATAAGCGGGTGGGTGTCCGGCGATAGGGACCGAACCCCGCACCTCCCGCAGCCGACCCGACGTCCTGCCCACTGGACACACACACACACACACACACACACACACACACACACACACACACACACACACACACACACACACACACACACGCACGCACGCACACACACACGCACGCACGCACACACACACACGCACACACACACACACACACACACACACACACACACACACACACACACACGTTCTCACATAAACACGCACGCACACACAGACAGTCTTTAAAGCCCACTTTCTGTAGGAGGCGCTGACCTTTAGACTCTAGACGAGCCTTTCCATGTACCTTTTGTCTGCGCCCGTCGACGCTTCTGTGGTGTTCAATAAATTTGATTTGAATGTTTTGTTTCCATTGTGTATGCCACGTACGCGTAGTTTCATTTCTACAAATCTTGTTTCTTAAATCAGAATTATTTTGAGTATCCTTGTCTAGAATGTTTATTTCTAATTTTGCTACACTGCATATCGACAGCCTACCGCAAAAAATGTAAAGACCGTTCAGCCATAGTGAGCCTGACTGACTTTGACGCTATTAGAGTGTGCGCGCCCTCCCTCTTTGTTTCGGATTGCACCGATCACTTCGCCAAAAAATGTTTGGGTTGAGGCGCCAGCCGAAATCAGGCATTTCATTACCAGTCTGCTGGTGCCCTAGGCAATTATATTTTCTTTGCATCAATGAACTGTTTAGCGAAATGCCTTTCCAGAGAACATCTACCGGCGTAAGTTATTCATCCTATTAGGGCCCACTTTTCTCCTACCATAGTACAAATTAATATAGATTAGGTTTGTACGCTAGTTGCTTCGAAGCCAAGAAATGTACTTGTAAATGGATGTGCTAATCTCTTTTAATGTTCACTTTCACATTCAGGGAAGTCAAGGGCTAATTCTGATTTGTGCACAGACCTAAATATCGATGCTAAAACTAGGCGCAGCATCCCAGGTTACCTTTAAAGCCTGATTTTGTTTATCCACACTTAAATCTACCATTGCCATAATTTACAAGATATGGTTATGAAATATTAGTGAAAAACAAACACGACAAGAAATAGCACGAGTGCAAGTTACATCTCACATCTGTAAGTAGCACGAACAGTAAGTACTGTGCAGCAGTAGCCGGGACTAGTGGAGCAGCTGTTGCATTCAAAGTGAGCTTCAGTCCTCGATGACACCTCTACACTTTGTGCACATCTATTATTTTGAAGTTTGACTTTTACACTCTGTTGGCGGAAAATAGCATTGCAGACTGCACATTCAACAATCGCTAAGACTGCAGCTCACCCAATATGTTGAAAAGAAAGCGGTTGGTCTCTGTCGTATAGCTCGTCAGAATGTTCTATCAAAGCCGAGAACTTCTAATATTAAGCCTTCCGCGGTGAAGACAACGAAGTACGATTCACAGACCCAAGGAGAAGCGACCGGGGTATTTGCTTGAGTATAGAAGCATGACCACAAATCCACAGTAGGTTCTTGTCTAAATAGGGTGGTCGATTGAAATTTGCGGTAAAAGGGGCACTTTTCTGAGAGACAGAGCACTTGACTTGCAGTACTATTTTCTCAAAGCATGCGCAAGATAATAGAGCACCATGTGAGGCTGCTATATATAGTACTTCTGCCATTACAAGGTGACGGCATTCAATAAGCGTGTCGCTGCATTTCTGTTTGCATTCTTTTGCATTTTGCAGCTCTGATATTTTCATTTTTGTGTGCTTTCCATTACACCCGGCATTTAAAGCGTTTTGAACACCTAGGGCGCTATAACGTAAAACTATTCCAAACTTTTCTATTCCAATTCTGCAATCGGCCCTCCGCGATTGGTCAAAAACTTTTTTGGACCATACCCACTTCACCTGTCTATCACGCGACGTCACGAAAACCGCAATAGCTCCCCATCTTATATGACGTGCACACGCTGATTATGCATGATTTGACCGAAAAAAAAGAAAAATAGTTCTTTCTGATTCGACGACTTTTCGCCATTAGCCCTCAGCTATTGTTACAACGTTTTCGGGCTGCACCCACTTCACGCGCCTGTCACGCTACGTCACAACATCGCAAGAACTCACTGCGTGAAAGTCACGTGTACGCGTAAAAGATGCATTAATACGCCGAACAGAACTGAATTTTCTTCTGAATAGCGGCAGGTTGTCCCGTTCCGAAAGAAATAAAAGTTGGCTGCCGTCGATCGCTCAGGCACTGGCTACTCGCACCTGCCGAAGCGCATGGGTTTATTTGTGTGCAATAAATCTTTTTGCGTGGCTGTTTAACGTTTTCGAGCACTTTCGGCACGTTTACGACCTCACTTTGCCAACTCTTCTTTGCTGAGGATGCGTTTTAGCGGCATTCCTAACCTTCTGTTGCTTGCCACCGTGATTTTCGACCAGCCACCTCAAGCTAAGTTAGGGAAAGCGGACCAATCGCAGACGCCGGCACTACCCTCTTCATCCGGTTATCGATTTTCAATGCACTGGCTCGGCCCCATTGAATCCCTCTCCACTTGAGCGTGCTCCACGCCTCTTGTCAGCCAATTATATGAGACAAGCCGCTCAGTGTAGGTAATGTTATTCGTTTTTCAAACAAACAAAAGTGACCTCCTATGAACGAGGGCAGCGTTTGATTGGTTTGTTCAGACAACCCTGCGGATGACCGCCCGATGCTTGCGTCGGGTGTTACGCAAATTTGACGTCATGAGATTGGGATAAAAACATATTGGAATAGTTTTACGTTATAGGGCCCCTACTTTTACACAGCCCATTGTCTCAGCAACAAGTCCCTTCAAACCACTCTTGCATGCGGCCACCCAATTCGAGGTGTGTGCCGTTATTCGGTCTTTGTGCACCTCCAACAATGTTGGCGATTTATATTGACACTGTTAGGTTCGACCGGCGGGAGCTGGCGATCTTCGGGGAAGCGACTGTCGAAATGGCGCCGGCAGGTCTGCTGCGACTACTCCCTTTGTGAAAACAACGATGCGCCGAGTGAACAGGACATCGGCGCCACCATGGCTGCGGCGGCGAGTCGTTTTGTAAGGAGGACAATCCACCGCGTCCCCAACGGAATGGCGCCGAGATGGCTAGACTCAGTCGGCGGAGCAAGTATTGTTAGTGTGTACGCCGACACCGTCGTGGTCTGTTTGGAGCAGGGGAGCTCCAGGAAGTCGTGTTGCGGTGCCGTCTCACGCAGCTTAAAAGTCGTCAGTCAATGGACAGACGCGGCGGCCACTGACTGCAGGGTCAACTCTGGGATAAAGAGGCGCCTGCTCGGGTCAAGACCTGTGTCTGCGAGAACCCTCTCACCTTGGTGTGGTCAGTGCAACTTGTGCGGAAGTGAGTGCGTAAACCCTCCCCCTCAAAGGCGGGTCGGCTTCGATGACTTTGGACGCTCTGTTTGGTCGAACGGCCGTTTTCCCTCACCTAGGGATCTAGGGAGGACAGCGTGTTTATAAGCAGCCGCGGCGCGGCTGCGGAGTTCACTCTCTTTCAGTCATGTTAGACTAATGAAGTGTAACGTTCTCAGTAGATACTGTAAATAAATCCCACATTCTTTGTTCTCGTTGAGAACAAGTCTCTCCCTTTAACAAACGTCCCCAGCATGGATGAGCTAGACGACGGCATGGGCCAGCTAACATCTACTTCATGCCCGACACCAAACATTAAAACACGTGTACGTGTTCGTCTTTTTCGTGTGTCCGCTTTTCATCGTCTAACAAATGTTATCGCTCAGCGCGGGACGCGTCCGCACGTATTGAAATTTTCTCGAATGTTATCGATGGTTCTTTTTGCTGTCTGTTCTCACCGGACCTTGTGTAATGTGATTTCATGTATGCACCACGCGAGTGGTGTAGCACTTTCTGGAAGACACGCTGGCACCAGCGATTACTCTGGGACCTTCGATGACTGATGTATAGAAGCCGACGCGCTTGACCCGCTGATCAGATTTTCGACGATCGCTGACTGTGTTCGCCGCTGTCGCTTATCTTTGAGTGTAGCCTGCTTTTGATGACCACAAGTGCGCCTAATAAAACGCTAGTTTCTTCATTCCCAGTTTAGCTGCTTTCTTCACCGTCACTACTACGTGACATCTGGTGGAGGTGCTAGTGCTAGTGCGTTCACGTACCAAACGCCCTCGCAAAGCCGCGATCCAAGCCCGAAGCACGAGGACAACACCAACGTCGCTCAAGACCAGCGAGCTAGTCGCAGACTGCAAGGATTGCCCCCGGAGCACGGACCTCTGCCTGACAGGACCAGGAAGATCGTGCCCAGCTCAACAATCACAATGGCAGCCCCAGCGTCACCCGTCGTGCTTGAACAACCCAGAAAGCCCCCTACCTTCCGTGGAGCTACCTCGGAGGATCCGGAAACCTGGCTCGAAACTTCCGAAAGCATCTCGACCTTCAACAACTGGACCTCTGAGGATAGCTACGCCATTAGTACTTTTCCTTGGAGAATGCCGCGAGGACTTGGTTCGAGAACCGGGAGTCCTCCCTTACAACCTGAGACCTGTTCCGCAGTAACTTCCTGAGGACCTTTACGAGCATTATCAAAAAAGGGGCTGAAGTTCAGCTATAAGCCCGAGGGCAACTACCCATTGAGACCATCGTCGTCTTCACGGAAGAGATGACCCGCCTTTTCGTGCACACCGACCTGGAAATGTCCGAAGAGAAAAAAGTCCGCTTCTTGATGCAAGGCGCAAAGCAAGAACTTCTTGCCGGATTGATCCGCAACCCACGGAAGAGCGTGGCTAAGTTCTCGACAGGGGCAACAACGATTGAGAAAACTCTAGAAATGCGCTATAAGCAATATAAAGGCCAAGTGCTCACGCCGCAGTGCGCCATCCTAACACTGGGCTCCAGTGACGACCACGAGACGATCAGTGCTATTGTGGGCGAAGACTGAGCTGCTCAAAATGTTACCTTCGTCGCAAACTCAGGTGTCCTCAGTCACTGGCATGGTCAAGGGTGAACTTCGATGGTCACTCGGCGTTTTCAAAGTGCAGCACGAATCGCCGCCTCCCGTGCCGGAAGCGATGACCTACGCCACCGTTGCCCGCCGTCAAGGTCCCCCTATGCGCACGCGCCAGAGCCCTGTAACACCACAATTCCGTCGTCCACCACCGCCGCCGCCGCCAGCACCCCCACCCGTCGCCCAGAGCACCTACGCGAGGAAGACGGACATTTGATGAGCCCCCGACCACCGCCCGCTCTGCTATCACTGCGGAGGAGCCGGCCATGTGTACCGCCGATGCCCATACCGCTGCTTTGGACTGAGAGGGTTCGCCGTCAACGTGCCGCATCCAGAGCTTGTAGAGCGCCCCCGTGACATCGCCGACCACCTCGACGCCACTCAGTGGAACTCTCGACGACCGTCCCGTTCGCCGTCACCAGGCCACTACCTGTCAGCGCAACGCCAACCATACACTGGCTCAGCGGGGGGCCTGTCTGCGAGTTTATATGCAGAAAACTAAAAGCAGCTACCGATGGAGGTGCGGTTGCTGTTCGTCGAACTGACGAAGATACTCCGCCACCAACGAAGACGCGGAAAATCTTGGCTCGACAACATCTCAACGAGACGCCGCCATCTCGACGAAGTCTGGAAGCAACGCCGACGAAAGACGACCTGACCACGCCACGTACCAGCCACAAGTCAACGCGACGCCAAGGCCTAACTGCAACGCATGGCAAAGAACTACCGACCAAGACGTGCTTTCCTACGCCACGGAGTCACCGCCTTAGTAGACACAGGAGCCTACTACTCCGTAATGAGTGAACCCATCGCCGCGCAGTTGAAAAAAGTTAATGCTGCATAGGAAAGCCCTCAAATTCGGACCGGTTGACGACACCTCATAATGCTGGCTAGAATCTGCACGGCAAGAATTACCGTCCACGACTGGACTTAATTACCCTGCCACTTTCGTTATCCTCCAACAGTGTTCACGAGACGTCATGCTCGGCATGGACTTCCTGAACCAACACGATGCAATCATCGACCTAAGTCGAAGTCAATAACGCTGTCGGAAGATGAAGCGATACTACGGGAATGCTCTCGTAGTCACCGCGTCTTAATTGTGCTGGAATATCAAGTGAGCATCCCGCCTCACTCCAGCATTATTTCTGTCGGCACCGAAACACCCGCAGTCTTGGAAGGCGTCATCGAGGGTGACCAACGTCTATTGCACAACCGTGAAATTTGCGTCGCGAGAGGGATCGTTCGACTGCACGGAGGGAAAGCGAAAGTGATGCTGACAAACTTCAACCAGGAGTTCCAGCACGATCAACAAGGGCACGAGGATCGTGTATATTGAGGAAACTGTGGAAATTAGCAATGCGTTCTCTCGGATTCTGCCGCATCAACCCCGACAACCATAGTTTCCGAACCAGACTTCCACATAAATCCATGTCTCCCCATGATTAAGCAGCAACCGCTCAGAAGTCTGTGCCGACGATACAAAGACTGCTTTTCGACGTTATCGAGGATTCGACAACACTAGTCGCAAAGCATCGCGTAATAACCGAAGAGTGCACGCGACCACTCCGCCAGAGCCTTTATCGAGTTTTGACGCGAGAACGTGAAGATATTAGGCAACAAGTCAGCCAAATTCTGCACGACGACATCATCCAGCCGTCGAAAAGCCCGTGGGCACGTCTTGTAGTCTTGGTGAAGAAAAAGGGCTGAACCCTGCGTTTCTGCGTCGATTATCGTCGACAGAACAAGATCACGAAGAAGGACGTGTACCCCCTCCAGGCAGTATACTACAGCAGACAGTATACTACAAAACGCTTCCAATGAATGAAATCATTATCTAAAAAATTTATTTTTTCTTCTTCAGCTTAAACACGTTTTCAAACAGTAGTACGTGTGACTACTACAATTTGTAACTATTAGTTTCTCTGCGTCCTCCCTAGGTGGTGCCGGGCACAGCGAAAAGAAAAAAAAGAAGAAACGACGGGAGCAGTGGCGCACATTTCAGGAGGCAGCAACAACATTCCAGTGGCTCACTCGCACCGATGATGGGGTTGATTTCGGTGTACAACCAACGTACTATTTGTTTCGACAAACGAAAATGCGCCGGAATTCGCTTTCTCTAACGCGTTTCGCCCCACCACCCGCTCTCCTTCCTCCGCGAGCAACGCCAGTGCAACCACCTAAGATCCCAACGCAAGCGCTATTTTCTCAAATTAAACTATGGATTGGATTCGAACGTGCCATTCCGCCACGGCAGACTCCACTTGGATCCAATCCAACCCTCCAGACGAGTCATGCGTAGCCGGTCTCGTAACTAGCAGACGACGTACTCGGTTGCACGATGATTGACAGGAGCGTGTCGTCATTTTGACGTCACCAAATACGTGGCCGCGCCCCGCCGCTGGCCACGTCGGCGCGGAGTATGCCAATCGCGAGCGCCGGTAACCGAACGAGCGCGCTGAATAACGATCTCCGATCCCACCCCAAGTCATCAGTGCTCACTCTGAAGCCGGAAAAATGCCCCTTCGCTTACGATGAGCTTCTGTTCCTATAGGCCACATGATGAGCAAATATGGAGTCCGTCCCGACCCGCAAAAGACAGCTGTCATTCCAAAGTTCCCGCAGCCCATCGACAAGAAGGCAGTGCGTATATTCCTTGGCATGTGTATCTACTGCAGGCGCTTTGTCAAGGACGTCTCATGGATCGCTGAGCCGCTGACACATCTAACTAAATGTGATGTCGAGTTGAAGTGGGAAACGCCGCAGGCTGACGCATTTCAAGAACTCAAACGACACATGCAGTCGCCTCCGGTACTTGCGCACTTTGACGAGGATGCCAATACCGAAATCCACACTGACGCCAGTAGCCCAGGCCTCGGTGGCATCCTAGTCCAGAGGAAAGATGGACTTGAACGGGTGGTATCATCTGCTAGCCAGTGGCTGTCAAAAGCGGAAGGCAATTATTCTACGACTGAAAAGGAATGCTTCGCCATCATTTGGGCTACAGCGAAATTCCGCCCTTACCTATATGGCACGCCATTCAAAGTCGTCAGCGACCATCACGCGTTGTGTTGTCTAGCGAACTTAAAGACCCTTCAGGACGGCTGGCACGGTGGAGCCTCACACTGCAAGAATATGACATCACTGTAACCTACAAGCCGGGACGAAAACACTCTGATGCCGACTGACTATCACGCGCCCCCACTGACCCGCCACCGCAAGACGACGAGGATGACGATGGCTTCCTCGGAATAATAAGCGCGGAAGACTTCGCTGAACAGCAACGAGCAGACCTGGAGCTAAGGGGCCTCATCGAGTATTTGGAAGGCAAGACCGGTGTTGTCCCTATGGCATTTAAGGGAGGATTCTCTTCGTTTTCGCTTCAAAGCAAACATTCAGTAAAGAAGACTTTCTCCCCAGTACGCACCAACTACCTACTTGTTGTACTGTCAGCGCTGCGTCCTGAAGTACTGCACGCCCTACTTGACAATCCGACCACTGGACACCTCGGATTCTGCCGGACGCTTTCAAGGATACAGAAAAAGCATTACTGGCCACGCCTGAGTGCCAACATCGCCCGTTACGTCAAAACATGCCGAGACTGTCAGCGACACAAGACACCACCGACAAGGCCAGCCGGATTACTTCAGCCAATCGAGCCTCCTTGCCGACCATTTTACCAGATCGGGATGGATTTGTTGGGAACCTTTCCGACGTCAACGTCCGGAAATAAGCGGATCGTCGTGGCGACGGGCTACCTCACCCGCTTTGCTGAAACGAAAGATCTGCCGAACGGTAGCGCAGCCGAAGTGGTGAAATTATTCGTCGAGAACATCCTGCTGCGACGTGGCGCCCTAGAACTCCTCATCACCGACAGAGGAACGGCCTTTGCAGCGGAGCTCACTCAAGCCAATCTGCAATACAGCCAGACAAGCCACAGGAGGACCACTGCCTACCACCCGCAGACAAAAGATCTTGCGGAGCGCCTGAATAAGACCCTCGCCGACATGTTGGCAATGTACGTCGACGTCGAACACAAGACCTAGGATGACGTCCTGCCGCACGTAACCTTCGCTTACAACAGGGCGGTGCAAGAAACAACACAGATTCAATCTGGTTAACGGCAGGAACCCGACGACGCCTCCACACGCCATGCTGCAGCACGTCACCGACGAAGATAATCTTGACGTCGCCACCTATCTCCAGCGCGCCGAAGAAGCCCGACAGTTCGCCCGCCTGTCGATCGAGAACCAGCAGAGGACCGGCAGCCGACACTACAACCTTCGACGCCGCTACGTCGAGTACCAGCCCGGCGACCGTGTTCGGGTTTGGACCGCGATACGCCGACGAGGACTCAGTGAAAAACTATTACGCCACTATTTCGGACCCTACAAAATCATCCGGCGCATTGGCGCACTCGACTATGAGGTCGTGCCAGACGGCATTTCGCTATCACAGCGGCGCCGCACGCGACCTGAAATAGTCCATGTTCTGCGGCTTAAGCAGTTCTACTAGCGCTAACGAACTTTAGGACTTTACATAGGTGAACTTTGGACTTTTTATGGACTGTGTTACTTTGAACTTTGCTTCTTTGTTGTTTTTGTTTAATAAGTGTCATTTTTGTTTTTAGCTATCTTGTTTGGTTTGCAGCATCGGGACGATGCTTTTTGAGAGGTGGGCATTGACACGTGCACTTGTTTGTCTTTTTCATATGACCGTTTTTCATCGTTTAACAAATGTTGTGGCACAGCGCGGGACGCGTCCGCACGTGTCGGAAGTTTCTCTAATGCTATCGATGGTTCTTTTTGCTGTCCGTTGTCGCCGAACCTTGTGTGCGCGACGCGAATGGTGCAGAACTTTCTGGAAGACACGCGGGCACCTGCGATTACTCTGGAACCTTTGATGACTGATGTATAAAAGCCGACGCACTTGACCCGCTGATCAGATTTTCGACGATCGCCGACTGTGTTCGCGGCTGTCGCCGTTCTTTGAGTGTAGCCTGTTTTTCAGGGCACAAGTTCGCCAAATTAAATGCTAGTTTAGTCATTCCCACTATTTCTGCTTTCTTCACGGTCACTATATACTACGTGACAGTATTGTCCGCGTCCTTCTTCCGTGATGTCTGCCCAGAGGAAATCACACAGGTTGAGAATTTGGCCACCTACTAGACCACGGCTATGTAGACGACACCAAGCATCTAGGAGAACCGTGAACAGCCGATATACATGTTCGAATAGCAATCGCAATATAGTCGAGTGCAAGCCGAAAATAAATTAATAGAATGCATTTTCACTATAAACTACAATATAATAAAGTTATATTAATGGCCCAAGGATTGATTCATTACTTGAAAAATTGTATGCACTTATACCCCCGGCAGCAGCCAACCAGGTAGACGTTGAGTACGCGTCAGGACTCAATCTGTGCCACAAGTTACCTTGCCGTTATACCTAGCGTTCTAATTATCCGTGTGAGGACCTGTGATGGTGGTGGTTACATCATTGTTGAAAATCATGGTTGGATCTCAGGGCGCCCCCTGTTGGAGGCGACTCCCTCGGACCAATTGACGATTTTCAGTTGTTCCCCGAACTCGGCGACAGCCCTGACTAAGGCCTCCCAGGTAAGTTTAGAGGCGGCTGGCAAGATCGTTTTTGGTGGAGATGAACCCCTACATCTCCAGAGAATGTGGTCTTGTGTTGCCAGTTTGTTAAGATTACGATGTTGACATATGGGGTTAATTCCCTGTCGGTGATAATCCCGTCTAGGTGGGCTGAGAAAAGAATCTTTCTGAAGCTGGCGAAGGACGGTGGCCTGCGCTCTGTCAAGGTCCCGATGAAGCGCGGGATAAGTGCGCCTCATATCTGTATACATGTTTGTGATATCTGTGGTCGTCGCCGCACCCCGAGAATCCAAATCGGAGTGGTGCGCCTCTCGGCTTGTTAACCCTCCGGCGATGCGGTGCGACTCCTCGTTCCCAGGACTTCCGGAGTGGGCGGGGACCGACACTAGATTGATATGTCCGCTTGATAGAAGGTGCGGTATTAATTGTTTAAGATTTGCTGCGCAGTATTGTTAACAGTGCCTTTACTGTAATTCAAGATCGCGCTTTTTGAATTGCTCATGATTGTATGAACGAGATCATTCGCGATGGCTGGAGCGATCGCACTGGTGGTGGTGCTGGTGGTGCTTGTGAATTGTAGCAACAGGCGGGTTTAGCCTGGAGATCAAGGCCGGCAATTGCTTACCGCTGAAAGGTTTCACCATACGTCCATCAAACCAGTCTCTCTTAAGAATTCGATAAGGATAGGTGAAGTTTCTTTGCGGGCTATACCTGATCCCTCGGGAAATATAAGCTGGTGCAGGCACACATGACTCCTCCGCCTCAAGGAGGAGTGGCCGCGTTTAAAATGCGGCCGCTCTCGGTCACTACGCTCACAACGTATTTTCGGTTACCCTGCGCCACGGCATCCACATAGGCAAGAGAGTGGTCCTCCTTAAGCTTATCCCACAACTGTTATGCCCTGGCCGTACGACGACTGTCGTGCCTTCCTCGGAGCACGGTGTTTGAGTAGGTTTAATGATCAGTTATCGCCTTGCTATTTGCGGCAAGGCGGTTCGTCCCACAGAGGCGATTGTGGGATTTAGGCCCAGCTTGTTCAGAGTGTACATGCCGGCCTGTGTACCGGACAGAGAAAGAAATCTGTGCCGTTTGGTGCGCCTCGGTCAGTTCTATAGTGTTATGTATTCCTAATCTCAATAGTTTGTCCGAATTTGTATATTTCGGCAGCCCCAACGGCTGTTCTGTACGGTAAACGTATTAAGACGTTAATTTTGTCCGTATCCGCTCGCCTTATGTGACAATAAGGGAGGGAGTACGCTATTGGTCCTGTTGTGAATCTTTCTTCGCAGAAACGAGTGATGCTGTGCGACATCAACCAGATACTCCGAGAATTCCTAGGTGCCCCTGTGAAGCCTTGTTGACGTGACGCGTGCGGCTTTCACGTTTGAATGTCTTTTGTGTCTCTCTGTGCCTCTCGAGTCGAAAACGTCGGCAGCCGCAAAAAAAGCCGCGTATACAAATGCAGAGAAACAAAGCACTAGGCCAGTGTGCGCGCGTGCAACCCACATGAGGCGCTCACGTCAACGGCGTCGACACGATTCCCCACTGTCGCCCCCTCGCTTCGCCTCAACTCCGCGGCCAGCGCTGCTGGCAGAGTCGTGTGCAGGAAGCGCTCAGCGAAAAAAAGTCGCGGCGGCGCGCTCGGCGCGCTCCTGCGCGATGCTGCTACACCGTCGCTCGCCGCCGACCTGCTGCGACGCGCGTAATACGCGCGCCTTTCGCGAGAGTCCGCCGGCGACTTCGCGCCGGCCTCGTCATGACCGCGTCTTGCGGCGATGTCCCTCCTGCGCCGAAGCGGATGCAGCCGCTCGCCGTCTAGGTGGACCGAGCCCCCGCTTGCGCCGCGCGTTTCTCTCGCCGGCTTGCCCGCACTCCTTCGCTTCTTACTCGAAGCCATCAGCCGGCCCCTCCTCCGTCCAAGTGTTCCTCGCGCTATTCCGCCGGCGTAGTCGCCTCTCCGTCCGTTTACATCGTGGTGCGGCGGCGGACTTGCGCGCCTCGTCCAGCGGACAAGCTGCCAAAAAAAGTGACACCTGAATCATGCTGACATCTGCCGTTCATCGCCTTCCTTCAGGATAACACCGCCCTTGAAGGCGCTTCAACGCATCCCAAAGCCATGGTGAGCTACCAGGAATTCGGTACTCGTTCCATTAGAGCCGTGCTACAGTGGCGCTGGTGATCGCACCAACGACCGCTTCAGGCAGTTTTAGTCGTGCGCATCCATTCTCAGCGTATGCGTCACCTGAGTCGTGCAATGAGGCTGCGTGTCACCTTTGACTCAAACGTACGTCCTCTTTCGTAAATAGGAGACATGTGAGAGCCGTTTTGCGGGGAACGGCTCAGCGATCTCTTAAGAATCGAAATGTTAGCTGCAATGTCTGCTGGCATTTTACATCTCTTAAGCCAGCGGCCGCGCTTTCTTTGGAGTGGCGCACTTTCCCGAAGAAAAAAAGAAATACCTACTCCACGTCATCACGCGGCAGGTACACTTTAGCGCGCAAATCTTACCGATTTTGCACGGACAGTCTTGCTTTACGACACAGGAACAGTGCGCCATGCAAGAAATACATTTGTACCTCACCGTACGCATTGAAAAGTAAAACGCATCTACTTGCTACAATTAACGATTTGGTACCATGGCTAGGTGAACTATGCTGCGTAATAGAAGCGTGTGCGAGTTGGAATTTCTCGGCCATCTGAAACGGTGCCGTAAGGAACGCTGAGACTATATAAAGTATTCATTCATTCATTCATTCATTCATTCATTCATTCATTCATTCATTCATTCATTCATTCATTCATTCACAGTACTTCGCACTAGCTGACTCCCGGCTCTTACGGGGAACTGTGAAAGAGATAGCTTGCACTTTCACGGATAGCCATTGTTTCGGGTATTTAATTGATTTATTTGTTTTATTCTTGCATTCATTCATGAGGACTTGCCATTAATACTCTGTAGTTTGCCATTGTTGTCATTATCTGCTATTTACATACATATAGCCCCTGTGGACATCTTGTTTTCCTTTACTCGTTCCTCGAGAAATAATCTTTCCATGCCATTCAACAAAAATAAATTGGTTACATTGTTCTTTCGTTCGTTTTTTTTCTACAACGTCATGGCGATTATAGAGAGAGAGAGAGGAGAAGGGAAGATGGAAAGGCAGAGAGGTTAACCAGAATGGCTATTATAATTTGATACCTAACTTCCGAGATAAAGAAATACCTGCGAGACCTGCCTGTGGCGTTATTAAAGAAGGCTGAAGCCACCGATTAACACCCATGCTCTAGAAACAAAAAACGAACACGCTGAGCGTTTGTATATACGCGAATCGGACGTTGGAATGTGTGGGTTCCCTGTATGTAGCATAGCTGTTCGATTCGCGCTGAATCTATGTCGTCTAGAAAATTGTAAATGATGCCGCGGTGCAAGTTCAAAATTCGTGAAGTTTAGTTTTCATTTTTACTTTTAGTGCGAGTGCATTTTCATTAATTACACACATTGTTTAACAAAGAAAATCCACTAGTATAGCCTGATCTTCGGGCTTGCGTTTTTAATGTTCGTGGTAGTGAGGCACAAGAGACAGATAATATATTAAATTCGGACAAGCAACCACATTGTCGCTTGGCTTTGTTAATGATCAAGATAATAAAGACCGGAAAATAAGTTGAAAATTTGGGCTTATTTTACGTTATTGTTAGGCATCTAAAATTAATTTTCTTATGTGACGTTACGTTGCTACATAGCACCAGTTAGTACGGAAACATTCTTCGACGTAAAAGAAAAGGCGGATGAAGAGGCTGGAGAGGATTAAGGCGAAAAGCTGCGCGCTCACGATACATTCATTAAATCACTTGACATTCTCATTCGAATGCGCGTTCACTTTCTGTTACTTGCTTTCTTCCACCAAAGATCGTGGGTTCGAGTGCCTCAGTTAACTCTGCCTTAATTAATTGTGCCTTAATTATATTCACCTTAGTTAACCAGCCTTTGTCAAAGACTTTGACAAAGGCTGGTCCACCAGCCGAAACGTCAGTGCAATATACTGTGCTTATTCAACGTATGTCGTACTCTCTCTTCATTATATATATATATATATATATATATATATATATATATATATATATATATATATATATATATATATATATATATATATCCGGTTATCAGTCTGAGTTTCTTCCTTCACTAAATACTGATGGCAGAGTTTCGTTTGAACAGTTATCGCTCCTTACTTCTATCCCACTAATATCGAGGTTAGGTCGCTGACAATTTTTATTGATTTCTATTCTCGGATGACGTTATAGAACACGCTTATAAAACACTTGCACAAGACTATTGTAAAAATAGAACATTATGGCAACTATACTGCGCGTTGCGCTTCGTGATTTTAGCTGAATCATGCAGTTTCTATCAATGCGTACGGATGGGGGAAAGGCCTTGAAAAATTAAAACTTCGCCAACTGAGAACGTGCTTGGACTATTAAAACTGGTAAGGAAGAGTTAATATCGGTTCCAGTATAACGTGCACATGTCATACGGGATGTGGATATCGATATATAGGTGGGATCACATGGGTTTCCACAAAACGCTCCATAGAAATATTCCATATGATGTGAACTCATTTTCTCTGTGGAAATGTCAAATGAGACAGGCTCGGAGATGTGACGGCTAATCTTTTTTACGCAGTTTTGCACATTACATGTCACTTACGACATCTCGTATTCTTCCTTTACCAAGAAAGGGAGGCCAGTGATGCGCTTGATGCCTGCACGATCGCCACTGGCGAAACAGTTCGAAAGCAAGAACTGTTCATTATAATATAGCAAAGGAGATCCTATAGGCGCCACGAGCGTGCGCCTTATTCCAAAATGGCAGCGTATATTCAACTTAACGCTGATATGTTCAGTAGCGAAAGCATGAAAACTGTGCGCGTACTTTCCTCACTTTTTTGTCTTCTGTTAAATTACACCTGTGCCGTCTTCGAGAATATCGCCACGTTTATACGGGTTCCGAGAGTCTGTTAAACGTACGCGCTACGCCACGAGACCTCTACAATCGCTGTCACATTCGTATTTCGTACAAATCTGTCACGCAATACGCAACTATGTACGCAGACACACGCGTCTTTTCACGTGCCCTGCTGCTTCAAAGAAAAAAAAGAAAGAAAGAAAGAAAGAAAGAAAGAAAGAAAGAAAGAAAGAAAGAAAGAAAGAAAGAAAGAAAGAAAGAAAGAGAAAAAGAAAAGAAAAGCTGCAAGAATCTTTTCACCTGCGTTCCAGCCCGTATGTCTAGGATCGAAACTATTGGTGCCTTCGACGGCGCCTGATCGCCTGGCAGTTATAACTATTCTCGGTATTGTGGCTAGCGCCTGAATGCATACTCGTACAAAACCGCTCTCATTGAACTCCCGCGCGATGTACTACTCAACGTCGGGACGTCGCATTCAATCTGCGCGTCGATGAATACAACATAATAGGACGTTCGCGGTCCGGCTTCTATGTATACGGCGGTCGGATTGCACGAGAACTCGAGCGCGCTGCGATGGCGAGGAACTTCGATTTATAGCAATTATTTCAGAGAAGTGTGCGAGCTGATGGAGCCGGTGTGCGCGGCTCCCAACTCGGGCGACTCGACAAACCCGGCCGATTTTTTTTTTTTTCGCTGAAGGTATGCGCGTCCGTGAATGCCACCCGCTGGTTGCCACGCTTAGAATGCAGAATTCTGGTTTCTTTCTTTCTTTCTTTCTTTCTTTCTTTCTTTCTTTCTTTCTTTCTTTCTTTCTTTCTTTCTTTCTTTCTTTCAGGTATGACGAAAGCTGGATCGATAGGGGCGAAGGTTCAAGTGCCATAACATGATCGTCACCTATTATAGGACACTATAGTGCGCAGTAGAGTGCCCGTGCGTTTCACGTGCAGCTGTATACGTGCTCGTTGCAATAGCTAGATTCACAGTTATACCGTTATCCTGTAACACTCGTCATCTGGTCATTGCGGTACGCGAGAGAAAGGCAAAGCGGCTTTTTTCGCATTCTTCCAGTAGCCTGTAATGCTATATGCTGTGCAACCTATAATCACTTGTGCCGTCGCTACATTACCGGTCTTCAGAACTGCCGCACCTTAAAACACGTTTGAAGAGCGCTGCAATGCGGAAACGGGCAGTGTCGTCATATATAATATATATATTATTCCATCGACTTTCTCGAGAGCTCGGAAAAGAGACTCACGAGAAAAACAACTGAAATGGTTTTTTTTAAGGACGCTGTACAAATTATCAAATGAGACCTATGCCTTGAAACCAAATTTTAAGATTTTGCTTAATTAAACTTAAATAATTAACTTCATATTGGCGCTTCAAAAACAGTCCAAGTAACTTGACACGACCGCGAATAATATATCTAGTTGATCTTGTCCGAGTACCACTCGACCTTTAAAGTTTGTTTAATTGCGTGAGACACCCGGCAGAGCACCTGCGAATGAACGTTCATGGCGTGTGTGCATAACAGTGACTCTTCTTACTATAATTAGTTCCACCCTTTCCCCTTCCCCACGTGTCACGTAGTCAACAGGGCTCGCTTAACCTCCCAGTTTTTCCTTCATGTCTCTTTCGAAGCCAGTACCTGGAGTAGCAGCCCAGGTAATAAACCAACCTAAAGTCTCGTCTCTCTCACTTCATTGCGTCAAAGTGCATGCCTTCAAATTGCGGCTTACCCGACAGCCATCTAGGCGACATCGCAGCAAACGCCGCCTTTTCTCAAGCCCTCTCATGTGTTCGCAAACGGGCGCGAACTCGTCGATTTATTACGCTCTCGCGAAGCGTCACGATAGCCCAGTGAGTGAAAACAGACCATTGCCACGTGCGACTGCGGGGAGTAGACTGGCACGGCTTCTCTCCCTCCTCATAAAGACAAGCGGAATCGTGCAAGTGTGCTTCCTCCAAATCGCCTTGGTGTCGCCTTCACACGACGTTCAGCATACATGCGCCCTGCAGACAGCCTCAACGGCAGATGTTCAAAATTCCACAAATGTGCTTCGCCGCACATCTCGAACCTTAATGGCGGACGTCGTCCGAGAGGCAGAAATAAATCAGGGGCGCACGAGGTAGTGCCGTTTAATGCCACCATTTATTATTATTTTTTACTACATCGCCGTTGTTTGAGAGTCTGTACCATCTGCTCTGCTGCCGTGAGCGCGGGTGGTCGGCCATCTCTGTTTAGGGCAAACTAATAATGGAAATCGTATGCGCCGTACATCTCCTGCTGAGAGTTCGCCAAAAACCCGTGGAAGCGTCGACTACGCACGAGAGCAGCAGACGCTGATCTCTGCGCTGGCGAACGTCGGAAGGGAAACGTTATCCAAAGGTGCTGTTTTGGGGCTGCAAGGGTGACTGTACGAAGACCATACTGCATTTTAACGCTACAGCGTTAAGGAGCCCATGTTGCAGAAAACCCGGCGTCGGCGTCCCGCGCCCGGCGTCGGATTTTCTGACCACGCATACCCAGGCCCCCCAGTGACGCAAGGAATTGACTGAAGTAATTTAATTTCTCAAGATAAAACACGTGGAAAAATCGTAAACTACGACTTACACACAGCCTACAAACATGATAGCTCTCGGATCGAGATTTTAATATACGCAAAAAAAAATTCTGTAGCGCGATAACTCAAACTTTTTTTCCGGCGTTTTACAATTCATAGACCGGAAACGGCGTCCACCCATAGAGTTACTATACTGACCCTAGAGGACAAGCTACCCATAGGGCCCATGCATTGAATTCGGGAACCGCAAGAGCGCCGCCATGTTGCTACGCGCTGAGGTTGTCAGCTCCTGAGACGCTTGCTAGACTTGGTGACAGTAGTCAGTTTTAATCCGGAAACCGTAGCAGCGTAGCAGCATGGCGTCTCGCTTGTAGTGTCGTGAAGTGGTGTGCGTGCAGCCGTGTGTTTGTGCTTTATAAGTTGGTTCTTTATTCTATGTTGCGGAATGGTGTGGGTGTGGTCCATGTTGGCCGTGCAGGTGGCAGTTATGCAACCGAAGGATGATCCTGTTGAAGTTTCCGGCGGTGTGCGGTTTTCAGCGGTCACGCCTGTTGCAGTAGTTTCACTCGACGAGGTTACGAGCTCGAAGCTGTGGTCAAATTCCTCGTTGGCGTCCCGTAATTCTCTTCGCACGGGCGCGGTATGTTGCAAAAGCCGCTTTCGCGGATCGTTTTTTTATTATTATTATACGTAATGATCCAGCTGTAGGGCACGTGTAACCGACAAACGGAAGTCTCAAGAGAGCACCTGAGATTATAAAAAAGCAGGCGCCGCAGGAACTCCAGGGCACCCAAGGGACAGTGGGGGGATCAAAGCTGGAAGCAGAATGGTACGTAGGTTGGGGCCGCCATGGCAGGTGTGTGCCAGGGAGTGTTCGCACGGACAGCTCCCATGGAACGCGCAGCGGTGCCTCGCAAGGTCGAGATACTTTAAAGGCACCTGCGCCCATGATCTTTCTTTTACCTTGGTGCAGTGAGCACAATTAACCAGAATAATATGGGGGGCATCCGGTGCAGTCGCGAATGCGAGTCATGGCATATGTAGCTCGCGTCGTCGGCCGCATGTAAATATCACAGTTACTTGTATGAACTTTCTGCATAATACTTGTTACGTGTATGAACTTTCTGCATAATACGCTTTGTTACGGTACCTTAACGGAATGGGTCTCAAGGACGGTGTTGGTACGTTTTTTCGTACCGCCCCAATCCTATACCCCCCCCCCCCACTACAAACACACACATACCCCCTTTTTTTCTATATGTATACATACAATTCCTTGCCATGACGGATTGACCAGTTCAAAATGTCAACGTGTCAGTCACTGTCATAGGAATCGCTGTAGTACACACAATTACACGATCGGATTTTTACTTTCACTTTTTATTGTAACACTGAGGACTACATAGAACCTTATTTTGTATATGTGAGAGAAGTATGTGCATATCACAAGCTTAAGCCAATGTGCGATACACTGACAAAGCAGTTGCTACAACATGAAGTGCATTGAGGGCCACACAACACATACATAATTAAAGGTGCAAAATATAGGGGGAAGCTTCAAAATACGCTATCATCATCATCGTCATCATCATCATCATTATCCTGGTTACGCCCACTGCAGGGCAAAGGCCTCTCCCATACTTTTCCAACTACCCCGGTCATGTACTAATTGTGGCCATGTTGTCCCTGCAAATTTCTTAATCTCCTCCGCCCACCTAACTTTCTGCCGTCCTCTGCTGCGCTTCCCTTCCCTTGGAATCCATTCCGTAACTCTTAATGACCATCGGTTATTTTCCCTCCTCATTACGTGTCCTGCCCATGCCCATTTCTTTTTCTTGATTTCAACTAAGATACTATTAACTCGCGTTTGTTCCCTCACCCAATCAGCTCTTTTCTTATCCCTTGACGTTACACCTATCATTCTTCTTTCCCCAGCTCGTTGCGTCGTCCTCAATTTAAGTAGAACCCTTTTCGTAAGCCTCCAGGTTTCTGCCCCGTACGTGAGTACTGGTAAGACACAGCTGTTATAAACTTTTCTCTTAAGGGATAATGGCAACCTGCTGTTCATGATCTGAGAATGCCTGCCAAACGCACCCCAGCCCATTCTAATTCTTCCGATTATTTCAGTCTCATGATCCGGATCCGCAGTCACTACCTGTCCTAAGTAGATGTATTCCCTTACCACTTCCAGCGCCTCACTACCTATCGTAAACTCATGTTCTCTTCCGAGGCTGTGAAACATTACTTTAGTTTTCTGCAAATTAATTTTTAAACCCACCCTTCGGCTTTGCCTCTCCAGGTCAGTGAGCATGCATTGCAGCTCGTCCCCTGAGCTACTAAGCAAGGCAATATCATCAGCGAATCTCAAGTTTCTAAGGTATTCTCCATTAACTCTTATCCCCAATTCTTCCCAACCCAGGTCTCTGAATACCTCCTGTAAACAGGCTGTGAATAGCATTGGAGCGATCGTATCTCCCTGCCTGACGCCTATCTTTATGGGGATTTTGTTGCTTGCTTTATGGAGGACTACGGTGGCTGTGGAGCCGCTATAGATATCTTTCAGTATTTTTACATACGGCTCGTCTACACCCTGATTCCGTAATGCCTCCATGACTGCTGAGGTTTCGACTGAACCAAATGCTTTCTCGTAATCAATGAAAGCTATATATAAAGGTTGGTTATATTCAGCACATTTTTCTATCACCTGATTGATAGTGTGAATATGGTCTATTGTTGAGTAGCCTTTACGGAATCCTGCCTGATCCTTTTGTTGACGGAAGTCTAACGTGTTCCTGATTCTATTTGCACTTACCTTAGTAAACACTTTATAGGCAACGGACAGTAAGCTGATCGGCCTATAATTTTTCAAGTCCTTGGCGTCCCCTTTGTTATGGATTAGCATTATATTAGCGTTTTTCCAAGATTCCGGTACGCTCGAAGTCATGAGGCATTGCGTGTACAGGGCGACCAGTTTCCCTAGAACAATCTACCGCCCATCCTTCAACAAATCTGCTGTTACCTGATCCTCCCCAGCTGCCCTCCTCCCCCTTTTTGCATAGCTCCCAAGGCTTTCTTTACTTCTTCCGGCGTTACCTGTGGGAGTTCGAATTCCTCTAGACTATTCTCTCTTCCATTATCGTCGTGGGTACCACAGGTACTGTATAAATCTCTATAGAACTCCTTAGCCACTTGAACTATCTCATTCATATTAGTAATGATATTGCCGGCTTTGTCTCTTAACGCATACATCTGATTCTTGCCAATTCCTAGTTTTTTCTTCACTGCTTTTAGGCTTCCTCCGTTCCTGAGCGCATGTTAAATTCTATCCATATTGCACTTCCTTATGTCAGCTGTCCTACGCTTGTTGATTAACTTCGAAAGTTCTGCCAGTTCTATTCTAGCTGTAGGGTTAGAGGCTTTCATACATTGGCGCTTCTTGATCAGATTTTTCGTCTCCTGCGATAGCTTACTGGTATCCTGCCTAACGGAGTTACCACCGACTTCCATTGCACACTCCTTAATGATGCCCACAAGATTGTCATTCATTGCGTCAACACTAAGGTCCTCTTCCTGAGTTAAAGCCGAATACCTGTTCTGTAGCTTGATCTGGAATTCCTCTATTTTCCCTCTTACCGCTAACTCATCAATCGGCTTCTTATGTACCAGTTTCTTCCGTTCCCTCATCAGGTCTAGGCTAATTCGAGTTCTTACCATCCTATGGTCACTGCAGCGCACCTTGCTGAGCACGTCCACATCTTGTATGATGCCAGAGTTAGCGCTGAGTATGAAGTCTATTTCATTTCTAGTCTCGCCGTTCGGGCTCCTCCACGTCCACTTTCGGCTATCCCGCTTGCGGAAGAAGGTATTCATTATCCGCATATTATTCTGTTCCGCAAACTCTACTAATAACTCTCCCCTGCTATTCCTAGTGCCTATGCGATATTCCCCCACTGTCTTGTCTCCATACTGCTTCTTGCCTACCTTGGCATTGAAGTCGCCCATCAGTATAGGGTATTTTGTTTTCACTCTACCCATCGCCGATTCCACGTTTTCATAGAAGCTTTCGACTTCCTGGTCATTATGATGACTGGATGTAGGGGCGTACACCTGTACGAGCTTCAATTTGTACCTCTTGTAAAGGTTCGCAACAAGACCTGTCACCCTCTCGTTAATGCTATAGAGTTCCTGTATGTTACCAGCTATATTCTTATTAATCAGGAATCCGACTCCTAGTTCTCGTCTCTCCGCTAAGTCCCGGTAGCACAGGACGTGCCCGCTTTTTAGCACTGTATATGCTTCATTTGTCCTCCTAATTTCACTGAGCCCTATTATGTCCCATTTACTGCCCTCCAATTCCTCCAATAGCACTGCTAGACTCGCCTCAATAGATAACGTTCTAGCGTTAAACGTTGCCAGGTTAAGATTCCAATGGCGGCCTGTCCGGATCCAGGGATTCTTAGCAACCTCTGCTGCGTCGCAGGTCTGACCACCGCCGTGGTCCGTAACACCACAACTGACCAGTTGTCGTGTTAATGAAGACGAAGTTAATTAAGGCACAGTTGATTGGTTAAAGGATGGAAAAATTCACCATCCGTCTGCATGGCACCAAAATTCAAGCTCATGCGCTAAAAAGGCCTGAATTTCTTTATAAGAAAGCGTGAAGCCGAGGCAAAGAAGGAGGAGCGTCAGGAGAATGCTGAAATGTGACGGCGTGAATATGTCCTACTGAAAACGCTATGTTGCATGATACAAAGTACGTCTTCGGAGGATGAACTACCCAAACGTACAGCGGAAAGCGTCGATCGTCCACGGAAGTACACCACGGCTGCCGAGGCGAAAAACGATGTCAAAAGAACCAAACGTCGTTAGCCCAGCGCTCATCCAAAGGAACACATGTTTCTGAAGCCATCCGCAAGTAGGCAGGCCAAGCTAATGCGACGGCGGCGTGAATTGTATGCCGACCTAAAGCAACGCGAAGCTGAAGCCAAGAGGCTGAAGCGTCAGGCTGAACATGCGTATGTGTCTTAATGGTCTTCACAGACCTGCCACGAGCGTTCCAACGTGCCATTAACCAAGCATAAACAGGCCCGAGAAAAAGAGAACAAGTAAAGAGAAAAAGAAATAAAGAGAAAGCAAGCCAAATAAAGTAACAAAGCATTCGAATGAGAATGTCAAAGTAATTTAATGGATATCTCGTGAGCGCGCAGGCTTTCGCCTTCACCCTCTCAGCGTATGCTAGACTGAAGGTAAATAAACAACATGAGACTGAATCTAAAACAGCACAGATTGCTGACCCCTTTGCCAAACGCGAGATGCAAGGAGCGCGAGTTATCACTTTCTGTGCTGCCAAAGGCTAACACTTAAGCGATGAAAGGAAAGGCGTTTTTGGTATTGCGCCTCACTTGAGTGCCTTTTCTCAGTGAAAACAAAAAGAGCAATAAAAGCTTATGAGGACCCTTTCTTTTTAATGCACGTCGCCTTAGAGAAAGGTCATTCTGGGACACGTGACGGCACGGGCTGATGTATTGTGATGTGTTGGTTCAGTTGGGACTGCTAATTTACCTTCTCTGGAAGACAGACAGACGGAGAGATAGACACTTTATTTTACGACTCTTAGTAGTCGTTATTGGATTCCATCTGTGACCCTGGTCTTGATTTTGGTAGAGTTTTGTTTTCCTTTTTGTCGATCTTCTCTTTATGTCAGCGCTAGTCCACTGTTCTTATTCTTTTTTTCGCCTTTATAAGTGTGCTACATAAAGCACTTTCTTTAGAGCGAAGCTTTCTTTGCCTCTTCTCCCAAATTTCCAGGTGCTGCTACTGCAGTGGTTTTGCTCGCACGCGCCATTGGCTTTCTTACAACACTACCGGACGGCGCTTGCCTCTTGGTCTTGCTGTACACATGCTGTATATGTGCTCCTCGTCTTGTATGTACACAACGCATATATACAATTATGATAATTAATTACCGGTTCTGGTCACTGCGGTCGGGCCGCACTCCAGGCCTGTTTATGCAATTTTATCAACACGCAGATTTCTTCTAATCCGGTGGAAAATTGCGCAGCACCGGGATTCGAACCACGGTCCTCTTGCACACGAGGCGGATACTCTACCTCTATGCCACCGCTGCACCACCGCGTAGCCCGCTCTCCTACGTGGGCCCTGTCTGTTGCTCGGTTTGGAGTATCCGAAATAGCCCGACTTGGTTCACATTGATGTGCACGTGCACCTTTATACGGGCGCACATACACACACACCCACATGCATGTACACACTGGCGCGCGATCACATAAGAAAGCCCAAATACGAACGCCTGCAGGGGCACAAGTCGCACGGCGCTTACACCGCAAGATTTAGACCTCAGCTGGTGTCGTTCTCACGTTTATCTACCGGCTGCTATGCTGCACGGTTTACTGCATCAACCCATGTGCGGCGGCGGCCAGAAGGAGCCTGAGAGAGCACGTGACGGCGTGACGCGGGAGCAGGTGCGGGACGACAGCGGCGCTAATTTGAACCAGCGCACGATTTACGGCGCCACCTCACGAGCGGGGGCCGCGCGGGCGCTTTGTGGAGCGGTCGGAAAGTTAGTTACGCGGGCGTAAAGTCGAGCACACTTCGCGAGGTTGCCTTGAGAGCAGATGTCGTGCCTTCATGACCCGAGTTTAACGAAAGCTCCTATTTTTTTTTTTTTTGCGCTTTCGTAGGCTCAAAACAAGAGCGGGAGTCTCGCCACTTCGTGCATATTTCGTACACCGTCGCGTTACACGAAACGCCTAAGCCCGTGCTTAACTGCCGTCTTAGCCGGAGAAACAAATGCGTTCTCTATTCGCGTTCGATAACTCTGCGAGCGAATGAAACCCATCTTTGCAGCGCAAACGAGAGGATGCGCCCAAAGACGAGGCGGCCCATACACGCATTCGCGGTCAGTTGCTTGCGTGCGCAGGTTCTTGACATTACATTTCATTTCCCTGCTGAAACTAACGATAAATAAACTTGAAGCGGTAAACTTCAAAACTGCTTGTAAGATTGCACTTCGCGAACAACTTCTCTGGTGTGCTAATACATTTTCATAACTAATAGCGCGCTGCTCGTTTCTGGAACATGTATAACTTTTCTTTTGCGATTTGATGGCAGTGGTTGTTCAAGCCTGATGTGCGGCACTAATTCAGGTGCGACAGAAATATCGAATTATTCTATAATAAAACATACAATTTAGCACGAAGCAGTTGTAGTTGCCTGCTTATCAACCTTGTAGTATACGAGATGGCTTAGTTACAAACTTGCAGGAGTTGAGATGCCCATAAGGCTCAATTTTCGGCAGACACAAAAATTGTACACCCAATGGTCACATCTTTCTACGAAGTAAATTTTTTCGGAGCTAAAATATAAATCAGCTGGCAATATAGCTCTTTTATATCTAGCCATGGATAATATATCGTCCTGCGTACAGCGATGACAGGCATAAAATCGTACCTCTTGAGATATACGCCACATATCTGTGAATACACTACGGCAATTGGCGAGCGCCGGCCTCCTGTCGCTTGGCTTACTGTTGCCTCGTCCTGCCCTCTTATCACTATAATACAAAACGCAATATTGCATCTCGCATTTTTTCCCCACAATTATTTTTAAAAAAGCAGTTCGTTTGCCGCCGCCTCTGGGCTTATACCAGTTAGTGTCCCGAGGAAAAGGACCACCGGAAACGCTAGGTAATCGTGCCTTCCCACACTAGTACAATTCTTTGGAAGTGGGGAAACAACGCGGATACTGGTCAGGTCTTGTGTTGTCTGCGCTCTCGTAGTCCTCGTCTTGAGACGCTGTTTCCTACTTCGAATGCATGAGATGCAAACTAGCCTAACGTGGCTCGCTGCTGGTGTCCAATACTCAGCTGGAGAAATAAATTTCCCACGATGTTCCGCCTATTGCAGTCAAGTTTGACACGGAAGAGACGGATTCAGACACAACTCGTGCGTGTAAATGTGTGGTAGAAGTATCGAGCGTAGCCGTCTGGAGAACCGCACCTAAAACATTCGCGCGGAACCTGCCGCGGTTGCTCAGTGGCTATGGTGTTGGGCTGCTAAGCACGAGGTCGCGGGATCGAATCCTGGCCGCGGCAGGATTCAAAGGCGGTCCAAATTTCCAGAATCCCCTACTACGGCGTGCTTCATAGTCAGATCGTGGTTTTGGTACGGAAAACCCCATAATCTATTTTTTTTTAGTTCACACGGCGCTCTATAACTTACGGCACAAAAATAACGAAGCCCCCATTGAGCACCCCTCTTCTGCCGCAAGGCTTCGCCTATTAAATGCAGAAATAAAGACGTTAAAAAAATAACGAAGATGTACAATGCCAAAAACGTGGCGCATTTCTTTTTTATTCTTTTTCCCAACAAGGACTCCTATCACAGCATGGGGAATTGGCCAAGAATTAGGCGTTTTTACAAGTGTTTTAATCAGAACTATAATAAAACCAAACTTAGAGTATTAGTGTGTGGGATAGAGAAAAACGAAAAGCAGAAATGAGAAAAGTGCAACAATAAATCTTGAGTGAAATAATTTAAAATCAATAAACAAAATGAAGAAAGAATATATAAATTTGTAAATTTATTGGGATAGTCGTTCTGTGTCCCACTAAAGTTGTAGATTTCAATAAAAGCGTCCCTGGGGCTGAACACCATAGAAGACGCCCCAAAGAGAGAAAATGGCTCGCGAAAATTGTCATAGCTTAAATTGACGAGATAAAACTTCTAAAACATTTTATTGTCTTGAAGATTGGCGCCAGGGCACAAAAGCAAGCTTAGCAGATTTAGGTAAACTGCAAATATAATATGGAAGGCATAGAGCCGGACCACACGTGCGTAAATAAACATCGCATGGCGGGATACTGTAGCGCCGTTTCGTAAAATAAACACGAAACAGTATGGGGTTTTACGTGCCATAAGCATTATCTGAAGTAAAGCACAGATGACAGTCTCATTGCATTCGGGTGCCTGTCTTTGTGGGTTTTGTTTTTTCCTCGGCGATACACGTATTCTTGATTTCCTGTCCTCGTATACCGAAGGTACTTGTTTCGTGATGCTTTCAATTCGACAGCAGTGCATAGCAGTTGAAGCAAGTGCCTGGCAATGAGCGCGGAGGTATAGCGGAGTCATCACCTCGCGTGTATTTGTTGTGCTCTGTCACGCGTTCACGTAGGGGCACACCGACTATCCACGTAAGTCGCCGATGAAGAGATGTTAGAGACGGCCGCTCCTTTCTTCTGTCATGTCTGTGCCAGATTATAGTGCATCGTACTGGCTCTCCTATACGGCTAGCGTCCGGCCGATGAGCTGCACGCGCTCGAAATGCGTTTCGCTATGCCTCTAAGCTTGTGGCTAAATTAGCCTAACCGGAACCGACGACTGAATCGATAAGCGTGTTTGCTCGCCCGTATAGACGTGGGCCGCTGGCAGATATATGGTGTTAGTCTCGTGTTCGGCGTTGGCGTCACGACTTGTTAATGCGCGAAATGCACCGTATCGCATTGTCAATAAGCCGCCTACATAAGGGCAGCATTACTCAAGCTGTATTGATATCATTAAGCTCAATTATTGACCCGTCGCGGTGGCTTCGCGGCTGTGGTGTTGCGCGGCTAAGCGCAAGGTCGCGAGATCAAATCCCGGCCGCGGCGGCCGCATTTTGATGGAAGGAGGGGGGTGGGCGAAATGCAAATAACACTCGTGACCCGTGCATTGGGGGCTCGTTAAAGAACCAGTGGTAGTGAAAATTACTCCGGCGTCCCTCACAACGGCGTGCCTGACAACGGAATCGTGGTTTTGGCACGTAAAACCCCAAAATTCATTAAAGCTAAACTATTCGACGCGTGCAGGGCCACTGCGTGCAGTCATGCTGCATAGTTGAAGCTCCCGTGTATATTTCCACGCCAGTGTCTTTCGTCATGTCGTTGTGGCACGATGATGACGCACTGCGTGCGCTTCGGGTGTCACCGGCAGCCGCGGTATACAAGTGCGCCTCGACAAATTATAGGGCCATGAAGCATCAAGCAATGAGCATTTGCCAGCTACCTACGACCATCGTGATCAGGAAACAGAGTTCACTGAAGTCGCGTTTCTGCGCTCACTACTGCTGCGAACAAAATACGTCCAGCGATGTCTATACCGAAGAGCAGGGCATTTTAATTTTACCGAACGCATGGCCACACCTTTCGCATTATTACGCAGTAACTCCCAGCATCGTCCGAAGCTGATAGACTTTGCATGCCCGAGGCGGAAGTGCAAAAGAGAGATAAAAAGGGAGAGAGAAAATCTGAGCTCGGTTGGTTACCTTGTACTGGGGAAAAGGGCGCGGAAAGATGAGGGAGACCTTATGCACGCACGCGATGACACCTTCACTGTTCAGTTCCCGCACGCTGTCTTACAGGCCGGTGCGTCTCGAAGAACGCAGAAGTGCTTTTGTGGCTTTGTACATCGCAGGTACACGAAGACACGGTTCCCGGGTCTCCTCTTCTGTAAGAGGCCTTGCATGTAATTGCCCTAAAGGTGTCCGAAGGGCAAGCCTTTCGTCTTCGTGTGATCGTCATTCAAACAGGTGGAATTTTAAGGTTTCTTCTGAGCCACAAGTGTTGCCATTGGTGGTCCCCGCCAGTCCAATTAGGAGTGAATAGTCGTTCGTAAATAACCGCCTACTCCCAGGTGCCATAGTAAGGTTTCTTCACGTCGAGTTAAACCGGTCAGTGGCGTAGCCATGGGGTGGCACACCGGGCGCGTTCTCCGCGTCCCCCCCCCACCTCCCCCCCACCTTCCCCCTACCCTTTCGGAAAAATTTCTGGCTATGCCACTGAAACCGTGTAAAAGTTCAAATTTCATATGTGGGTCCCTGTCGTGCAGGCGCGGGTTACTGAGCTCCGCTGGCTTCCACTTGTTTAAAGGGGTGGTATCGGCAAGATGGCCGATCTGCCGCGCTGCATCCTTTATCAAAAACGGAATCGAGGTGCTTTCCCTTCCTCCATGTGCCTCATGGGCAGCTTTGTCGGGACGCTTTTTTCCAATAATATCGCATTGCTCCGGTAGCAAGAAAGTGTCACATTTTTTGAGGTGTTGTCTTTTGTGTTGGAGGGGAGTACAAATTGACTTGGGAATTAATTTCCGTTCATTCTTTTACTCGTGAATTTTTATTGTTACCGAAATTTCCTAGACCGGGGAGCATATTCAAACTTTGCGTGTTTAATTATTTGTTCCATGGTAGTGTTTATTGCCTCTTTGTGGTTTATTTATGCCTCCTTTATTACATGTTAATAGCTGTTTGCAATTCGACACGAACAAGCACTTATAAGTTTGTAAGATTACTATTCTCTCCTTGTACGCTCTACCACCCAGCAAGGAGATAGGGGAATTAGAAAATGACATACTGACACCAAACATACATGTTTGTGGTCGCAAGAGGGAAGAGATTGTCTTCCTTGTGATAGCGTAAAACTTGTGTGTGTTTGTATCTAAACAAAGTTTACGCGAACATTCGACATTTATGTCTATTTGCACCATTCCTGGTGCTCCTGTAGAAATTTGTGCTGCCAGGCAGCGCTGTACTCAAAGGTCTTTCATTAGTTCTTCGTGGACGCGAAGAAAAAAATGGTGTTAAGTTTGTTAAACACAGCAAGGCAAAATATATTTTTGCTTGTTTATCAAAAACTTTGAATTACCTTGTTTTGTATATGCAAATAAAGTAATAGTGACATTTTCACTAAATGTTTTGTGTCAGCTTTTGTTCTCACAGCTGCTACTCCCATCGTTTCCAGATAGTGGATGCTGCCGCCTCATGGATGGATGGATGAAAAACTTTATTAGAGTCCTTTAGGGCGCGCACTAGCGCGCAGCGGGCCGCTCCCACGTCGGGACAGAGAGGCCGAGTCTCTCCGCCGCGTCGCGGGCCCGTTGGACAGCCCATAACTGTTCTTCGAGGTTGGGGCTGTGTAGGACCGCATCCCAACGTGAAGAAGTGTTGTTTTTATCGCTGTGTAACGCGGGACATCGCCAGAGCATGTGAGGTAAACTCGCTAAATCATTGCAAAGTGCACATGCATTTGTTGTTTGAATTTCGGGGTACACCTTGTGAAGAAGTAGGGGGTTTGGGTAAACCCCCGTCTGTAGAAGCCTGAGTGTTAAAGCTTGAGGTCTATTGAGTTTGCAATGTGGGAGGGGGTAGATCCTCCGAGCCAAATAAAAGTGCTTAGTAATTTCGGTGCAGGATGAAGGAGAGTCCCGATTGTCAGTACCCCCAGCGTCAGGCTGCCCGGTAGCTACGCGGTTGATGATCCCTCGCGCAGCTCCGTGTGCCGACTCGTTGAGGTTGGGCGGGGCACCCTCGATCTGTCCCATGTGGGCTGGAAACCAGATCAATGTGTGTGGCTTGATCTCCTTGCTTCCTAGTATCCTTAGGGCCAGCTCGGATATGGTACCTTTGGCAAATGCCCTAACAGCTGATATGGAGTCACTGTAGATTGATGTCCTCTTGTCGTCCAATAAGGCCATCGCTATTGCAGCCTGCTCTGCGATCTCAGAGGACGTCGTCCGAATCGAGATTGCGTTTGTTATTTGCCTTTCATGATCTACGCTAACTACAGCGAAGGCCTGTCCGTCGGCGTAGCGCGCTGCGTCTACGAAACTGTTCTCCGAAGCCCGTTCACGAGCCTTTTCCAGGAGAGCCTTCGCGCGCGCCCGACGTCTTCCCACGTTGTGCTCTGGATGGACGTTTCGTGGGATCGGGGCGACAATGATGCGGTCCCGCTGCTCTCGAGGGATGCTACAGAACTTTGTTTTGATTACTCTGGAAGGAACGCCCAGGTCCTGTAAGATGTGTCTTCCAGCTTGTGTGGTAGATAGCCTGACGAACTGGGCCCTCTCCTGTGCTTCCGCTATTTCCTCTAGCGTGTTATGCATGCCAAGTTGAAGTAAGCGTTCCGTGTGAGTGTATATGGGGAGGCCGAGAGCTCTTTTGATTGCCTTCCTGATTAATGCGTTGAGCTTATCCCGCTCCGATCTTTGCCAGTTGTGCATAGCCGCGACGTAAGTGAAATGACACATTACGAACGCATGTACCAATCTCACGAGGTTATCTTCTCCGAGGCCTTGCTGCCGGTTGGCCACTCTTCTGATTAGTCTGATGGCATTGTCCGTCTTCTTAGTGAGTCGCAGCACTGTCTGGTTGTTTGAACCATTCGACTCTACCATCATGCCGAGAATCCGGATAGCATCCACCCTCGGAATATATCCTCCGTCGTTTGTGCGCAGTTTTATGTCGCATTCGGCGAGTGGTTTCCACCCCTTTGGTTTCGGGCCTCTGCGCTTGGGTCGATAAAGTAGCAGTTCCGACTTGTGCGGTGAGCACCGAAGGCCCGTGGACTCAAGGTATCTCTCGGTAGCATCAATCGCCTCTTGCAGGGCCGTCTCTACCTGTCCGTCACTACCTCCCGTACACCAGATGGTAACGTCATCTGCGTATATGGTATGACTGATACCATCGATAGCAGAGAGTGTCCTGGACAGTCCAATCATGACGAGGTTAAAGAGGGTTGGGGATATGACTGCCCCTTGTGGCGTCCCCTTAGACCCCAGCTTGACCATGTCTGAAGTCAGGTCCCCGATCTTAAGTGTGGCTTCTCTATTTGACAGGAAAGATCTCGTGTAGGAATGAAACTGAATGAATGCTGCCGCCTCATGCCTCCATAAAATTATTTTCGATACACGCAACGTTGCATGGAGAAATGCGTACTGATTGTGAAATGTGCCACTTTTTCTGATGTCGTGCTTTCTGCTTGTACACGATATAATTACCAAAAATCTCACTATAATGTGATGACTACATGTTACTGTTTCCAGAAAACTCTTTCAGCATGGTCCACAGCAAAGAACCATGTTGCGGGTCAAAGCTGTATACAATGCATTCACTTTTACAAAAGTAGCATACTGTATATTTCATCAATTATTTTGTTCATTCCGCATTTAATCCCAAATTGCCTAGCATGTGTCAGCTTATTTCATAAGGTACACATTTTTTATGCACCGTGAATTCTGCACTAATTGCTGCAATCTGCCTTGTGTAAATGACCTGCGCTGTAATATACCAAGGCCGCAAAGACGCTTTATACGCTGTGATCCAGACTGCCCTTGAATATTAAAAATAGAGAATTTGAGACGAAATGTTGATTTCTGCCGAACAAGTTGTATAGCAATCGCAACAAAATTTGCGTAGTAATCATTAGTACGAATATTGCCAATTTTTGATTAGCACCCAAATAACTAATTGCGGCTAACGGCAGTGCTGGTGAATCACCACTCCATAACCGGTTGCTGGAAGCTTTCTGCCGCAGAATAGTCTCAAAAACAAATACTGCAAACGTGCCATAAAATGCACTGCTGTTCCAGTTTGGATATTTATTTGAAGAATCCTGCTGCAGGGCATGCAGAATTAACTGAAACAGCAACGCACTTCGTTGCAGAATCTGACTTCCAATTTCTAGAAACTGGTGTCAAGCACAATTTATAGGAAACTGGTATGGTTTCAGTGTTGGCCGCCTTCAACATGCAATGACAAGTCCCGTAAAGAAATTTAAAAAAAAGCTAATTAGTAATATTTTGTCCCTAAATAGTTGTATTGAATACCGCACAAATTCAGATTTATGTCGCCGATATAAAGCTTTCATGGCAACAAAATGCCATTTTGTCTTAAGTCTCAAATATTTATTAATTTTAGACAATGAGACATGTCCAAGAATTTTGGGGATAGCCCCTCTGGCGATTTCTATGAACTTTTCCTTTTGTAATCATTCGTATAAGCACGCAGCCCTGCCAGTCTTCTCCCGCGCATTTTTCTGCGAATGCCCATGAATTTCGTACATTGCTTCTTCGACCAGCCATTGAACTTCACTGAAGTTCACTAGCCTAACTCATTGAGCAGCTCTTTCAAAAAATGGTATCTCAGAGTATCGGCCGAAGTTCAATAACATTACGTTACCTACGTCGAAAGGGTACTTTCTTTCTGATAACATATGCTTTTACGGCACTTGGTCGCAACTCCCCTGCCGCTTTACAGCAACGTTTTAACCTTGACCAAAACGCTGCTATAACCAGCAGGGAAGTGGCAACTAAGTGTCCTAAATGTCTATATATTCATAAGAGAGTACTCTCCTGATGTTGGTAACTGAAACTTGTTGCAATTTGGCCGACGTATTGAAATATAATTTTTGTAAAGTGCTGCTCAGTGAGTTATGCTAGTGCATTGCGGTGAAGTCTGATGGATGGCCGAAGAAGCTATATACGAAATTCATGGGCATGCGTAGAAGGACGCACGGGTGAAGTTTTGCAAGGCTAAGCCTACACGAAGGGTTAAAATACAAAAAGACTATGTGTACCTATGCTGAAGATTACTATATATACCTTTTAATTTAGAGGTGCACAAAACTGTCAGGATGTAGCCAATTTTTAAACGGTACTTGAGTAGAGGTAATTATTTCGTTTCTAATTTATAGGTGTGGAAATTTGTGAGAATATACCCCTTTATTAAAGATTACTTAATTAAAATTACTATGCAACATATATTTATAGGTGAACAATATTGTGAGAATATGCCCCTCTATTAAACATGACCGTGCTAAGAGTGTACTGCAGGTTACACAGCGACGAAGGAAGTAACGGCGCTTACTGACATACTAAGTTTCTCGCAGGTTATCCACACATCCACCCAAACTCACAGGTAATATTACGCCAAGTGTATTGCAAACGTAATAAAAGTTAGTGAATTGGCGCACACTTGAGCCAATCCGCTAGAGCATGAGAGAAGGCGACAACACCGACAACACATGATTGCTCGATGCTGAACGTTTTGTGACGGTCGACAAAGTAAGTTAGTGACAAGCGATAAGATGTATTAGCTACGCGTTATTGCAAAGTACAGAGTGAGTGAGTGAAAACTTTTAGGTCTTTCAAGAGTGTCGCGGTTACGAAGTCTCCGTCGTCTTCATCTTCTTGGCGCTCGCGACTTGAGACTTCTCTTCAGCAAGGGTGGGCCCCTATTCCAAGGCTCCACTGAGTCGCGCTGCATCGCTCGCGTGCTGCACTAGGGCCCTTTGGGCCGTGAGCTCGCTGCTGGTGAGCCGACTCTCCCATTATTCCACAAACACGAACACCCGAGTGCAAAGTACGGAACAAATCTACCTTCCAAACCATTGTGCGCAGCAAAAAAAAAACAAAAAAACATATCTATCGCAGCTGAACAAAACCTCAAACGATTGGGCAGCAAATAAACAATCAGACAATGACAACACCGAGGAACCATACGAGTCAGAAACGGGACAAGCCGCTGCTTCAACGTACTAAGCAAAAAATGACGGTCACTTAAGTAACGTTATGTGATTTAATGGGAAAGCATTATGACTTGTCTAATTAATTAGTTAAGTCCATGATACATGATGTCATGCATTGTCACGTGTCCTTCACTACTCTACCTTAATCCACCGCGCTTTAATTTGTATACACATTAATTCACCTTGCTCTAATTTGCACCAACTTTTATCCACCTTAATCCACCGTGCTCTAATTTGTACCAACCATAATCCACCTTCATCCACTCTAACGTCACAGCCACATGTCTGCGACGTGACGTGTGCAATGACGCAAGCACTAGGCACACCTTTTGTCAGCCAGAAACGTGGAGCCGCCGTAGCGTCGGGGAACCGTGCTCATCTCGCACCCCGGAGGACCCGGCCCAATTCACCAATACCGAAATGTACCAAATTTTCCTTTCAAAGCCATTCACTTACTTTGTTTAGAGGAACCTCCATGAGAAGTTTGACGTAAATCCGAGCATGTGGCAGTCGGCCACTGTTTTTTCCCAATCATCGCTTGATAACGCCAGATTTTTTGCCTCATGAGACATATATTGCTTTCGCATTAATACAACAGGAAGATCAAAGCAGACTGATTCTGATTTAATTAATAAGCGGAATGTTCGGAGTGCCTGGAAAATATTTCTAGCCCTGCTTTCAGTACAAGCACAGTACACGCTGTTCGCGCCCTATGGGCAAGGCATAATGAGTTCCCAAAGTGCTTACATGTCCTGAGGCTGCTGCCAAAGCCTCGTGTCGTCTACCCAGTGGCCGTGACAGATGTTTGCTGAGCCGCACCGACGTCATGCACATTGTTTGTAAACAAGGAGGCAGCTGAGGCGAGCAATGGAGGCGTCACCACGCGATCAGAAATGGCGACGCCCATGGGATCACCGTGAAAAGGGTCTACAGTTTCCCGTACGCACGTCTGTGGGTGGAGGTCTTGCAGTCGTTTAGCTCATTGCTTTCGCATAGTGTTCCTGTATATGGGACGCATAACTTTTCCGGCGCCGCCCGTACCGCTATTCGCCGAGCGCGATCACGTGGTGCAAAATGACGTCAAATGATCAACTGCGCGCTCCGAAGCCAACTTTACGGAAACGGCTCCGACTCGTTTCTGTCAGTGCCATCGAAATTGCAATCAGCGGACCGTCGAGCGTGCGTAGCAAGATCGGTTCCGGGTTGCAGGTACGGCATTCGAGGATGTTAAGGTAATGACTGGTGAAGTGCTACGAAGCAGGTCATTTTGACACTTGTATTCCAGTATGACGGGTTGCAGCGCAACAAACTGCGCAAATCGCACGGAAGGTGGCAAAGCTTTTTACGCGGTGCCGTGCGAACGGACGAGACCGGCCTGCTCCGAAAGGGACTAGGGTATGCGAGGTCCGTTCGCCTTGTTTACAGAGGTGAGTTCGGCTTGTTCGCACTAAAGCGGCATTTATCTCGAGTAACACTCCTGTACACGCGGAAATGCGTACGCCTGGCATGCGAGGTTGTACACTTGTGCAATTTTCGGTGTATATGTGCAGCGCGACACAGACGCGGTACAAAGAAAGGACGACACGTCTGTTTCGCGCTGCACATATACGGCAAGAATGTTGACTTACCAACTCGCTCAATTCGCTTTGTTGCTTGTACGATTGTTCTGACTATGCGGCTCCAGAAAAGTGTATTCAGAACAGAACAAATATTTGCAGGTACAATTTGCCCGCTGCACCCTGGCTTTTCTGTGCTCCGTTTTCTTCTTTTTTTAAATTTTTTTTTGTCGGCGTTCTGATTTTTTTATGTAAAGTCGATTGATGTGGTGTTCATTGTTTTGTAGTAAGCGAAAACACCGTGCGCTCCCGCTTATGAGACAACTGCGATAGCGTCAGCATTTACCGCCCGCAATATGCTGCTTGTTCGATCGGCCTTAGTCGACGTGAGGAATGTCAAATTGTTTTTGCACGTGTAATAAGCGCTGTGTTATAGTAAATTAACCTGAGCAGTATGAAGAGATAAAGAAAAAATGTGCTGTCATATTACAGTCTCCAATGTGTGAATAATTACTTTGCCAGTTTGTCATCTTATGTGATTAGTCAAATAAAAATAACCTGTTGTTACTCTTAATAACTTGTTGCCTTTCCAGTGGCTTTGAATTCTGCCCCACAAGGCTCCAAGAACCAGCACTCATCCCCTGCTGCCACCAGCCATTGCTCGTCCATTCCCTTGTACGAAACAAATTTGATCTAGAAGATCGTGCATCTTGAATCTTTTTCCAATTCCCGATTTGCTGCAACGATGCAGCTGTTAAGTTTGCGGTATGAATCGTAAAAATAAGCTTTGCATAAGATGTGCGCATGTGAACATTTGAAATGCTTTTAAATTTATGTGTCTGCACCGCATATATCGAAAACGTGCAGCTGCTGTGAACGACGTTTAGTGATGAATGACAGTCAGCGGTCACTGACATAATATTGCAGGCACGATAGTTCTGTTGGCGACATTCATTATTCGTCTCGTCTCGGCAGCCAAAATGTGCGTACATAATTGTCTATTGCACGTGTGTGAAGTTTTCTTTAAACACTCTTTAAACCATTTCTTGCCTACCGCCTCCGCGAGAAAACTTCATAAGCATGCTGAAAAACATTGCACCGCGTTTTACTGCAAGGTAATGCGCGTTTGCACGCGAACTTCTGAGCCGTTCGAGCCACGGGCGTAGTCAGGATTTTATTTCGAGGGATCGAGAGGGGTTCCATTTTTTATATGTACATTCGTGCGGGTGTTTGTATATGTGCGTGTACATATCTACACGCAAACTAAACATTTCGGGGGGTTGGCGCCTCTCCGGTTACGCCAATGGTTCGAGCTTAGCCTGCATTAAAGCGTGTCATCTTGCTCAGCGCTTGCGTGCAGTTGCCGCATGTGGCTCACGACCAGCAGACAAAAAAAGCAAATGGAAAACCGCGCGGCATTTGCCTCCTGCGCGCGCGAGGAGTGGCTCCACTGCAGAGATGCATCATAAACCGGACCTACGCGCAACTCTGCTACCTGCGGGAGCATACACAGGAACACGACTTTCGCATGTTTACTGGCACCATCTTCCGGCAGACGTGAACACTACTCCAGCCAAGCTCGTTCGAGACGAGCCGGCATCGCGAAGTCAACGCGCGATTATCGCACCTCGCAACATGTAGAACCACGCGAACTGCGCGTCCATGCTATAGCTTGTGCTGCGTTCTTCGCCTGGTAGCTGACAGAGCCCGTCACGTACGTGGGGCTCGCAACACAAGGACGCAGATTTCACGTGCGGGCGCGGGACACGACGGGATCCTCTTTACATGCGCATTTCAATCCCGCATTACCTTCACGCACTATCTTGGCTCTTTTTCAGCGTGAACACGGGAGCCCGTGGAATTACGTGCTGCCAGCGCAGTCTACTGATGGCACCGAAGAGTTTCGCGCACGCTCAGTAGGTGCAGCGCAAAGGAATTATTACTCCGAGCGCATGGCATCACGTCATTGCGCTCGACGTCTGCTGTACTTGGAAAGCATATTTAGCGCCAGCAAACAAGGACAGAAGGAAGACGACACCACAATTCTCTCCTTGTTTGCTGGCGCGAAATATGCTTTCCAAGTCAGTTTACCAACACGCCCAACAAATGGCACGTCCGCTATACGCTGAGGTGTCCCAGCCGACAAACGGAGTACTACGGCACATGACATGAGCCGTAGTGAAACGTGAACTGGTTCTGCTTGTGTCTACTAACAATGAACACGTTTTCGAAGTGCGGTGAAATCTGAGAGCAGACAAAAACTTCGTGCTTGTTGTTTAACATTTACTTCTGTGTATAATGGCAGCAATGGTTCCCGTTGAAGAATGTCTCTCCAAGTATCCCGATGCAAGCCGTACGTGGTTAACCACTACTAGTAGGTTTCTAACTGTGCCTAAAATGTTTGGTCAAGCATGAATTAAATGAAGAAAATGGTCTGTATACAGTTTCCTTCGCGTAGCGTTTTTCTTTTTTTATTCGTTTCTTTTATTTGAAGCGTGAACATTTTTGCGCGCAGAAGTGAAGGCCATAATGATACTCCCTGATACTCAGGCAAGACAACATTTCAGGG
Source organism: Dermacentor albipictus (assembly GCF_038994185.2). Lineage (NCBI taxonomy): Eukaryota > Metazoa > Arthropoda > Arachnida > Ixodida > Ixodidae > Dermacentor > Dermacentor albipictus. The sequence goes on from NC_091821.1 coordinate 479,810,811, forward strand.
ATACACCATTTGAGATGCTTAGTGCAGTTTATCTACCTTTGACCCGCACTGAATGCAGAAGTCACCGCCCAAGCATTCCGTACAGATTATTAACAAGCAAAGCTGAAATGTGCAGCCCCGGTGTTTACCAGTGGGTTAATCCCGACGGTTCATTAAACGACGGCTTGATAGGCTGCCGGATTCTCGGTACGCAGTTGCTGCTTGCGCTCGGCTGCACGAGCATGTTCTTGTACCTGTGCTGTAACATCGGCATGGCGTAGACGAGCTCGTTTGCGGTTCTGCTCGCGACGTTGCTGATCGAAAGCTGCCTTCTCCTAAGGAGCACCTATGACGCGTGGCCTGCCTCTTTCGGAGCTAGAGAGAAACTGCTGCGCATGTGCTCGGCTGCGACGGAGAGCTACGACGTCACCTCTGGCGCAGCTAATCCGACACCACCTAGATAACACAAGGCCTTTTCACTCCGATCCATGACGTCATGTTACCTGGCTCGACCGCCATAGAATCTAATGAGGATGATCCCGAGTAGGCAACAGTGATTTTGATGGCACCGCTTTCATCACGCGAGCCTTGTCAATGAAAATTTTGGGCCAGGGAGCGTGACATCATGGATCATAGTACACAGGTCTTGCGCTATCTAATCGCGCGCCTCTCTGTCTTTCTCTTTTTTGCGCATGCGCATGGGGTTGAAGCGGAGAAGCTTTCGGCGTACAAGCGACCGACAGACGGACGGAAGAATCGGCTATATAGCTTTCGCTGGAGAGAAGCACCAAGCGGACGACAGGCGAGCCCTCCGATGACGTGATGCGCGCGAATGGATGCCACTCTCGTCACACATGAGCACAGCGATTCTGCTGTGCCGCTAGGCTGCGCTCGTATGAAATCCACGTGGATCCGTGTTCACGCTCAAAAAGGTCAACGTAGTGCTTCTGTGTACGTGAAGACTAAAACTGCACTCTTCTCCTTACGCTTCAGTCTGCCAGTCAGTGGAGCACACTGGGCTTTCAACTAAGTTGGCAGCGGGTGACATCACTCACAATAGCCCTTTACACCGGCCGCGATAACCCAGTGGCTGTGGAGTTGCGCTGCTAAGGTCGTGCGTTCGACACCGGCCGCGGCGACCGCATTCCGATGAAGCCGGAATACAGAAGCGCTCAGGTACCGTGCATTGGGTACACTCTAAAGAACTCCAAGGGGTAAAAATGATCGACATTCACCCACTATATATGCGGCGTGCCTCATAATCAACTCGCGGTTCTGGCAATTTAATAATCACAGTTTAATTTAATTAATTGTTAACGTGGACATGCTCCAGCGCACATCCATGTTTGCTTTCGCGCCACTGCCGAAAGCGCGAACAGCAGTTGCAACCAGCCAACACTGTCTAACTTGTTCCACAGTCGAGTGACAACTAAGCCAACAGGGAAAGCACTTCCCACAGCTCTTTGCACATTTGCCACTTTTCCACCGCACCCATGTCAGGAAGTCCCTCTACACAGAGAGAAATGGTTGTGCGTTTTGTATGCGCCCGTATTAGGCTTTGTTCTTTCCTTCTTTTCTCCTCCGACAATATGCTTCATCAAGATTGGCAGCGCAGACGGTATTGTGCATCGGGGCGACCGTTGTATCTGATGGTCGTGGCAGGCGTACTGGAGCGCGTCGCGAGAGGCGCCTGTGGCCCTGATAGATGTAGCTGTTCCTGCCGATGCACACCTACACACAAAGTGACGCCGCCTATGGGCGAGAACGTTGTAACCAGCACAGCAGGCCTTGTTTGCCCCAGCACGCTCCTGCGAGACCTTAGCCGTAAACGCGGCTGTCGGTTCTGCGAGGTTCTGCTACGAAAATTAGGTGGGCAAAATGTCCTGAACCGTGAAGCGGTTTCATTTACTGCAAGCAGCTCGAACAAGGCGACCGGGACCCACGCTGACAACAGCTGCCGCTCATCTGTGTTCGGCGGTTCCTTTCTTCAAGTTGGTTGCGGTGAATTCGCGCAAGCTATGGCACAGGTGTATTCGCCGCATGCGTCTCCAGTTACACGCTGAATGCACAACGTGCACGTGCAGTTTTTTTCTCTTTTTTTGAGATGATGTAGTGCCTACGCCGACAACTGCTCGTGCTCGGAGCCTCCGAATGCTGCGCTATTTACTAGCCATTGTAAGCAAAACGGAACGCACAACTATGTTGAGCTGCTTTTACGTATAACGCAAAGCTGTCAGACAACGCAAAAAACGTTACGAACGAACATAACTCTTCTGAATCGAACATGGCGTCGAATGCTCTTCTATTAAAAGGCTGCGCTGGGCAGGCACAAGCCAGCCATCGCTTTTGCACCGAACAATGCGGAAGGTTTCCGGCTGCATGATATATCTGGCAGCTTGCTCCGTATTTGCGCTTCTTGAACAGTGAGCATCTCTAAAATGCTTGATCCTTACACACACACACACACACACACACACACACACACATATATATATATATATATATATATATATATATATATATATATATATCTGCTTCGAATTTAATCCTTCCCTTGCTTGGCGAATATATGGAGATAAAATAAAATCGAACAGGTTCCTTAGGTGGTCATCTAAGGGGTCCATAACGCAATAGCCCTCAATGCATTTTATTGTCTTCAGTTTGTTTTAAGGCATGTTGTGCGACACATTCGATCAGAGCTTCATATCTATATTACAGGTGCTGCTTCGATGATGCAGAACGGCACGTATACAGATTTGCACAACTTTATCAGATGTCTAGATGACGCAGAACCTCAAAGCCAGTACGCGAACCGCCTAATTCAACTTTTGACTCCTTACAACGTGCACAGTTTCCCAAAACGTGAACGCAAAGAAACATATCGCTGCTCGCCGTAGAGCAACGTACCCGCCTGTTATACTGACGTCATATGTCGGAACGTCAAGGCTTTGTTTCTTGTCAGAGGCGGTCATCTGAAAAACCGAGATTTCTGCCTTCCATGCGGCTTATTTCGTTCTATGAGCGATGTATCACTTATATAACTGCATTAAGAGCCATATATGAGCTTATACCATGAGCTTTATATCACAGCGATGTAGTGCCTATATCACGTATTGATGTATGAGTCACATACCTATCTGAGCTTCGCAGCACCGTAGCGTGACTGCTACAACATCATATCTTTTTTTTCTTTCTTTCTTTTTATCTATGAAGGTTTAGATTATTTGTCTTAAATTCTTTCTGATACAATGATTCCAGTAGCAGCCATAATGTTTTACGAGAAATAGTCGACATCAAAAAAGAATACTATATATTGAGAACTCGGAGTGTCGTCACTGCTAATTAAATAATGTGACAAATTTTGCAAATCATCACTTTGCCCTGCATTTAAATATGGCTCTGCGTGAAATTACTTGCGCCGCATTACACCAAGGTTATGTGTGCGCTTTGTTTTTGGAGTTTTTTGCCTAATGCACCTATATATGGCAGGCGCAAATTGGACTCAGCTGGCGCAAGACAGGGGTAACTTGAAGATCGCAGGAAGAGGCCTTCCTACTGCTGTGGACGTGATGATGTTGATGCACATATATAATTTGCCTTGTGTGGCACGGAAATAGTTTTCAAATAATCTGCCCCTACATTTCACATAGACAAAAGGATATCCTGCAGCATCGCAATGTAGTCTGCTTGAAATGTATGACCAATCCATTAATTCTAAATCGGCGGAAGTATATATATATATATATATATATATATATATATATATATATATATATATATATATATATATATATATATATATATATATATATATATAGAAGCGAGAAGAAAGGGGGTTAACCGAGGGACCCGATAATTATTAGTCATATAATGAGAAGCCTGTGAGTGGGGGCGCTGGCCAACACTCCCAGGGTTCTACTAGTACACATAAATACCCAAAAAAGTGGATGGGGAAACGCCGCCGCGGTAGCTCAATTGGTAGAGCATCGCACGCGACATGCGAAGGTTGTGGGTTCGGTTCCCACCTGCGGCAAGTTGTTTTTTCATCCACTTTAATTTCCATTAATTTATCATTACTTTATTTCATTTATTAAGCACATGCAATTTCCCCTATGTTGTAACTGGTGTCAGTGTTTGTTGGCTTCTCATTATATGACTACATATATATATATATATATAGCGCTGTGCATAATCGTTTGTCAGTTTTGTGACTTTGCCACGCGACTATCCATGCGCCTCTTCAGAAACGACATTCCCAAGCGAGACTAACTCGTTTACTCTCGCAATTATAATTGGAATCCCGCCGATATTCCGCAGAGTACACCTGCGCACAATGATACCCACGCACACTTGTTCTTTGTTTGAACAGCGAACGACAGGAACCATCAGCTCATCGAAGCTGTGAAGCACTACATACCTGATCACTTCGAGAAATACACCAAAGACACCGCCCACCCTTTGTAAAAGTTCAGCCCTTATCATGCAATACCCCAGCACAGAGCATTTGAGGCATAAGAAGGAAAAAAAGACAGACGGACGGGCGGGCAGGCGGGCGGACGGATTGCATTTGTCGTGTTCGAGGGAAGCGGTGTGGGGGAATCTTGCAAATGCAAAGTGCAGTTCGCACATACAGAACATTTACTATTTGAAACATGTAGAACTAAGCGACAGAATATAAGTGCCGGATATACAGGGTGTCTTTTTGTTTTACATAATTTTTTGTGCAATATTTGTCCTGACGTCTCGCAAAATCTGCATGCGTGAGCTGTGCTTGAACGAGTGAAAGCATAGCTATCTCCAACGGCACGTCCGAAGTTGAAGCTGAAGGTAAACAGCGTGTACGCATGGCTTCGTCTCGAAGCCCATTCCTCACCTTCCATTCAGCGGTGATCACGGCTAAAAAAAGTTCGCAACCCCTTGGAGCCGTGTTGACCTCCCAGCGAGCGCCGAGTGTGACAGACGACACGCCGGAAAATGCGCGGCACCAACGCGAGTCACTCATCAAACACGCCTCCGCAAGGACACTCCCGGCAGCGCAATGGAAGGCGCTTTGTCTCTTGCTGGGAATCAAGGTTTACTGCATGCGGTTTGTACAAAATGCGCTAATTTGTTTGTTTGTTTGTTTGTTTGTTTGTTTGTTTGTTTGTTTGTTTGTTTGTTTGTTAAGTATGTGTGTAGGAGAGGTTGGCATGATGGGTGATGCGCGTCAATCCTCCTCAGTTAGGCCAACAGCATATAGCAAAGGTAGACCGGCAGCAACAAACAAACGAGCAAATAAGACAAAAACAGTATACAGAAAGGATAGGCGGGCTCAACAAACACACAAACAAGCAAGATATAAATGTACAATAAGGTGCATATAAAAGTCGGAACGCGCTATAGCGCATACAGTTCACATAAAGTTCAATTAGCACGCTGAAACAACACAGAGTTGGCACAGCAAGAAATTTCAATTAATAGTATGCAGCGGCCACTTGCAATTTCCTCGTATTTCAAGGAAACACCGTCTACAGTATATAAAAGGTTACACCACAGGCTGCATCAAGACCAACATCAAGGGGCACTTCAAAGAAACCTTAAACTGAGCACGGGGACATTTAAGCAAAACATGCAGAAAATTTTACATCGCTCCACTTTACCCGCAGTTTTCTGGGCGCTTTCGAAAATTATTTTGATGTCCTAACGGGGCCCTTTTGCTGTTCAGACGTTAAGTATATTTTTTCATGTCAGAACGGCTTTTTGTCCAGGGCACGCAATTTATCTCTTCACATTTTTTTTCGGTGCCAAACATAAATACTGCAGTGCATTGAGAGGTGCTAAATATCTTGCGATTCCGAGCACAATGCAGCTTTGCCTCGGCCAAATTTGTGTAAAGAACACATTGTGTATGCAATGCCTAAACGTAATCTGTGCATTACTGTATCGACAGAAGGGCTGACGTTACTAAAATATTTATTTGTAATTTTGGATCCGAAACAGAACGAGTTTCGACAACCGCTTTCATACCAACTGTCACTCCATATTCGCAGTGACATTTGACGTAAACCGGTGCATGCATCCCTTTTGTGACAGTGGTATGGATACCTCGTTGTCAACGATATCTCTGTCGCCTGGAATGCCACGGGGACTAGGAATCCACTAAAATAAGATTTCACGAGTAAAGGCTGTCGCCTATGTACATATTCATCGTGCTTCACATAATAGACCGGGATCAGTTCTGTCATGTTTGCGGAGTAAACGCTCAACGGAGACGTTTGAGTGTCGTTCAGTATGACCCATTTGAGTGGGCGTTGTTGTGAGCAAGGTCAAGACAGACGTTATGGCGTAAAGTCCTGCTGTCGTAAATGTAGTGGTCTGATAATGTCAACATGATGTGTTCTCTTGTAGAGGGTATGCAAAAGGAGAACGTTGAACCTTCATCTTGACACGAGCAATCTTTTGTTTATGAAGATATAGTATGTACACGAGCGCCAAATGCAGTTACAGATAAATTATTGACGGCTAAATTGTTTCGTTTGACAAGCAATGAAATAATAATGACTTGTGCTGCATTACAAAAGAAAAAAATGTCTTGAGCTTCAAATAGTGTAGGGACAATATTTTTTTTTACAGCGAAATCTGTATATGATGAACCTTGCGTAGTTTTTTTCGGCATTCGGCAACAGAAAAATCATCGTGTGGGCCGATCCTCATGATAGTGCAGAAAGGGTCCAAGCTCAATGGCACATAACTCTGTGGGCTCGGGAACCTGTAACGCGCCCTTGAACTATTCCTGTCACATGTGGGACCCAAAGAGGTACCAGGCACACGGGTAAAAACAGATGTTCTTGAAAAAAAAATGTTTGGTACAAATTTTTTAAAAAGGACTTCAAAATTATCGGCAGCATCCGCGCAAACGCTCTAGTGCCACTGCTCGCGCGTTCGTCATCGTCGTCTTCTTCCACAGCTGGCTCCGTTGTGCAAAAAAGTATCATCATCAGTAATGGCACGAGCGTCGTCGTCTTCCACAGCTGGCTCCGTTGCCGCTCATCATTCCAGCGTAGAATTCACTTCTCTTCTGTCGTCGTAATTGGGAGGCCGCGCCTACGGGGGTATGAGCCATTCAACAGCTGCGTTATCGACGGGGCGGACACGTATAGTTCGAACACCCGAACAACATGCATACGAGGAGCGCCGGAGTGAAGAGCAACAAGAACGTAAACGGCGCCGCCGCTGAACGACCACCGACGAAGAACGTTCCCGCGATGCTGAACGAAAACGAGAATCGCGAGCCCGGGCTCCTCTGAACGAGAAACGACGCCAGACTCGCAACGCAAAAAATGGCAACCGTTCCACTCTGTCAAGATGGAATGGCAGCGAAAGCACTTTGTTTTATAGCGCAGCTCTTTGGCGTCCGTTCCTGGGTTTCGCGTCGTCGTCGTCGGCGTTGTCGTCGGCCTCGTAACCAGCTCCGCCCCCCTTTCATCCCCCCAGCGCTAGCAGCGACCGACTGATACCGCTGGATGCCGCTGACGCCGCTAGAGAGTCAAGATAACGTGACTGCATAGAACACCGTCGCCGCCATGCAGAAAGAGGAGGAAAGGGTCCCCCCCCCCTGTTCTTGTGTGGCGGATAGGGTGCTCTTCAGTTGCCGACGCGCCGGTCATTTCACGTAGGCCCCGGCACGTCGACGAATACGTGACCACCTTCCCACGGCTAGACCTGGTTCTTAGCGCTGCGGAAGCGAGGGTATCATATTGTTTGTGTCGACATCGGCGGCGTTGTCCCTGAAACCAACTCCGCAGCTGGGGTTGACTCACTATCGGCGTCAGCGGCATCAGTCAGTCGCTGCTATCTCTTCCCTCCTCCCTTTATCGTGTTGTCCGCTTGCTGCGCGCGCTTCTGCCCCCATCGTTTGCCGCTGGGTGTACACGCCGCCCCCCTCCCCCCTCTTCCTGCGAGTCTCCGGTTGTCAAAGCGCCGGCTCGAACTTAATTCCTTTCTTCGCTCCTCCTCCAATGCAACCCCTGTGCGGTGGCAATCAGAGAGCCAGATCGGTGGCGGCGGATCTGTATATGTGCACCGCCCGAGCCGAAATTGCCGCTGCCGTTCGCCACTGCGAAATTATCTGCCAGTTCTTTCTGAGCCATGAGCGAGACGACCGATGGAAGTCCTCCGTCTGCTGCTGCTGCTGCTGCTGCTAAACGAGCTGCCAGAGCAGAGGCCCAGCGCCGTCGCCGTCAGAATCCAGAGGTGCGTGCCGCCGAAGCAGAAGCTTACCGTCGCCGCCGTCGAGATGATCCAGGAGTACGCGTCGCCGAAGCAGAGGCTAAGCGCCGCCGCCGAGAAGACCCTGCCGTTCGCGCCGCCGAAGCGGAGGCTCATCGCCGCCGTCGAGAGCAACCAGCAGTAAGCGAGGCTGAAGCAGAAGCTCATCGCCGCCGCCGAGAAGACCCTGCAGTTCGCGCCGCCGAAGCGGAGGCTCATCGCCGCCGTCGAGAGCAACCAGCAGTAAGCGAGGCTGAAGCAGAAGCTCATCAATGTTGACATAAAAACAAACAGCAATTTCCTAACACTTATGCGGGAGAACATCCCGTTCCTCTCGCTCGTAACGCGCCCCACGGCTGTGACAACCTCGCGAGGCACTTGTATAGATCTCGTCTTTGAGAATCAAGCATTGGTGTACCAAGTCGAACATATATCAGTCTATTTCTCCGACCACAAAGCTTCCTTCATGACTGTCAAGAACTGTTAGTGGAGTCTTTGTTAAAGGAATACGTGTGAAAAATAAAAAAAAAATTCTGTGATAGCGCATACATGTGTTGCTCGATTTCTTTGCCTCAATCTATCGAAAAGGTGAAACAGCTTATTTGCTGCGCTCAAATTTCGCATTAGGAAGTAACGTAATCGTCGGTAATTTTTTTCGTTTGAGGGCTTTGATTGTCGTCAGCTTTCGCTGCCATTCCATCTTTACAAAATGGAATGGTTGTCATTTTGTTGCGAAAGCAATACTGCTCGCACTTTCGGCCCATCTGTGGTCGTGGCGCCTCCTTACACAGCTGCGCGTCACGTGACCATGTGACGTCACGCCAGACCGAGAGACGGGGCCCCAACTCGCGGCATCGATGGTGGAGGCGAAGCCTTGCGCGCCGCCGCTGCGGCGCTACCGAGAGAGGGCGCTCGCTGGTGTGACGTCACGCTAGGAGGATAAATGGGGCTACAGCTCGGCTCCTCGCAGTGGTCGGCGCGCTGTCTTGCGCTATGTCGGATGATGTATAGCCATAAGTTTAACAAAGGGCAACCATGTCCACACCATCAGCCGAACCAAGGCGTAGCCAAGGGTATTGCTTTCGCAATCTTCCAGGCTTAACCAAGCTAAGCCTTCAGCCAATTTTTTATTGACGCTATGAATCCTTTTACAAATATTGCTGACAAAAGAAGCCTTAACTTTGCAGCTGCATAACTCAGAAATGCTAAAGAAAAAATATATTGACAGGCGCACTTATTATTTTTTTCTCCGGCGAGTGTGTTTCACCGGCTAACACATGTTACAAAGTTCATAGTTTGCGAATAACAACAACGAAACGAGTAGGCGACACACACAGAGTCATGTGTGTGTCGCCTACTCGTCCTCGTCAATTTGGCCTGTTATTCGCTCACTATGAATCAGAACGAACTGGATTTACAAAGTTATCCCTTAGTGCAATAGCTTTATCGCAGCTTTGTTGTATGTTATCGACGATTCTATAGCGAAGGAATCCTGTCTGTAGTCATATGCATGGCGGTGTAGTCATATGCATATGGTGGTGCACATTCTATAGAGCGTTTACGAGCACCAGCGATTATGTTAAAATCTAAGACGAATCATGTATCAATAGGCGATGCCCTTGACCCGTAGATCGAGGTTTTCGACGATGTACGACTGTGCTCGCTGCTAATGTTGTAGATTGAGTGTCGCTTGTTTTTCCGCGGGCACAAGTTGGCACAATACGGAATTAACTTCGTTACTCGCAGTTCTGGTACTACGTTTTCCTTCAACGGTCACTATACAACGGGACAATATGACAATTATTGCAGGTGTACATTTCCTCTGTTGGTACATCTAGAGTGGGCAAAATTAACATTTATGCACGGATCTGAACCAAAGCAAATAACTTGTGAATAAAGCATTTGAAAAAAAATAATAACGTCGAAATTTAACAGTTATATGCTTTTCAGACCTTGGTTCGCGACGTGCTTTTTTATTTATTTGTGTTCAGCAATGCTTCTAAAACATGTTTTATTTTTCTAAATGAAGTCAACGTTATGCTTCCAAGAGTCAATAGAACTTAGCGTTCTTTTTCAAACGCAACACATTTCATTCTGATGAGTTCAATGCTTGTGTAATCAGAGTACTCCTGCCTTTCAGTTGTGTTCGAATAGAAAAATCTGAGTCGGCTCTGATCTAAGGCTTCCTATTAATTGCCCTCTGAATAAGGGTGGAAATCTGAACGTTCCCCCCTTTCAAGCTCAGGAAGTTATCTTCTTATTGACTTTGTGTTAATATTGATCTCATCTAATTAAGGTGATATTGCCCCGAACCCGTCTCCCCGCAACTTGCGGAATGAAGAGAGTCGTGGAGGTGGTTAGAATGGTATGTCTTGATTGTAGGGATGGGAGCTTCTGCCGGCCGAAACGGCACGTGTGCACTTTGTATCAACTTGTTTTACGCTTCCTGCTGAGTGTTAGAATGGTTTGATACTAGTTTTCTCCGTTAATTATTTCTGCTGCTTCCAAAGATCCAAAGCTGCGCACAATCGCGTTTTCGCCTTAACCGCGGGCATACTAGGTGGTTATTTTTTTGTTTTGTTTTGTTTTGCCCCGATCTCGGCATTCCCCGTTGTACGTCACAGCCACCTGTACGCTTTTTTGAGCGGCTGTCGACCATCTCCCCAGCGTCTTCAGCGAGCGAAATAAGCGCACGCGCAGACGTGAATGCAGCGCCAGCCTCGACCACGCGGATGCAAGCGCCGTGCGATTGCCGTCCCCCGCTTCGGCGATCGTAAACGGCCGCGACGATTGCCTGTCCCAGACCGCCTCCACCCTTCAGGTCCGGCTTCGCGGCAAAATACCCGGCAGCGCGCCCGTCTGTCCGCGCAGTACGCACTCTTGCGAAATCGTGCGTATGCACGAGCGCGGCGGGAACGTCGCACCGGACATCGAATGTGCGCGGGCTTGGCTTCACCAGTCATTAGGCGGCGGGAAGACGGACGCTGCAATGACGTCGAGTGCTTTGAAACACCGCGGACACACCGCCGCAAGCGCGCGTTCTTCTTTTGTTTGGTCGTGTCTCTCTCTCTCTCTCTCTCTCGTTTCTCTTCTTTTTCTCTGGAGCCGAGCGTTGAAGGATAAATATAAGGTGATTTCGGAGAACTGCATTTTCGAACCGTCGCCTATGCTGCAACCTATACGCTTCTAGCCGCGGCAACAGTCCTGCGGTATAGCTTTAATTGATCACCCGCCGTGCTTGTTTAGTAGCTAAGGTGTTGGCCTGCAAAGCGCGAGGTCGCGGGATGGAATCCCGGCCAAGGCGGCCGCATTTCGATGGAGGCGAAATGCGAAAACACCCGTGTACTTAGGTGCACGTTACATTGTAAAATAATTTACACCCTTAAAAGTGAAAGAGGGTGTAAATGTGTCTATACCTGACACCCACGGGGTGCGATTTATATAACTGGCACTCTAAGGGTGTGTTATAGACACATTTACACCCTTTTTCACTTTTTAGGGTGTAAATTGTTTTACGGTGTAAAGACCACCAGGTGGTCCGAATTCCCGGAGTCCCCCCACTCCGGTGTGCCTCATAATCAGATAGTAGTTTTGGCACGTAAAGCCACATAAACTAACACAGCTTTAATTGACCAACTTGCTGTGCCTTCGATTCCTTTTTAGGTGCATGAACACAATATTGCGCAATTCGAGGGATGGCTAAGTGATGCTGAGATAGGGGTGAAGATAATGCAATCGGTCGTTGCGCTATCTAAAAAAAAAGACATGATATCGGGCTGTTATACATAATTGCACTCGGAAAGCTCACTTTTCCTGCTGCTTCAATATCGGTTTAGTAACAAGAGAGAGCCGCCATCAGCTTGGCAGAAAACGGAGTTTTTCTCTTTGTTTTTTGTTTAATCACGAGCGTGAACTGCGCCTGCGCGTCGCCTTCACCTTCCCTTCCCACGTTGCCGATTAGTTTCTACAACTGGACAAGGAGGGTCATTAACGAACGGCACGAACATCGAAACGCTGACACTTTGCTGGTCAACAGTAACGCATGCACTCCAAGCGCATGAAAATGTGCAGACTGCAAAACACATGGGTTAAAGATGCCTGGAAATTCTTATAGAACCTAATTCACATGGAAAACGTGGATGCGCCGCTTGTAGAGTTTGTGCTTCTGTAACCGGAGCGAGTCTCTAAAACGGACAAATGAGCATGCTAAATTACCTTTCACGTGAAGTTGTTAGCTTCGTCACGTCAGTTTCGTAAAATTGTGGATTATGAACTGCTGGCACGTCCTAAGGCCGGGCAACTTAGTTTCTTGTGTACTTTAGACGACCTGCGACAAGGGTAAATTATGTCATTTAGATTTCCAATTTCGTTCCGGTTTATTTGGGCGGTGCTTAGAACGCACACAGACATAAGAAATAGGGAGTGCAGGTGGACAGTGAAAGAGCGCTGTTGCCCGTCCTTGATATCCTTAAGCCACGCGTGCATGCGCTGCGAAGACCAACGAAAGCAACCGCTACTGAGTCTTCCAAACTTGCACGCTTGCTTGCTTCGGCGTTACAGGGCACCTTAAGCCGTATTTTAAACATTGTGAGAACAAACTAAGACTGATGCCTGCCGAAACTATTTCGTTTCTGAACCGTTTCGTTCCTTTCTTCCGCCGGTTCGAACAGGTACGCCTTCGCTACGCCACCAAGTCCTGCTTCGGACTGGTCCTCTCGCTGGCAGCGTTCGCCGCCTTTGTTCAGTTCCCGGATCTGCTGCGCTCCACGTACCGCCTGTACCTGGAGCACGCCAATGGACACTCCGTTACTGAGACCTTGGTCGGCGCGCCCGTGTTTCGCAGCAAGCAACAGCCCTCGCTGCGAACACTCGTCGCTCCCGGTGCCGCTTATGCGCCTCGAAGTCGCCGTCCCGCTGCTAGCGAGGCAGCGGACGCGATGAACAAGAAGATCGATGTGCAGAAACGGGGAGCTAAACCCTCCACCTTCCGCCTCATCGCTCAGAAGGCGGAACAGAACAGGCGGGGCGCGGTCCTCCTGGAGGAGAGCCTGAGGAGACTGGACAGAGTCGCCGCCGCCTCCAAGAGAAGCAAGAAGGCGTCCAGACCAAAGCCGACGTGGCTGCCGCCGTACGATCCTTCCAAGTACCGTTTCATGCTCGATCCGGAGCTGTGCTCCGGCAACGGCAGCGTCCACTTTCTCGTACTCGTCCAGTCGGCGGTCAAAAACTTCGAGCGACGCGCGCTCGTCAGGGACACCTGGGGGTCTGTGTGCCGGCGCAACGACTCCGCGGCTGGAGGCACGGCCCTGTGCCGCCTGGGCTTCGTGCTGGGCACGAGTCCGGACCCCGTGCTGGAGTACAGGCTCCGCGACGAGGCGAGCCGTCACGGTGACCTGGTGCAGTCCAACTTCATGGACTCTTACTACAACCTGTCCCTGTCCACGGTGACGGGGCTACGCTGGGCGCAAGAGAACTGCAAGAGATACGCGTAAGTATATAAATTTCAATGTTATGCGCCGAAGACAGCTTTACGAAAGAGGCGTATCGGGCTTATTGCAAGAATGGGGAAACTTCAAACGACCCAACAGAAATTACACAGTTAAGTGCTTTATTTTTAATGCGTTATCATAAGGAGCGTCAAAGTGGAAAAGAGGTGTATGTGCGTGAAGTGCGAGAAGGCAGCCACGTGCTAGTGGATTACATATATTGTGAGCATTATTCATACGCTTCACTTTCTCATCTGCACATATTCATCATCCCCGTTTTGGGTCTGTGTCGTGGGGCTCTCGCTCGAGAGAATGAAGAAGAGTCTGATGGCCTAAACGTTGTTTCACAAGTGGTGGAGGGTTCTCTCCTGTTCGTCAATCTTCTCGCTCTCGGTCCATCTCCAGCTTCAACTACACTACATCCCTGTAGCTCCGCTCGGGACGCCGCCTCTACCAAGTGCACTCGGCCATACCGCAAGACCAGCAGGCCAATGCCGCTACGTTCACCTTGTCTGTTCCGGCGGGAACCCATTCTCGGACGGTCGCCACCCCTCCGAAGGATCCACCGGTGTTTGCTGGACATCGTGGTGACGATGTTGAAGACTGGTTAGAGCAGTACGAGCGCATGAGTTCCTTTAACCACTGAGACGAATCTGCAAAACTTGCGCAAGCCACATTCCACCTAACCAACGTCACAAAAACTTGGTTTTATAAACATGAACTAGATTTCGTAAACTGAATCACGTTTAAACAGCACCTACGCTATATTTTCGCAAACTTTTCTGTCCGCTCAGGTAACGCCAAGAAACTTGCTGAGCGGGCTCAGCAAACGGGAGAATCATATACACTTAGTACATGGAGGATGTCCTCGCCCTCTGCCGCCGTGTGAATACCCCAGTGGCAGAGAATGACCGTGTATACGCTACCTGCTCAAGGGTATTCGTACTGAGGCATTCAATGCTCTTGTAGCGCAGAACCCCACTACCGTCGCGGACATCATCAGTACGTGTCAGCGCCTCGGTCACATTCATATTGCTACATACAATGCGCGGCACGTAGAGAAACACGAAGCTCTCGCGCATTGCAGAAGTGAAGACGATGTCCCTGCCTAATCGTTTTCATTCTGCCTATAGTTAAAGTGTCCTGCCCTGTTTTTCCAGTTCCTGCTGCATGTGAATCGTGACAATATGATCCGCTTACACCCTGACACATCTGATTTCAGGTTGCCCAACGACGCCGAGCTACGTGCACTGATCCGCTCTATTATCCGAGAGGAACTGCACGCATAAGTTTCGTCAATCCCTCCTGAGGTCCATGTGACGCCTCCTGGTGGCTGCCTACGCCATGTCGCGAGGGAAGAAATACCTGCCGAGACGAGCCCGCAAGTCCCGTGCCTACATCCCATACATGCGCCATTTTACTAAGGTTGCCTCTATAGCACCACCCTCGCAGCTGCCACAAAAGCAGGCACCTGTAATGTACGGTTCCCTGAATCCTCTCACAGTAAGACTACCGCCGCTTCAGTCTTACAACGCCTGAAGCCCAGTTTGACCTGTTTGTTACTACTGCGGCATCCGCGGCCACATTTCAAGGCTGTTTTGCCGACGCCATCAACAAGATGAACGACGTCGCTATGCCGGATTTGAAAGGGATGAGTTTTCTACCCCTGTACCACAACCTCGACGCTCCTACTTCAATTATCCTCGAAGTTCCCCATCTCCGCAGGAATTCAACACTGCCGGTTCATTGCGTTCTCCGCGTCGCCGCACTACATCACCGATACGGCGCTCCCCCTCCCTCATTCAACCGGCTACTTCAACCTCCGATCACCGCCCGGAATACTAAATAGTTCAGCTTCAGGAGGGAAAGCTGCATCTTTCGGACAACACGAAACTTCTTCGGAGCGCCCGTCAAATGTACTTTTGGTGTGTTGAAGGTGTGTGCACTGAAGCCTTGGCCAACAGGGATGCATCGCTTTCCGTTATTAGTATTGACTTGTGTTCTCGCTTGCAAAAGGGGAAGACACCATATAATGGCCCTCCCCTTTGTTGTGCTAATGCTGTTCTTATTCAGCCCTCTTGTGTTTGCACGGGGCGTGTTTTCATTTATGGCATCTTTCTTCGGATTCAGTTTGTCGTGCTGTCTTCGTGCACCTACGCAACGATTTTGCGATGAGACTTCCTGTCCTCAACGTCAGCTTTAATATCTTGCAGTCAGCGAATTATTCATATGACGGACATTCAATCTTCATCCGATGTCGGTGTTCACAGCCTTCATTTCGTCGCGTCCACCGACTGTTCCATTCCTCCTGGCAATAAGCACATCCTAGCACTGAATTTCGACACCATTGTTGATAGTGATGCGTTCCTTGCACCGAGCGGTCGCTGCATATCTGGTGGGCTTAGCATTCCTCCTATCCTGGTGCGGTTTCACGGCGGTAGAATGTTGATCGCTGTACTTAACCCTACTCCTTCGCCAGTTGTGCTCTCTCAAGGCACCACTGTAACTTGCTTTAATGGCACTGAACCTATTTCGCTAGTACCGCTTCACGCTGAATCATCTTTTTACAGCGAAGCTGTGTACCTCTACCGTCCAAGGAAATTTTCGTGTCGTTGGCGTGGAAAGCAAAAACCTCCACATACGTGGGCCGATTCCGGAGATAGTGCAATGCCGGGCCGACCCGCGGCGGACGTAAAACAAGCGTTATGCGCTCCCCATACGCGGGCCGATCCAGAATATAGTACAAAACTGGCCAGAGCCGCGGCGGAGGTGAACCAGGCGTTACGCACTCCCCATACGTGGGCCGATCCCGAAGGCAATGCCGGCCCGACCCGCGGCGGAGGTGAAGCAGGCGTTAAGCACTACCGATACGTGGGCCGATCCCGAACATAGTGCAATGCTGGGCCAACCCGCGGCGGACGCGAAACAAGCGTTAAGCGCTCCCCATACGCGGGCCGATCCCGAATGTAGTACAATACTGGCCGGAGCCGCGGCGCAGGTGAGCCAGGTGTTAAGCACTCCTCATACGTGGGCCAATCCCGAAGGTAGTGCAATGCCAGGCCGACCCGCGGCGGAGGTGAAGCAGGCGTTAAGCACTCCAGATACGTAGGCCGATCCCGAAGAAGGTGCAATACTGGCCCGACCCGCGGCGGACGTGAAGTAGGCGTTAAGCACTCCCAATACGTAGGCCGAACCCGAAGACAGTGCAATGCCGGGCCGACCCGCGGCGGAGGTGAAGCAGGCGTTAAGCACTCCCCGTACGTGGGCCGATACCCAAAATAGTGTAATGCCGGGCCGACCCGCGGCGGAGGTGAAGCAGGCGTTAAGCACTCCCCATACGTGGACCGATACTCAAGATAGTGCAATGCCGGGCCGACCCGCGGCGGAGGTGAAGCAGGCGTTAAGCACTCCCCATACGTAGGCCGATACCCAAGATAGTGCAATGCCGGGCCGACCCGCGGCGGAGGTGAAGCAGGCGTTAAGCACTCCCCATACGTGGGCCGATACCCAAGATAGTGCAATGCCGGGCCGACCCGCGGCGGAGGTGAAGCAGGCGTTAAGCACTCCCCATACGTAGGCCGATACCCAAGATAGTGCAATGCCGGGCCGACCCGCGGCGGAGGTGAAGCAGGCGTTAAGCACTCCCCATACGTGGGTCGATGAGAGTGCAATGCTGGGTCGACCCGGGGCGGAGGAGCAGTTCGCCATTAATGGGCCCACATACACAGCTTCGCTGGTCATCATTTTCCACAGAATGGAACTGAGATTTTTCTACCACAACTGATGATCATGCTGCGAACGCCCCTTTAACGATCTCGGCAAATCCAGATTTGACTGTAGCGCAGAAAGACCTTTTGGCCCTACTGCAAAAACACAGCGCTTTATTTGACGTTCACTCCAAGCTTCTGGAGCGCACTACCGTCGCAGTACATCGCATCAAAACCGAAGGCATGCAGTTCGATTGTGCGCCCCCGCCCATTCCGCGTGTCTTCCGCTGAACCGAAATTCATTGCGGAAAACGTTGATGACATGCTCAAAAGAAACATCATTCGGCCGTCGTCTGGTTCTTGGTCATCTCGTGTTGTGCTGGTCCGGAATAAAGAGAGCTTTGTACGATTTTGCATCGACGATCGAGAACTTAATAAGATGACGCGCAAAGACGTATATCCGATGCCTACAATGTATGATGCCACTGAATCCCTCCAGGGTGCTGAATACTTCTCAAGTCTAGACCTCATATCCGGGTATTGGCAAATACCTATGCACGAGGCGGACAAGTACAAGACGGCCTTTGCAACACCAGACGGACTTTACTAGTTCAACGTAATGCCCTTCAGTTTGTGTAATGCTCCTGCAACCTTTGAACGCATGATAGACACAGTTTTACGCGGCTTTAAGTGGAAGGCCAGTTTGTGTTATTCAGAAGACATCGTTATTTTTCAGCAACTTTTCATCGACACCTTGAGCATTTGGGCGAAGTTTTGACATGCATCTCCAAAGTTGGCCTCCAAGTCAGCACAAAAAAATGTCATTTTGCCAGAAAGAACACCAAAGTGTTGGGTCTCCTTATCAGTAAAGCTGGTGTGCGACCAGATCCTGACGAGGTTGCTGCTGTGATTTGATTCCCTCATCCTGAAAATAAAAAACAATTAAGAAGTTTCTTGGGCCTGGCATCCTACTTCCGGCCGTTTCATGAGTCTTTTGCTGCCATGGCGTCGCCACTGCACAAGTTGCTGACGATGGGCATTGCTTTCGCTTGGACAAACGACTGTGAACTTTCTTTTCAAGCCCTCAAGCAAGCCTTAACATCCCTCCCCGTCCTCTGTCACTTCGATGGGAACGCGCCACCTTTTTTGCACACCGACGCTAGTGGCCATGGGATCGGCGCTGTCCTGCAGGGTGATACCACCACGCGAGAGAGAGTTGCTGCATATGCCAGTCGCTCATTAACGACTGCCGAACAGAACTACTTGATAACTGAGCAGGAATGCCTCTAAGTATTTTGGGCCATATAAAAATTTCGGCCATATCTGTATGAACGCCGTTGCACTGTCATAACCAACCATCACGCCTTATGCTGGTTATCGTTACTGAAAATTTTGTCTGGACACCTTAGTCGCTGGGTGCTCCGATTGCAAAGGTACGATTTTAAAGTTCTATACAAGTCTGGGGAAAAATAACGTCAGGATGCCGACGCTCTGTCTCACTGTCCCCTGCTACTATTATCTTCGTGCGCGTTCCTCCATTGCTCGCCACTTTATGAGGAAACTATGTATCCACCTAGGTTATCAACGCTAGCGGTTACTCACACGCTATATTCCAATCGTGGCACTCAATTCGCCTCGTGTGAACGTTCTGATCCATACTGCAGCCGTATTATCCACCACCTGTGCGGAACTTCTCCTGCATGCCAGAATACGTCGACAACTGCGACTAAGCTCGAAAAAGATCTGCTGCTCCTCTACATTTACAACACCGACGAACACCGCTGGGTACCTGTTCTACCACGTTCGCTGCGCACTCAAGTCCTTGAAGCCTTTTACGACGACTTATCTGCTGGCCACTTGGGTTTTCACAAGACGTATACAGCTGCGTTTGGAGCCGTTTCTTTTGACCAGGCATGTCTACCTTTGTGGCGAAGCACATCGCTCCTTGCGTTCAGTGCCAACGGCGGAAACGACCGACTTCGCCTCCTGCTGGCCTTTAACGTCCCATCCCTTGTCCCGAGACACCTTTTGACATCGTTGGGACAGACCTGGTTGGACCTCTGCTCATAACACCAGCAGGTCATCGATAGATCGTGACAGCTGTCGACCATCTCACACGGTACGCGGAGAACGCTCCTTTACGCTCTAGTTAGGCCTCAGGCGTTGCTGCATTCTGTCTGGACGCCATTGTGCTCCGTCTCGCTACACTTTGTGTACTGCTGAGGGATCGTGGCAGGACTTTCATGTCAACAATGATCGAAGGAGTACTCAGAGCTTGTGGCGCAGTTCATAAGATGACATCCGCGTACCACACTCAAATAAATAGCTTCACAGAGCAATTTAATCGCACACTTAGATAGGATATCAAAGTATATCGGGCCAAACCACAGCAACTAGGACAATCTGTTATCGTTTGTGACTTTTGCTCACAACACCGCTATTCAACGAACTACGAGGTACTCACCTTTCTACCTCTTTACGGCCGTTCGCCGACATTCACCATCGACGTCGCTTTATTAAATGCCACAACTAACATCTCGGCCAGTATACCTGAACAGTTCTTGTCGAGACTTGACGTATGTTGTCAACGTACTCGCCTCGACACAGAAGTCAGTCAGCTAGATCACAAGCAGCGTTACAACATCTCTCGTTGAGACGTCTCCTTTCGTCCTGGAGAGGAAGTGCTATATACTCTAGACGCCCTTTCATACACCCGGATTTTATGAGAAGCTTGAATCACACTTCCATGGGCCCTGCATATTACTGAAAAATTAACGCTCAAGCACTCCGTACAGATTGTTAACCAGCGAAGCTGAAACATTCAGCTCCGTTGTTTATCGCTGGGTTAATCACGACCGTTCATTAAACGACCGCTTAGTAGGCTTATTATATATGGGGTTTTACGTGCCAAAACCACTTTCTGATTATGAGGCACGCCGTAGTGGGGGACTCCGGAAATTTTGACCACCTGGGTTTCTTTAACGTGCACCTAAATCTAAGTACACGGGTGTTTTCGCATTTCACCCCCATCGAAATGCGGCCGCCGTGGCCGGGATTCGATCCCGCGACCTCGTGCTCAGCAGCCCAACACCATAGCCACTGAGCAACCACGGCGGGTCGCTTAGTAGGCTGCCGGATCCTCGGTACGCAGGTGCTGTTTGCGCTCGACTGCACGAGCCTGTTCTTGTGCCTGGGCTGCAGCACCGGCACGGCGTAGACGAGCTGGTTCCCTGTTCTGCTCGCGGCGTTGCTGATCTAAAACTGCGTGGTCTTCAGGAGTACGTATCACGCGCGGCTTACCCATTTCGCAGCCGGAGAGAAACTGCTGCGCGCGTGCTCGGCTGCGACGGAGAGCAATGGCGCCACTACTGGCGCAGCTAATCCAAGATAGCACAAGGCCTTTCCACTCCGATCCATGATGTCATGTTACCTGGCGCGACTGCATTGAATCTGATGGGGATGCCCCCGAGTAGGCAACAATGATTTTGACGTCACCGCTTTCATCACGCGAGCCTCGTCAATGGAAATTTCGGGCCAGGTAGGGTGACGTCATGGATCCGAGTAAACAAGCCTTGTGCTACCTAGGTGGTGTCGGCTGTAAAAAACATCCCCAGTGAGCAATCAATCGTGTTACTTCCGTTGAAGTTTCTTCGGACTGCCGTTACCGTGGTTCAGAAATCGTTCACGTTTCGCGCCGCAAACGATTTGTTCTGCGTTTATTACCTGGCTAAGTGGCGTTCTGGCTGGCCGCTTGCGCGCGCAGGGATATTAGAGTGAGCATTTATCATACGCTTCATCTTCTCATCGGTACCATAGTCATTATCACTTTCTCAAGACTGAAAAAAGTCTGTCTCCGGCCGAAACGGCGACACACTAAGCGGTTGTATTTAAGAAGTGCGTCCACTTTTGAACCAGCAATGGTCTCCTCCGAAGCACCGCGTAAATGGCGTAAATGGAATCTGCGATTGGCCAGTTGTCCTGTTATAACGCACCGCTCACTATCACAAATGACAAGCGCCCGAGTACCGGCGAATTATGAAGAGTTCAAACACAAATTTTGCGAGTAACGGCTCGGATGTCCGCGACTGTACAATTTGCAACATCAGTATCGTTGCCCACCCACCAGCAGGTAATTCTTCAAAAATGAAAAGTTAACGATGCCTCTGTGCGTTGCATGTTTAGGTATTACAGAAGCATCGTGCGCGCTTTACAAATTCATTGAGCCTTCGCATTCGACCCTTTAAGACAGGCCGGAAGGCTGGTATAAATGCGATCGTATCGCGAGTTCTCCAGTGTTGACCAAATTAGGAATCCGCTTAATATATGCGAAGGCTATCACGAGCTTTCGACGTAATGTTGCGTTGCACGTACCAGCATGCTAGAATATGAAAGAGCACGTTTCAAATTTTCATTAGGCAATCACGCTGCAAAAACCATTCAATCAGTATATTTGATCAACGCGAACAAACAATTGACAGGGGCCGACAGAGTAGACACCACAAAGTGCTGACTGCAACTGGTTTAATTTCCACGCAAAGCACTTGTAAATTCGACGTAAAGCCTTCCTCAATAGCGGCGAAATCTCGTGCGAATGAAGCTACGTCTCAAATGAAACAAAAACAAAAAGCAAAACTGCATTACGAATCAATTCTGCCACCCGAGTCACCACGTGAACCGGGGGTCATAAGACCGCGACTCTTTGCATTCGTTTTAACATCTTTTCATCTTGGTGCCGTACGTTGATGAGGTGACAGATGCCTCGGTGACGTGAGCGCTTTTCTGCCGCGCCTCCCAACGCGCGTGAAAAGTAGGGAAGACAGGATGGCCTGGCACGGGACGTCGTCGTTCCGTGATCGATGCCTTTGACTCCGCGTTTGGCGACTCATCAGCTCGATTACGTGAGTAGAGGAGGAGGCAGTACATCGTGGGAGAGACCGAAATGACCCCAAACCCTTACGGCTGTGCTACAATCAAACATGCCGCCTCAACCTTCCCCGCGCGCGTCAGCCTGTGGCCACTGTGCTGCCGCAAGGGCGATGTTACCGTTGTTTCAAAGACGTTAGACGAAGTGTGCACTACAAATGCGTGTTCGGTTTCGCACAGGTTACCACAAGTCTCTCTCTCGGCCCCAAAAGAAGAGTACTAAGGTGTACAAAGGGAACCTGGTTTACGCAGGAAGTGACCCCGACAAGTCATACCGCCTTTTCTTTCATACGCTTAAGGCTATCTGTGATAGATGCTGCCCGCTTGTTCAATGCTCCCCGAGGCAAAAAAGAATTCGTAAACCCTGGATTAGTCAATGCTTGTACAAAAAGATCAAAACCAAAAATAAGTTGAATCACGTCTTTGTATAGACACGTGACGCTGCTCTGCTCAACGAATACAAAAAGTACCGAAATAAATTAAATGCAGATTTGAAAAAAGCTAAGACTTGTTATTATCAATGTCTTTTCGCTGGGATGTTTAATGATCCTAGAAAGCTTTGGAACGAGGTCAACAATCTGTCACACAATTCGAAACTGAAGCGTCCCATAAACATTGCAGCTTTTGCTCACGGCAAAACGGATGTTGAAGCACTCACAGATATGAATGAATACTTCACTAACGTCGGTGATTTTCAGATTCCCAGCAAGAGGGACCTTAGTACGAATACCGAAACTTGTCTTGATTCAGTGCAGAAACGTGTAAGCTTGATACACTCAATATCTTTGTTTCCGACAAGTCCACAAGAGGTGGAAAATTTATTGGGTAAAATAAAGACCAGCGTCTCGCCAGGAATTGATGACCTGTGTGTTGTACCAATTACATATGTTGCGTCTGTTATATCTCTACCGCTAATGCATATAATTAATCGAATGCTGGAAACAGGAATCTTCCCCTCCGATCTTAAGCTTGCGCGCATATACACAATACACAAGTGTGGGGCGCTTAGTGACATATGTAATTACAGGCCAATCTCGGTGCTGCCCGTGCTATCCAAAGTCTTTGAAAATGTTATTAACACGCGCCTCGTGTATTTTATGACTAAGCACCACGTAATAAATGACGCACAGTATGGTTTTCAGAAAAATAAAACAACAGAGCTAGCGTTATTACGTGTTAAACATAAAATAATGGATGACATTGAAAATAAGCTTTATACCGTTGGTCTCTTCATTGATC
Organism: Dermacentor albipictus; assembly: GCF_038994185.2. Classification (NCBI taxonomy): domain Eukaryota; kingdom Metazoa; phylum Arthropoda; class Arachnida; order Ixodida; family Ixodidae; genus Dermacentor; species Dermacentor albipictus. The sequence continues at coordinate 479,834,392 of NC_091821.1, forward strand.
TTATGAAAGCATTTGTGTTAACCAGAATATTTAATTTGTTTAACTTCATGATTACGGCATTCGTGGCGTTCCCTTAGATCTTTTAAAAAATTATCTTTCCCACAGAAAACAGTGTATAAAAATTGGTAATATTATTTCCCCAACTACTACAGTAAAACAAGGAGTACCTCAGGGGTCGATTCTAGGGCCCTCGTTATTTATACTTTACATAAACGATATATTTGATATACCTAACTCCCCAAAGTTAGTAATTTACGCTGATGATACCAATATATTTCTTTTCTGCGCGTACACTTAGTGACCTGCAGAACACGATTAACGACTACCTAATGCAGCTTGATAGCTGGCTTCATGCAAATAAATTAGCTCTAAACCTAAAGAAAACTAACTACGACTTGTTCAAACCCACCAACAAAACATGTGACAGTGAACTCACGCTGACATTCCAGGACACCGTCATAGCAAGCGTAAAATGTCAGAAATTTTTAGGTGTGTTGTTTGAAGAAGGTATGTCATGGAATACACACCTAAACAAACTAACCTCAGAACTAAGCAGAACAGTTGGTTTATTATTCAAATTATCAGATCTCATTCGTCTGCAGCTAAAGAAAGCGATATATTATGCCCACTTCTACTCCCGTTTATCCTACTGCACACTAGTTTGGGGCACTACAACGGCTACGAATTATAAAAAACTGGAGGTATTACAGAAGAAAGTGCTCAGGATTCTAGAGAATTATCATGGTGAACCCAAAGATCTACTAACTAATCCTTTGTTTATTAAACACAATTTGCTCAAAGCGAGTAAAAAATATGACTACAAACTCCTGCTGCATATACATAAACATAACCTGTTACATTCAGCACACACGACGTCAGCTCGTTATGCACTGCGTAACGAATGGTTAACAACACCACGAACACGTACAAATTTTGGCAGGGCTGTGCTCGCTTATCAAATACCCGCAATAATAAAGCGTGTGAATTCCCAAATAAATTTCAGCATGAAACTCTTCAAGTTCAAGTCTCAAATAAAGCGTTTTTTTGTTGTATGAGTGAAGAACCCTTTCACACAAGTGCATATTTATTTTTTCATGTTTTTATCTTTTTATTGTGTGTTCGTAGTAGTCATATTAGTATTTGATTTTTTCTCTTGCATTGTATATTATTTTCACTATTTGAAAATGCCTTGTAATGTAAAGTTTTTCAAACTGTTCTTTTGTAAATATATCACTTTGCCTGCTGTCTGTATGGTCCCCAGGTCCCCTCAAGTTGTCTATGACAACTTTTTTGCCTGGAGGACCCCCCACATTTTATTGGAAATAAACTGAACTGAACTGAAAACTGAACTGAACTGAACTGAAATGCGAATGGACAAATGGCAGGCGCATCACGCTTTTCAAGGAAGAGCCTCTGCTCCGTTCTGGATTTGCTACGGATTAAAATAAGGTCCTACCGCAATCTCACCCGAGCATTGCCCCAAGAACAAGAACAGCGATGTGGGCGTGTTGGTTTAGGTCCATGTTGTAAAATTTGTGCGGCGCGAAGCACTGAAGTGCGGTAAGAAAAGGACAAAAAACGGAAGAAGGATATTGGAAGAGGACAACACGAGCGCTGTCCTCTTGCAGTCATTCTTTGTTCGTCCGTTTTTGTTCTTTTTTTCCCGCACTTCAGTGCTTCGCGCTGCAGAAATTTTACCTCATTGCCCCCAGCTTTTGCGAGGGCGTGAGAACAGGCGTCGCTCAACACTGTATATATGCGCGACAATGCACTATGAATGCTCCTCCCTTCCATAGCTTGCTGCCTTTACCCGCGCTGTGTGGCCAGCCGCCTCTTTTACCATGCAGGGAAACCCAACATCTGTCACCGACGAAGTTCTCCATGGTCAGATCTCGTAGACATGCATACACAAACTCCCAAGAAAGTGGACATGAGAAAAGCCGCCGCCGTAGGTCAGTTGGTTGAACATCCCATGCGCAATGCGGAAGATGTGGGTTCGGCTCCAACCGGCAGCAAGTTCTTTTTATTGCGGTGACAATTATATGGACACTTCAGGCGCATTTCTGCCGTCGCCGTGATGTTCCGTATAAAGTCCAAGGTCGATACCATCTTCGCCGCGCGCCGTATGCTATATGTGCGAGTGCAAGCGTGCCAGTGTGGGCCCACGATGGTCGCCCAATATCGCGCGCGCGAAGTAGGAAAGCGGGCAACAAGCGCGCCGTCTTCCGTCGCGTGCAAAGCAACGGTGGGGGGAGGGAGCGGGCGTTCTACTCCGGCGGCGGCCGCGTATGGCGCGGCCGAGCGCGCCCCCTTGAAAGCGATCTGCGATGGGGACGGTGTGCGCCAGATGCTGATAGCTTCGTGTGCGCTGTGTTCTTGCCGCTTAGATCGCATCGAAGCGAGAGGCAGCACGAAGGTCAATTCGCTCGCTGCTGCTGCTGCCACGCTTTCTCACTCCAGAGTTTTGACAGCGGGTGTGCGCGGTGAACGAGTGAAATGTGTTCAAGCTTGCTTGTTAATTTACGTGGTAAGCGAAGTTTACTGTACACTCTCAGAGAAAGGTACACCCTTTGGGGTGTATATCTGCCACACAACAATAGTCATCTGCCTTGCTTGCGTTTCCTTTCTTGAAAACGCCACGCCCGCTAATTTCCTGTTGGGAATGCTATGTCATGCTGATAACGCGCATGCCGTTCGTTATTGGGAAGTACCGGGCTCGCAGCGTTAAAGAAAGGAAATGCGGACAAGACAGATGACGTTTATTGTTGTGTGGCAAGATACAACTCAAAGGGTGTAATATTGTTTCATATAGAGTGTATAGCTGCCTGCTAATTTGCTATCGCAATCGATTGTTTGCCTATCGGGCGAAACTGCGAGTTTCTTTCGTTCGTTTTCATTTCCGTTTATCATTTTTACTTTTCAATTATAACACGGATAACTTCCCCATGCATCCCTTGGTTTTATCTGTTCGCATGCAGTCGCCCCTTTCGCTTCGACTGACAGTGTTCACCTTCCTGCGCAGGTACCTCGTGAAGGCCGATGACGATGCGTTCGTGAATCTAGCCGCGCTCCGAGAGTACTTGGCCGCTGGGTCCCGGCGGCGCCGGAGGGCCATCATCGGCTACCTGATGAAAGGGTTCCGACCCAACCGGAACCGGGCCAGCAAGTGGTTCACCTCGCCGCAGCTGTTCGCCAAGGCGCGACTGCCGGACTTCGTGAGCGGATTCGCGTACGCTGTGACTCACGACGCCGTCGGCCCTCTGTACGCGGCCGCTCGGATGACGCACATGTTCCCATTCGAGGACGTGTACGTGACGGGTATGTGTCGCGAGAGGGCGCCCGTTGCAGCGGGCAGCGACGCGATTGCACTGGAGGGCGCTGCCAGGTTCAAGAACCACCGGAAGAAGAACCGTGGAGGCACCGCGGCGAAGACGTTGTGCTCGCTGTACGGAAACGTCCTAGCGCAGCACGAACTGACGGCAGCCGAGACGCGGAATCTCTGGGGGGACTTGACAGCTGGCAAGTGCAGCTAGCCTTGGGCTGCCTGGACTCCTGGCAAATGCTTCGACACCGAGAAGGCAGATTATGCCTACTACGCTTCACACCGTCTACAACTGACGACTGCGCAAGGTTACATATCTGTGGCCGGGCACGAAACCTTGCAAGCTGACAGTCATGAACTGCCTGGACTGACAATGATTGCACGGAGCCGACGACGCTTGCGTGAAAGAGAGGGGGAAATATAGAGTTGGAGGAAAGGCAGGGCTTAACCGGATGAGTTTCCGGTTTGCTACCCTGAGCTGGCGTGGAGAAATGAGGGTAGAAAAAGAGAGACAGATTAAAGAAACAATGACACAAGCACGCACGCACTGACACACCCACACAAACACACACACGCACCCCAAGAACGGCGCTCCCATTGTAGACATTGCGACAGGCCGGTGGACTGCAAAAAATCCAGTGTGCTTGCGCGGACTTCTGATGTGGTGATAAGTTCCGTAGATGCCGTAGGATGCTTTCTTGAGACACAAGTGACGCTTTCGACGTTCATTGCTATACCTAGAAGAGCGGTGGCTACGCAGAGTGTACAGGTCGAGTGTCGTCAAGGATGAAGTCTGGCAACTAACTGTACACAGCGAACTCCTGTGCGGACACGACACACAGCGGTCTTGATATTTCGCGCTCTACAATGCCGGTTCCAGAGGCGGTGCACCTGCGACGTAAACTTCACACCTGGCAGCTGCAGGCGTTTTGGATGCAATTCCACTAAGCGTTTTAAATACCGATCGTTACTCTGCGTTCGAGCATAGCTCGCAGACGTGACCGAAATGGTGCTGTGCACCGTGTATGACATGTAAATAAGTGCACTAAAACGAACTGGAATAATGTAAATTATATACATATGTCGACCTAAATGTTATGGCGGAAACGTGTGCGGACCTGAAATCACCCTGGCGTGGTCGAAACAGAGTCCGCATCTGCACTCTGGTGCAGAACAGAGCATGTTCTTTCGCGAAGTTGAATGGCTGTGCAAGGGACATTCGACACAATTGGCGGCAGTGAGGTCGCTAGCCATATAATATGCAATTTTAGCATCGAGCATTGCGATTTCGTTTCGTTGCGATAGCAATAATATAGACACTCGAGGCGCATTTCCGCCGCCGCCGTGATGTTTCGTATAAAGTGCAAGCAGCGGGTACCAAAGGTTGAGTGGGACGAGCAGCCGGAGCAGTGCGTGCTTTGCAGTGAAGTGCCAGACGACGAAACGTACCGTGGCGGCGCTGCAACCGGAGTGGAGTGGATCGCGTCAAGGTCGCGCCGTTGGAAACAGCCGGCGATTCTGCTCGGCGGGTATCGTTCGCTCTGCTTCGCGCGCTGCTATTGGCGATCAGACCGCTCAAGTGGTGTTCCTAATTACATACGACGTGCATTTATGTCTTAAGAATAAATTCCTGTTGTTTATTCTATATATGCCGTGAAATCATTGCGCGTGCATTGTGGCCGCAGTGCTGGCTTTTATTCTGCCGTCATTGCCGCTGCCTTGCACGGAGAACAAATATCTTGCTTGTTCTGCAAGCAGCATGCGTAGCGTGTATTCTTGCGCATATATTTTTTCATCAGTAGGTAATGCGAAGCGCAGACAAAAAAAAAAAACAACTTTACGCTTGGTGCCTGCCGCGTTAACAATTCAAACATATCTGCCCCATCCAGCGCCCTGTTCCCAGACTTAATTTTTAAAAAAAATTCTGGAGTTTTATATGCCAAAACGACGATTCTGTTATGAGGCACGCCATACTGCGCGACTCTTGGATTAATTTTGGCCACCTGGGGTTCTTTAATGCACGGTACGCGGGCGTTTTCACATTTCTCCCCCACCGAAATGCGGCCGTCGCGGCCAGGATTCGATACCGCAACCTCGGGTTTAGTCGCGCAACACCAAAGCCACTACGCCACCACGGTGGGTCTTGTCAGATTTACGTAAACAGAGAAAAAAATCCTGCGCAACATTCCGTTCTTGTCTGCGTCTTCCTAGTGAAACAGAATGCGGATTAATTAAGGTAAGTAATCTTCTATTGGGTCACCCCCTCCCCCCCCCCCTCGGGCGCCCAAAAGTTTCTATTTAATTATTCTATGCACTAATCTTTGGCCCGTAAGCCGCGTTCAATTTTTTTTCCAGTCCATGCCTTGAAAAAATATATAGAAAAGAAATCGGCGCGGTAGCTTAATTAGTGGCAACAGTGGCTATGGCGTTGGGCTTCTAAATTAGAGCTCACGGGTTCAATCCATGCAGGCCGCGGAATTCGATAGGGACGAAATGGAAAAGCGCTCGTTTACTTATATTTAGGTGTAAATTAAAGATTATAAGAATTATAGAATTAAATTTCACCCTACGTGGTGAAAACTCAAACGCCGCGGGTGCTTCGTAATTATATATCGTAGTTTTGCCACGCGAAACCTCATAACTTTTTTTCTTTAAACAACGTAGCTTTGTCGTTCGGTGCTTTTCTAAGGAGTAAACAAAATGAAATTATGCTCGAGCCCGATTTTCCATAGAAACAGGTTATGACTTTCTTACATTTCAATCTTGCTATAGTAGTGCCGTTCCCAACTGTACGTCAGCTCGACTGAGCAGCTTGTATATATAAAACGGCCGTTTTCAGGTATCTGCGGTGTATTATATATCATAACGAGAATAACGAAGCAGTTAAAAGAACGGCATGCCTCAAGTACACGTAGAGATACATGAATATTTCCTTTGTTCGTTGAAGGAGACAAGTGTGCTACAACATCAACTACTCAAGTTTTAATGGGATGAAATCATGGCGATACTGTCAAAATTTTTTTTCCTTGCTTGAATCGTGTTAACAGATTTACAGGCTGCCCCGAAACGAGGCATTCATATTGATTGACAGCTAAGGACGTGTTAAATAGAAGTTTTCAGTCTCCGTGCGTTAGTTCGCTCACGAACTGCTGTGCCTATGCGCAGCAGTTGTGACTCGCCATCATCATAACCGTTCGGAAGTCCTCACTTGCATCGGTCAATCGCCCTCGATCAATTCAATGTGCTGTTAGGGGTTACATTCGAACAGAAACGACTACTCGATAATTGTAATAGTGAATTCTGGAATCGAACACGATCCGAATAGCAAGCATCATTCGACGATACTTCTATGTTTCTCCTTCATTTCACCTGCTGGTACGATGAAGGAGATTGCCAGACCAGCCATGGAGATTACATAGGTGCTGCTACTCAGAATGAGTCGGGGAGACTGGAAAGTACATAGGCAAGATCCTTTCTGTTCATATTAGCGTTCAATATCATTGCCGTGATTCATCCTCTCGGAAAGCTCTCGAGGAGCTCATCCACTTTCCTTTGCATTAATTTACCATTTGCTCTATGCTGTCCTTGGCGTTTTGTTTGTCTTCTAATGATACGAGCAATACAAACCAGGCCCTTCGGTTAACGCCCCTTCTTCTCGTTCATTACATAACGAGGGTCTCGAATCCGCCAACACTGAAGCTTTCAGGTAGCATGTGCGGGTTTACTGACCAGTTGGTTGACTTCACCCACAAAGATCACGTAATCGTGACACCTGCGGCAGAAATGATGTTTCACTCTAAGAACGGTTTACACCCTTTGGCATGCCCCCTTCTGCCACACAATAATAATTGTCATCTGCCTTGATGCGTTTCCTTTCTTTATCGCTGCGAGCCCGGAACTTTCCAGTATAACGAACGGCACGCGCGTTATCAGAAGGGACACTCCAAAGGGTGTAAACTCCTCTATGCTGATAACGCGCGTGCCGTTCGTTACTGGAAAGTTCCGGGCTCGCAGCGATAAAGGAAACGCATCAAGGCAGATGACGATTATCGTTGTGTGGCAGAAGGGGCACGCCGAAGGGTACACTGTTCTTAGAGTGTTCACATCCGCCGCCAAGGTTTGTGAGTGGTGGCGCTGGCTAACACTCCCTCGGTTAGTTGTAGTAGTAAAACATATATAATACCCAAGAAAGTGCAAGGGAGAACGGCGCCGGCGGTAGCTGAACTGGTTAGAGCACCGGACGCGTAATGGGAAGACATGGGATCGTTCCCCACCTGCGACAAGTTGTTTTTTCATCCACTCTCATTGTCATTATTTATCATTTCTTTAATTCAATTCGTAAGTACAAGTAATTTATCCTACGTTGTCCTTAGTGTCTTTGTTTGTGGGCTTCTTATGACATAAAATAAATATCGCTCGCTCGGTTAACCCCCGTTCTTCTCGTTCCTTTTCTAAGAAATATATCGGTGAAACGGGACAATCAATGAACGCCAGGTTAAACGGACACAACTAAAAAGCTTCCCAAAGCCACCACCGAACATTGCAACCAACCAAGTCATAATTTTGATGAACTTAAACTCTAAACCCTGCAGTCAAATTTCCGTACTGCGTAAGACAGAAAATAGATAATCGTGCCTCATCCACAAGTTCAAGTCATTGCAACCAAAAGAGAGAAACGTTTCAAAGAGAGCTATAGAATGTATTTGCTATGGGAATTTTCAAACTATAGGCAACAGCACGTAGTTATTTTCCATTGAGTTGCTTAGCCTTTTTTTGTTATTAGGTTGTCAACAACATTCCAACTTTTTCAAATCCCTTTTGTTCTTTTATTTATATTTATTCATTTTTATTCCACGAATACCATCTTCTACCACTACTTTTATTATATTTTTCAGAGAGACGATAGTTGACCGACCTCCAGTGGAGCAGATAATCCCCCCACATCCATGCCCGTTCCACGAAACGGTAACTAAAATGACACGTCAAGCGGCTGACACACAACGCTACCTCAGGCTCCTCCACCGACGTTGAGTAGCACGCCTTCCTTTTCAATTCTACACCCTCGCCGCTAATACACCCTAGGTCGTTGCCTCGCCCAGCCACCTTACCTTCTCTCCACTTTACAACCGTACGTCTATATACTGTGCCGAGGGGAGCATAAAATAGTTCAAATCACAAAATAAAATAGTGAGTAAGCGCTCGTGTGTCCCGCTTCACTGTGTGCTTGTCAATTGTGCGCGCTAAATGTTTTACTATGAATTTGTACCAACTCGCTCAACTATCAGTTCTGCTGCAGAGCATATGTCGCCTTGAAAAAGGCTTAGTTCACTTGTCGAAAACGTTGGCTCCTGCTTCCACCTTGTTCCCGTTTTGCTCATCGTTCCGAATTTCCACACCCCGCCTTCCCCATGTTATTCTCATATGCCTATATCACTGATTGTGATTACAAAATCTTCCAAGAGAAAAAAACCTAACAAGGAGACTACAGAATGTCATTAATTGGTTAGTCGTCACCAAACATGTGGAGTTAGGTACGCATTATGTAATTTAAAAGTTGGCATGTCATTGTAGCCGTGCCGCCGTCTTATGAGCCTTTGTCGTTCGATAGATATCCTTCCATAGTCATTGCGTCAACGTCATACAGCCGTTGTCATGCCTCCATGATCATGGACAACCTTGGCAACGAAGTGTCATAGCAGAGTGGGACGATATTGGAGTACGCGGCATACATCCGAAGCAACGAAAGTCTCAGAATTACCACTACATGTGTGCAATAAACCTGAATTCAGGAACATGACCTGTCGCTACATTGCTATTCGCGTAACCATCGACAGTCATCGTGAGGCGAGTTCAACCATATTGCGATAGAATTTACATGGACACTCCAAGCGCATTCCTGCCGTCGGCGTCAAGGTAGATGTACTGGTAGCGAAGGCTCCATAGACGCCCATTGGTCCAAAAAATGGCGGCTCGTGGGCACTCCAGCGCCCCCTGGATTTTGGGGGGCAAACTACGCAAACGTGACGTAGAATGACGTCACGCATACGTATGCTTTTGGCGCGAATTATAAAGCGGTCTTTCTGTAGAATCCGCGCTTTCGAGCCCGTACCTCTCGAAGGTTGCTGCCTTTCAGCGCGCCCTAACCTTTGCCAGTCAAATGTGCTCGAGTTCCTGCTAGTTATGGCCTTGTTAATGTGCAATTGGGAACGCAATGAAAGTGACTGGTAAAGGAGGGGCAGCATAGAAAGGCAGCAACACTTCCAGACACTCGCGAAGCATGCATGATTCGTAGTTCAAATACTGGTGCTAGTACTTTTGAGAGCTTTTGAGTACAGCAAGGTATGATGCACAAAGCACTGGCTCAAGTGCACAGTTCGCAATAGAGTGTACGGCAAGTATGGTTTTCATAGTTTCATATTCATTGTTTATTGCAGCAACCAAACAAATACAGTCACTAAGCACACCCTTGGCACACAAACAAAAAATACATGCCACAGGCAGCACAAGCAGTATTGTTTAAGTTGGCTAATCATCTCAATAGTCACAGTGCAGATAGGAAAAAGCCCTGAAGTGCCACGAACGTTGTCAGTTAGGAAATTGAAAAGTATAGAAAACAATGCTACGACAGCTTCAATTGAAGCAAACATAACATGACATAAGTAGGCGCATCAACACAGACCATAGAGCACACTGGGATTATTCTTCACATTTAATTTCTTCAGCTGAAAGAATATAGCAGGTGCGTTTACATCTGCAAGGCAATGTTAAAGCCAGCTTTAGCACCCTCAAACGTGCTCAACGTAGGAGCAAATACCATACATTGAGCCGGCGTACCATCTCCAGAGTACTTCTAGTCGTTAGCCGGATCAATTTGAAGTAATTTTACGTCAACAAAAGTACACATGTACGTCAACAAAAGTACACGCTGTCGCAGTGTACCACGGAGCATCGTTTCTTCACATGCCGCAAGCTCATCTTGAAATGAAGCGCTAAGCGCTTCAAAAGAAGAGCGCGAAGCGTGCAAAGACGGAAAAAGACTTCGCACTGGCCGCACGCCGAAGGAAACGACAAAACCGAGAAAATTGCCGCAGCGGTGCAGCGGGCTGCAAATCTTACCGAACGGCGACAAAGAAGCGACGTGCAAGGACGACGAAAACTTCGCAAAAGGAGCATTTTGAGACCGGCGAGCTAAATTTATACGCTTTACCAGGCGCGCCATCGCAGACAGCTGGCGATAACAAATCGCTTCGTAAGCTCCCGCCACTGTGGCCGGGTTAGCCGGGTATCGAAACAAGGCCTGCAAAGACGCGCTGTAATGCACCGCACACTCATAAATAGGGGGCAGGTCAAGAGTGTTGCAAAAATACAAAATTTGACAGGTTTTAATAAAATGACTTACCTCTTTCATAAAACAAGGTGCTAATATATTTTTTCTTTTCTATTGGCAGATTACATTCCAATTTTGTAGCTTTATTTCTTTATATTTGCCCCCCATCCTCTGGTTGTGCTGCAGTCGCGCTAAACCACTTTTCGGCCCAGCCTTCGCCACCACTTTAAATCCGCCTTGTCGGCGTCGCCGTCAGATTCTGTATGAAGTCCAAGAGCGATAACACCGTCGCCGCGCACCCTACGCTGTATGTGCGAGCGAAAGCATGCGAAAGGGACGAAAATGGAGAGGAAGCGCGCCGTCTTCCGAGGAGTTGGCGTTCTACTCAGGCTGCAGCCATAGAGATATGCTGCAACTGCGCATGTGGCGGCTACGCGCGGCCGCATCTTGAGCGATTTGCGTTGAGGGCAGTCTATGTGCGTTGGTGGCTCGTAGCTTTGTGCGTGTTCTCGGTGCTCACTTTGCGTTGAAGCGATAGAAAGCACCGAGATCACTTCGCTCGCTGCCGCATTTCCTCACGCCAGCGTTTTGACAGCGAGTGTCCGCGATCATCAATTGAGATGCGTTCATGTTTCCTGAGCGCTGACACCATGCTTGTTAATTTAGTCGGTAAGCGAATGTTTACAAGCTGATACGGCCGATAAAAGTACTATCCTTAGTTCGTATGGCTCTCTGCTATCGCAATCGATGCTTCGCCTTTCCGGCGAAACTGCGTCTTTCTTTTTTTCACCAATACTCTAAATGCCTACTACTCCTTTCCACTGCTGACCGTTTAATGCGTCTATCCGCTTTGAATCCCAATGTCTATGCAAGGCGGGCGTTACCTGCGGGTCTCGCTGGGTGAAAGATGATGCGAAGTGCCGGAGCTCGACCACTTAGCATAACTGGCGGAGCGCGGCGGCTCAGTTAAATAGTACTTGACGCGTTACAGTTGTCACACAAAGCAGACGGTGACAGTGACAAAGGCACACACATTCCAATATGATTACGGCCAACTATACCCCTTATTGATCATATCCTTAGTTTCCGACTATTGCTACGTGTTCTCGGCATGGAGAGGTATCATTTGATACACATTTATTCATACAAGTCACCTAACCAACCATTTTTTTTCTTGAAGTGGTTACAAGATGGCCAGATCCCAGATACACCATCTTAAGTCAGCTAAGCCCTCATTTTCAAAATGTATTCTACACATTTTTCAGCTTCCTCTGGTGTCTGTACAGGTGGATGTTTGTAGGTAAATGCCTTTCCTTTAGCGTATGCTCCTTACAAACAATACTGTGACTGGGCGGCTAGAAGCAGTGTTAGGCCTTCGCATTAAGTCACACAACTTATTTTAACACTTGATACTACATCCACTACCACGCCTATATAGCGTCTGGCAGGGATGATTACAGTACGTAAACATGCTACAATCAGTGTTACGTGTACACAATATTAAAACAACTGGCTTATCCTCCATCTGCATCAGTAACTGATTCAAAACATCGGATAGCGAGTGTGGGTAACGAAAATGAAAACGTGCACTAACTCGGCCGAGTAAAGGCATCCAAGTACTCGCACACAACCTAAAAAAAAAAATACATGCAGAAACTCCTCTGGGAGTTCTCTAATATGTGTAAGCACTGTGTCACTTGCTCGTCTCCTTACAGCCCGGTGTTATCAATGTTATCAAACTTGATCCAGCAGGTACCAACGACAGCTCTGCGGCGACACGAACTGGTGCGTGTGGCGCCGCAAGAAAACTACTGCAGGTAGCGGCGCCAGGTGCGCTGATGACCTTCGGATCATTATAATCGTTATCACTCTTTAGTGCCTTGTCCATCCGCGTCGAACCGTTACAAATCGCGACTAAACGTACTCGGCCGGAGGCACCGCCGCGCGGACCGTATCTTGAAAGCGATCTGCGATGCCAACAGAGTGCAGACTGCTGATAGGTTCGCACGCTGTGTTCTCGCCGCTTGCTTAGCGTTGAAGAGGTACATGCGGGCCCGTATCTCGAAAGCGTTCACCGAAAGTGGCCGAGTGCGGCGTGTGCCGAGAGCTCCGTGAGCGCTGCGTTGAAGCGAGAGGCAGCACGAAAGTGCATTCGCTCGCTGCTGCGGGCGCCACCATGAAAACCGTCGTCTCAAGGGCACTGATCTACCCCTCGGGCTTGGTGAAGTAACATAGTCCGCAGGTAGCATAGGCTGTTGCGAACCATCTCAGCCAAGTTTTGCGGTCGTACTCCTCCCTTGTGGATGCTTTATCAGCTCGACTGCTGACGTCAAGCTACGGTCGGCTTATGGCGTAGTCGTGGCATCTACGCCAACATCCAGAATGAAAGTTGAGCTGCGTGCCACGGCAAGATTTAGAAGGCGGAGGGTTGTGGGCACGCCCCACTGCGCCGTACCCTTTGCAGTGGAAGCAAGGCAGTGAAGCAACGGGAGCACAGCGGAGGCCGCGTTTGACTGCCAATAACTCTTGTCAAGAATGGCGGGCTGCAAAACAAGATTGCCACACAGTTACGACAGAGCGACACGACGCGCACCTCTCCCTCTCCGTCGCTGCAGCTGGGAGGCGTTCAAAGAAGCGGCCTTTGCGCTGGAATCCGCCGCCTTCCTCCAGCCCCTTCGACATTGTGACGGAACTAGTTCGGTGCGTGAACAATGATTCCGGAGTTCCCCAACGCGGAGCTGATTTGACACGCATGGACAAGCTGCCGCGGGAACGACGTATTTTTGTGCTTCTCACGGTTCGGAGTGGCACGGAACAACGAGCGACCCTCGATCGGCAACGATAGTTCCCGGAACGGCACCCGCCAACGCCGTCGTCGGGCATCAGAGCGCGGTTGCCTTTGCGTACGTAAACTGTTCTGCAGAGCAGCGGCGCGTTGGTGATGAGTAAACGAACAGTCGCCGCGTCGTAGGACCGGCGGATCGAGTGTATAAAAACTGTGGTTGTGCGAATGCTGAGGACACTTCTCTTGAGCAGTCATGTTAGACTGAGTCACTTCTCTCATGCAGTCCTGTTGGACTAATACTCTTTTTCTCAAGCAGTCATGTTAGACTGATTTAATTTCTGTAAATAAACCCCTTTTCCTCGTTCTCGATGAGAAGCAGTTCTTCACTTCATCAACGATCTCAGCGTAAATAAGTTGGACGACGGCATGGGCCAGCTACCTTCGAATTCATGCCGTACTCCAATCTTGGCAAAGGACCACGGACGATGGGATTGAGCCCCCAATCCTGACAACTGGCTGACAGCGGCGAGATGGACTTTGCGACATGGTGCTGTATCTGCGGTGAGTGCTTGGTTTTTGCTTTGACTCTCTAGGCTTCATTTTGTGGTTGTTCTGTTTAGAACAGTAGGGAAGCTAGATTGTTGTGTGTTAGCTAGGTTGTGTTTACCTAGCTTGATTTAGAGAGCAGAATCAAGGCAGTAAAACAGCAGTCATGGAGTTAAGGACACTGCTGAGAGACGAGTTGTTGATTGTTGGTGAGGAACTGGGCCTAGATGTACGCAAGGAAATGCTCAAATCGGAATTATTGGAGCTAATTTCCAATCGGGCCAGTGAGGAAGATATTGAAATGGGAATGGAACTTCTCAAAAAGAGAGAGAAACGGGAAAAAGAAAGAGAAGAACGGGACAGAGAAAAGCAAGAGAGAGAGGAACGCGATAAAGATCGCGAGTTTCAGTTAAGGAAAATGCAACTTGAACTTGAAAGCAAACGTTTGGAGTTGCCTCAAGGAAGTGAAGGCGCTCTGGGTCGATCAAGTGAGGCAGAATCGTACCGCATGGACAGGCTATTAAAGCCATTTGAGGTCGGGACCGACATAGGCTTGTTCCTAAGCAATTTTGAAAGGACTTGCGAGAAGATGAACTTCGGCCCGAGTACATGGCCACAGCGGTTGCTGTCTATGTTGCCGTGTGAGGCGGCGGAAGTAATCGCCAGACTGAGTGTGCAGGATGCATATGATTATGCAAAAGTTAAGGCTAGTCTCCTGAAGAAATACCGCCTTTCAGCCGAAGCTTTTCGGCAAAGGTTTAGGAGCACAGGCAAGAAAGATAGCGAGGGCTATCCGGAGTTTGCGTATAGCTTAAAGGCCAACCTAGTCGAGTGGCTTAAAAGCGCGGAAGCGTACGACAGCAGAGACATGATCATTGAATGCATGTGTCTAGAGCAGTTTTACAAAACCATCCCCCAAGCTGTGAAACTGTGGGTGCAAGACAGAGGTAATGTAAACACTGTGGAAAGGGCGGCTGAATTAGCCGAAGAGTACGCAACCCGTAGAAAATTGAACGCCGAGGAGGGAAACTGGGACGGTCGAAATGGACCGCGGAAACCATTTCCGTTCAAAAAGGGTGCGCAAACTAGACGATCCGAGCCTGTAGACATGGCGGAAAAGCCCGCAGAAAAGAGCGAGGAGAAACGTAACGGAGAAACCGCACAAAAGGAGCAGAAAAGGGGATAACTTCAATACCCGAATCCGAGCTAGGCCCGAGGGACAAAAGAACAGTTGAGGAGAGCCTGCCAGCTGACCAGCTCAATGAGAGCGTAGCACTAGAGTGTCAGAGTTCTAGCCTGCAGGAAGAGCAAGCAGACGCGCTCACAAGCGAGACAGGGTCGTTATTATCACCGGCCTCAAAGAACTTTGATCAACTCTTACGCGTGGATAGAGTCAGTGGCAGCTGAGCAAAAGAATGATGAGAGCTTAGCAAAATTACATGACACAGCTAAAGAAGGCATTGCTAGGCGCAACGTAACGATACATGAGAGAGGAGGATTTTAGATCAGTTAGTCATACCTACTAAGTATAGGCAGGACCTTTTGAGTCTTTGTCATGGAAATGGGTGGTCCGGCCACCTAGGCATAAACAAATCAAAGGAAAGATTGCTTATGGAATACTACTGGCCTGGCTGTTTCAAAGATGTAGAAAACTTTGTAAGATCATGCGACGCCTGCCAGCGTTCTGGTAAACCAGGAGAGACTTGGAAAGCTCCACTGAAGGTAGTGCCCTTAATAACAGAGCCTTTCAGACGACTTGTAATAGACACGGTAGGGCCTCTTCCAAAAACAAAATCAGGCTACAGGTACTTGTTTACCATGCTGTGTCCGGCTACAAAGTTTCCAGAAGCAATCCCTTTGAAAGAGCTCAGCTCCACCGAAGTAGTGGACGCGCTTTTGACAGTGTTTGCACGAGTTGGGTTTCCAGCCGAAATTCAGGCAGATCAAGGGTCAGTATTTACGAGCGCACTGACTTCCACATTCTTGCAAAAGTGCGGGGTAAAGTTAATACACAGTTCTGTCTATCACCCTCAGTCAAACAGTGTAGAGAGGTGGCATTCGGTGCTTAAGCGAGTTTTGCGTGCGCTCTGTTACGAGCACAAGGAGGACTGGGAGAACTGTCTGCCGGCAACTTTGTTTGCTTTGCGAACGGTTCCACATGAGGCGACAGGGTTCTCAGCAGCAGAACTAGTGTACGGGAGGACACTCCGGTCTCCACTGAGAATGTTAAGAGAGATGTGGGAGGAAAGAGGGGAGAGTCCAACCGTGGTTGAATACGTGCTAAATTTACTGGAGCGGCTAAGCGCAACCCAAGAACTAGTCGGAAAGAACATGGCACTAGCTCAAAAGAACGCCAAATTCTATTACGACAAGAATGCGAGGCTTCGTACGTTTAACGCCGGAGACCAGGTAATGATCCTCAAACCTTCAAGAAAGAACAAGCTTGAAGTTCACTGGGACGGGCCCGTTAAAGTGTTGCACAAACTTTCAGATACCAACTATGCTTTGAGAATGCCTGGTCGCAGGAAGGAAGTGAGGATGTATCACTGTAATTTGATGAAGCCGTATGTAGAGCGGAGCGGAGTCGTTAACTATACCGTCAAAGAGCCGGATGGCATTGGTACCAAGTTTAAGGAGTATAGGGCAACCTCCAACTCTGAAATCGGCCTAGAAGAAGTAGTAGAACACTCGGTAAGCTCGCATGCTCTAAGACCCGAGCAGCTAGATGAGCTAAAAGGGGTGTTAGGGGAATATATCGACAGATTTAGCGATCGGCCGGGTAGAACCGAACTGATAACGCATGAAATTGAGCTGACATCAACCGAACCAGTAAGATCAAAACCTTACAGGGTGTCTCCAAGACAGAGAGAGATTATGGAGGCAGAGATACAGCGCATGCTAGAGTTGGGAGTTATTGAGCCCGCTGAGAGTGACTACACGTCACCGCTAATACTCGTAGAAACCCCTAACAAGGACCCTCGTCCGTGTGTTGACTACAGGAAGTTAAATGCCATCACTAGGGATCAGCTGTACCCGATACCCAACATTGAGGAACGAATTGAAAGAGTTAGCGCTGCTAAATACATTTCAACTATAGATCTCGTGCGGGGGTACTGGCAAGTTCCCCTTTCAGAAAGTGCCAGCCGCTATGCCGCATTCATCTCGCCTGTAGGCACTTTTCGCCCTCTCGCACTCAGCTTCGGGCTGAAGAACGCGCCGTTTAGCTTCTCTAAGTTAATGGATATTGTCCTAAAGGACTTGCAGGAGTTCGCCTTACCTTATCTTGATGATGTGGCCATTTTTTCGGACAGCTGGGAACAACACGTATCGCACCTCAAACAGGTGTTCTCACGGTTGAGGGAAGCCGGCTTAACGATGAAAGCGGAAAAGTGTAGGTTTGGTTGTTCGCAGGTTACTTATCTGGGCCATGTTGTCGGTCAGGGCATGAGACGGCCGGCTGAGCTGAAAATAACTACGATTGGAGAATTTTCTCAGCCGCGCACGAAAACGGACCTTCGTTCATTTTTGGGACTTCTGGGGTACTATCAACGGTACATTCCGAATTACTCGCAATTGGCAAGTCCATTAACAGACGCCCTCCGAAAGGGAGCACCGAGTAACGTACACTGGGATAAGGACAAGGAGAACGCTTTCCAAAGTTTGAAAACGCTATTGGTTTCTCACCCTGTGCTTCGCGCGCCAGACTACACAAAGGAATTCATAGTTCAATGCGACGCAAGCGACAGAGGTATGGGCGTGGTACTTAGTCAGGTCGGCGACGATAACGAGGAGCATCCTATCCTCTACGCCAGCCGTAAACTAAATGTAAGAGAGGAAGCCTACAGCGCTTCAGAGAAGGAATGCGCTTGTTTGGTTTGGGCCGCCCAGAAGTTGTCGTGTTACTTGTACGGAGCGAAGTTCATCTTCGAGACCGACCACTGTCCTCTGACGTGGCTCAATCAAATGTCGCACAAAAACGGCCGCTTGCTCCGATGGAGCCTCACTCTCCAAGAGTACAACTTCTCCGTTAGATATAAGAAGGGAAAGTTGCATAGCAATGCGGATGGTTTGAGCAGGCTAATTTGAATTCTGCGTTTGAGGGTCCCGCCTAAATTTTAGGGTTACTAGTGTTAACTTTTATTAAGCGAAGAAGATCCCCTCTCATTTAGCAGGATTCCCTCCATGATTGCTGAATTTGTCAGCAGGAATTTGCTTCAGAAATTGGCATAGTGAAATGCAGCATTTTTTTTTGTTTCTGCACTTATGTTGTTGTTTTTTTGAAGCCTAGCGAGTCTAAAGTGAGAGCCAATGCACGTCATCTCGGCGCAGAGCCGTGTTGTGGGGTTCATTTTGCAGTTGCCTGTCCTTGTTGGATGTTTTGGGGCGGTGACATCAATGCACAAGTGGTCGCTGCGAGCCAAGACATCAACCCCCCCCCCCCCCCCCCCCTGACCAGCAGCCGTTCTCTTCCTGCCTAGCGGTTGTCAGCGCTAGACAGTCGAGACTTTCCGGGCCATGGAGGCGCTGTCAAGAATGGCGGGCTGCGAAACAAGATTGCCACACAGTTACGACAGAGCGACACGACGCGCACCTCTCCCTCTCCGTCGCTGCAGCTGGGAGGCGTTCAAAGAAGCGGCCTTTGCGCTGGAATCCGCCGCCTTCCTCCAGCCCCTTCGACATTGTGACGGAACTAGTTCGGTGCGTGAACAATGATTCCGGAGTTCCCCAACGCGGAGCTGATTTGACACGCATGGACAAGCTGCTGCGGGAACGACGTATTTTTGTGCTTCTCACGGTTCGGAGTGGCACGGAACAACGAGCGACCCTCGATCGGCAACGATAGTTCCCGGAACGGCACCCGCCAACGCCGTCGTCGGGCATCAGAGCGCGGTTGCCTTTGTGTACGTAAACTGTTCTGCAGAGCAGCGGCGCGTTGGTGATGAGTAAACGAACAGTCGCCGCGTCGTAGGACCGGCGGATCGAGTGTATAAAAACTGTGGTTGTGCGAATGCTGAGGACACTTCTCTTGAGCAGTCATGTTAGACTGACACACTTCTCTTGAGCAGTCATGTTAGACTGAGTCACTTCTCTCATGCAGTCCTGTTGGACTAATACTCTTTTTCTCAAGCAGTCATGTTAGACTGATTTAATTTCTGTAAATAAACCCCTTTTCCTCGTTCTCGATGAGAAGCAGTTCTTCACTTCATCAACGATCTCAGCGTAAATAAGTTGGACGACGGCATGGGCCAGCTACCTTCGAATTCATGCCGTACTCCAATCTTGGCAAAGGACCACGGACGATGGGATTGAGCCCCCAATCCTGACACTCTGCTTTTGCTGAACTACCCGCCGTGGTTGCTCAGTGGCTATGGTGTTGGGCTGCTGAGCACGAGGTCGCGGGATCGAATCCCGGCCTCGGCGGCCGCATTTCGATGGGGGCGAAATGCGAAAACACCCGTGTACTTAGATTTAGGTGCACGTTAAAGAACCCCAGGTGGTCGAAATTTCCGGAGTCTTCCACTACGGCGTGCCTCATAATCAGAAAGTGGGTTTGGCACGTTAAACCCCATAATTTTTCTTCTGCTGAACGCATTGAAGTACTTCTTGCGGCAAAGTATGTCTGAAATAGCCTATTTTCACTTCAAATGTATTTCTCCTCTTCGATAATCCACTCTGTGAAAGTGGTTGACCAGCGAAGCTGTTTGGCCCACGACACGGAGGTGACACATAATTTTGACCAAAGTACGAACTCATTTGTCTTGAGTGGCAATCGTGACGAAAGGTACGCACACTCATTTATTGTTTTGGTCGGTGGTCATCGTTTCACTCACAACTGCAAGCACATTCTTTGATAATGTCAAATCGATGCACGTACGCCGCCGAGTGGTCGGTTGGGTCGGTACGTCATCGCAAGGGATTTGTCTGCAACGCGGAACGCGTAAATAGCTCTTTCCGGTACCGACACAACCCCATTGAAATCACCGACAACAGGGGCAGTGTCATCGCAGCTAATTCACGCAAAGAGAGTGGCCATGAACCTTACGGGACTATGAGTCACTGCATTTTTTTGTTTGCTTACGAGATATGAGCCACTGATGATGGCAGTTTTGGACATGCTGTTCTTAACGTTGTAATGGCGCGATTTGAAAGAATTTAAACACTGTTCGCTTCACTTGCGGAGTGCTTGTAGCCTCTGCCTTACGGCGCTATGAGTCATTGCATCTTTTGCTTGCTTAAGGGAGCATGAACCCTTACGGGGGTGTGCTCCATTGACGAGTTTTCGTTCATGGAGAAGAAAAATGCAAGGAACCCTAACCATATACACCTTCGCCGTAAAAAGTGGCTCAGGGCCCCCTTAAGAGCACGCATAGGTTTCTCGGCTTGCATTCGTTCGAATTTACCGGATAGACTACAGGCGCGATACCTAGAACGTAATTTGAAAATTCCAGTTGTGACGTTAATGCCACTTTTTTTATAAATAGTGGATCCGTGAGAACCGCTGGTATATTCAATGCAAGAGCAATGAACGGTGGATGTATTGAAGTTTGTTACAATGCTTGCAAATAAATGTCACCATACAGGCAATTGCACAAAACACTTTTTGCTAATTGTCATGCAGCATCACGGAATCACAAGTGAGGACGTTCCCGTTTGTGTGTTACACTGATATGTGCAAGATGTTCGCCTTCCTCCGATTCACGACGCTGCCATGTCACCATTAAGGATATATGGCTATTTTTAATTAGTGTGCTAACCTTCAATTTCAGGCTGTGGCAATTACTGCATATTCTAATGTACTAGAAACTGCCAAATTTTGCAGGTGCTTGACTATGTAGAAAGCTTTTATGGTATCCACTGATGCACACATAGAGAAGTCTTACTCAACGCGCAGTCCACAACAGCTTTTGAAAAAAAGCGCATGAAAAAATAAGCTTAGGAACGCAGTTTTGCATGCTCTTCTAAAGCATAGTATATATACCATGCCTGTGGGGCCCTTATAGACGGCCTACACTATCCTGCGACATCCATCACAAAAAACACACAACGTCAGCAAGTCGCCTCTCTCATTTAAAGGCTTGTTCATAGATCCCTCACATGCTTCCACCATGGTACCGATAAGAGTAGCTGCAGAAGCCAGTAACAAATGTTGGGCACACTGCAATGGCGTGCAACACGGACACAAATTTGCAAAAAAATTCCAGCCACAAATTTTCAGGTAACAAGGCAGTAAGTGTAGTCATTAAGTCCTGCTGAACCGGTAAATTTGTGGACATATTTTCTGTGCTGAAAGATGAGTAGTAGTAGCAAAGGTTGTTTCTCTAATTTCTAGGCTGTGCACTTGGCTGGTGTTTCTTGCTCTACCTTCATATTGCTATGAGATTGTATGTGCTTGCTTGATTCTATGCTTCCTACTCAATTCCCCGTGCAGGGGCCTTGGAAAGTATTTTACTGATGAGTAAAATAATGAAGGCAGCATTTCTTCAGCTTGAAGGAGGCTCTGAGCAGAAAATTTCTCACATCGTCGCATGTCTAGCTAGACTGATAAATTTGTGGGTACATTTTCTGTGCCGAGAGATAAATACGGCATATTTCTACAAGTACTACAGCCACGAATGTGGTGAATGAGAGTAGCATTCCTGCAAGTTAAAATGGCCGCAAACACAGGATCGCTAGTCTGCATGCTTCATAGTTGCGACATACATAAATTACGTGCCTTCCTAAAATCATGGCTGCCTGAAACCATCGGCATAGCATACTAACCCAGAGTCCACACTCTTGGCAAGTCAGAGGGTGCCACAGTTAATGAAGAGATGGTCTCCAAGGAACACTGCTGTAGCAAAATAAGATGATGGAAACCCCCCAGCAGCTGTGCCACAGGTCTGATGAAATGACGATTATCAAAGACGTCATGATGAACGTTGCTGTTGTCACTGCATTGTAAGAAAACAGCTAGGTGCTGTTAATTGAACTTTACTATTAATTTTAGAGATCTGAGCTGGCGAGAAATCGAGAGGCTGTCCAGAGCGTGCTCAGCTCATAGCATAGCTCATGCATAGGATTCGACAGGTCGAGTCAAGCTGCAAAGCAAAGCTTGCAGCCTTCCTACAGTGTTGTTGAGGACTACCTAGCTGTTTCGAAAATAGGTGGGTTCCCATGGTGAAAAACCATATTAAACTGGCACAGTTGCATTTTCTTTAATTCTCACATTTTATTCGATAGGATTTTTGTTATGAATGGCTGACAACACTTTACCGGTGGTGATGTACAACTGTGGGAGCAGGTTTTGCATCTCCAAGATGATTACACCTCTGATTTATTCAAGTCATCTCTCATACGAAAGCTATCTTGTTGGCAACAGTGGTGCACTTGTGTGAGAATGCAAACCAATCAATTTAGCGTGACCCAATTTTGGTGCTCAAACGAAATAAGATTGGCATGATTTTGGCAAGCAATCTAAGTGGCCTTCTGTAAGTCTACTATATATCAGATCTACATTCACATGTGAGCAGAGCTACACTTTGGTACGAGGGAAAATCAGAAAAGTCCTTGCCCCTATTTTTCTTTTTTCGAATTATGGCTGTAAATGTGAAGTCAACATATCCATTTCTAGCGGTGGATCTTTCTTGGACTGGGCCGATTTTATCTGCCAGTACCTCCATGGCACGACACTGCCATCAGTTGATGAAGATGGCAGTTGTGCTTCCCACGTACAAGGCATACGAGCAACGAACGTTTTCGATTAGTTTTCAATGGAGCAAGAAACGGATGCCCATCGAAAGCTACAGGGATATGCAGCCCACGCATGGGGAAAGGTGTCTTGCTTTG
The DNA here is from genome assembly GCF_038994185.2 of Dermacentor albipictus. Lineage (NCBI taxonomy): Eukaryota > Metazoa > Arthropoda > Arachnida > Ixodida > Ixodidae > Dermacentor > Dermacentor albipictus. The sequence continues at coordinate 479,857,198 of NC_091821.1, forward strand.
AGAAGTGTGAGGTAGTGGTGTTGCGAGCTGGCAAAAGGCTACATGGCAATCCACAGTCAGCCAGACGAATTCTACCACATGGGTAGCTTAAATTTAGAGTTGCGATGGGAGAAATGTCTGAACTAGTGTGGGGACTATGTGGAAAAAATAGTGTAGGGTACGTATAATAGTATGTATATTTCTAATTACCTGTACGTACCTTATTCTAGCTAATTAAAAATGGGGGCAAGGACTGTGTGATTTGCCGTCGTAGTTCGAATTATTCATGACTCAAACATTAAGTTTGCAAACATTAACCTAAATGACTTCATCAGGTGCTGTCCAATCCATGCCCTAAAACCCAAATGTTCGCATATCCCCGCATACGAAATATATTCCATTGCCCAGCTTAAGTACTTGAAGGTTCACGTAACGTAATGATAAGGGCAATGAATACCATTCGCAGTCTTAAACTTGGGGGCTTTATAAAACTTACGCACATAAGTATACTACTTCCATGCGCCTTTTATAGCGCAAATGTTTTTTCCGCGAGTCTGTGAAAAAAGCACAGTTGAAGAAATAACATAAAAAAGGAGAATCTTGTGCAGAAAAGCTGCGGCTGTACACCTCCTTCCTCGTAAATACCTTGTGTATACAAACAGCATACCTGAATACAATTGCCGTGCATTGTTCGTAAAAAATAGGGTCGCAAAATATACATCATCGTGGTTAAAAAAAGAACAATACAAACACCTACCTAATAAAGAAATATGGCTAAATCGAAAACCGTCAGAAAAATAAAACGCAAGGTACAATCACAGTGTTATGAACACGCCCAGCGCTGCCCTTGGTCTTCGGCTGATCTACATTGGGCAGCACGCGCGGCGTCTCCACAAGCGTTAAAACACGCAAGCATGGCCTCGGCCGTCACGTGTCACAGCTTGGCCGAGAGCAGCATACCCTGCAAATCAAACAGCGCGTGCACGATGTGCTGATACAACGTCCGTGCGTCAGTCTCGTCACTTTCCTTGAAGGCAGACAAGGCAAAGATGACCCTGCGGTGCAGAAAATGAAAGAAAAGAATAAACAAGAACAACGTTGAAACAAAGCGAGGTTAAAATTCTGAATGCAGAAGAATACTAATTATATCCTGAGGTGTTGCATGCCAAAACTGATCTGATTGTGAGGCACACCCTTGGTGTGGGACCGTGCATTAATTTTGACCTTAAGGGGCACTTTAACGAGCACATAAGCCTAATTACATGAGCGTTCTTGCATGCTGCCCCAATCAGAAAGTGGTCACTGCAGCCGGAATCGAACCCACGACCGAGCTTAGTAGCGCCGTGCCATAATAGCCACTCGACAATCATAGTGTGTGAATTTACCGTGTCTGAATTACGATTGGGAATTATGACTAGGGCCACTGTTTGGGTCAGGCATGTTCGTGCTGACCAGTCGAGTGCAATTTATTCAATGAGGGCCAATGTCGAAATCGTAGTAACACAAGTTTTGGTCCACAGAAATGTATGGGCATCAGCCAGGATCTTAGAACAAGATAAAACAAACCAAAGTCACATTAACGAAAGTGTGCTGCACTAGGTAATGAAAACGAAACAGCTAGGCAAGGTGCCGCTTCTCACTTGTTCTCTTCAATGCTGTAGAAGACGCCATAGCCATCTGTACACATCGGAGCCACACAGCCGATCAGTGGCGTGTAGCCGTTGCAGCTGGTTGATAATATGAAGTTCCCGTTGCCACCACTGTGATGAGAAATAGCGCAGGGTTGCTGTGAGGACTGGACAGTGTGCATGCAAACAAGAATAGGGGTGCTATCGACCCTGAAGGGCTTAAAAATAAATTGAATATTCATTGAACAGCCCCAAAAATTATTTACCTTCAAAGTAATATAATCTCTCTGAGACACAATGTATGTGTTCCACAGTTTTATTCATTGTTGACAACTGTTCAACTCTTGCAAACTGATGATCCTCAGTGCTTCCAGCATGTTCTTTTTTATCTCCTCCACACCTTGACAATGCTCAACCTTAGGCACTTGTTTCAATCTTGGAAATAAGGAGTCGCAAGGGGCAAGATACAAGGAGCAGAGGTGAGTTAAGGTATTCTTAACATTTTATTTTATGCGAAGCATATTACGAGAGCTCAACCCAGCTCCTCAGGCGCGGCGGTGTCGCCTTGAAACCACGTGACACCGTGACGTCACGACAGAGGAGAAGTGGCTTTGGCTCAACTCTTGCAAGACGGGCTGGGTAGGAATCGAACCAGGGTCTCCGGAGTGTGGGACGGAGACGCTACCACTGAGCCACGAGTACGATGCTTCAAAGCAGTGCAAAAGCGCCTCTAGTGAATGCGGTGTTGCCTTAGAAACGAGCTGTTTCTAAGGCGTGCGTCTCTTGCTCAGGCGCACATTTCGTTGCCGCGCCGAACGCTGCTTTGCTCGACGCTCACCGCGTCCAATGCGGGGCGCGTAGTCGCTGCGCCGTAGCCCATTGTCTTACACCCCTTGGCGGGTCGACGGGAACGCTGTCGCATTCCACTCTTGAAGGCGAAGCAGTAATGCATGAGTTGTTTCTTCGTCTAGTCGAACCAAATATAGCCAAGCAACAGCAGTTCACCAGGCTAAACAGTGGTTCAACAACTAAAATAAAGGCTAGTATGCTTCGCATCCTGGGCTTAACCTTACCTAAGCCACAGCAATTTTTTGTTGGGAAGTGCTGCATACTCAGTGCTGCGTGGACGTGAGCAATGTGATGCACGAGCCATTTGTTTGAGTTACAAAGATTACAGAGTTTTAGCATGTCCAGTATTCTGGCAAGTGCAGGCAGTTTGGGTGAATTGCCGGCTAAGCGGAGGCACAAACATGAGCAGCCATAGTGGTGATGCCACATAGTGGCACAGAGCTCAACCAGACAAACAGAAAGCAATTATTGCAGTTACTAAGTGCATTCTACTTCGCTGTTGGTGCAAATTTTCGGCAGTGGTGCAATCACAAACATGTTGCCTTTTTTTGAATGTTTTATTTTACCAGCAGCAAAGTAGACTTCACTTTGTAACTGCACTATTAGGTCTGTATTTGTGTGGTTCAGCTTTGCACCACCAGCTGTTGTCCCCATTTCAGCCACTCACACTTACGCCTCCACTCACCTGGCTATTCATCGAAACCGCTTGTCTTTGCTTGAATACTGGACATGCTAAAACTTTCTACTGTACAATTTTTTTCTAACTCGATTGGACAACCTCCAGGGCACTTCGAGATAAAAATGCCGGCAGAGGCTCCAAAGAAAGCCAATGGAGTGAGCAAACAAAATGTCACACAAAGATTATCATGGGTGATCTATTTGGTCAACTGACGGGGATGACAGTGTAGTACATGTGCCTAGTTGTATGCATGGGTGTTAAGGGGGGACGCGGCTTTCACATTGCAAAAAATGGCCAAAAAAGCGATTTTATGAAAGTCACATTTTCAATTTCTATAACTCCTTTTCTATCCGATTACGAAATATCGTCACTGGAAACTGCGTAGAAGCGCTCTAAAAAATTTTTTTTATCAGCCAAGGGGGCGAAAAATTTCGCGGAAATCAAGAAAGAACAGCATTTTTCATGCTGCCATATCTCCAGAACGACGCAACCGAGTGCCGCCATCTTGGTCTCGTTGGAAAGTGCATTTCTCCATCTTCAGCTTTACCATTTCAGCTACCTCCTCCATACAGAAACAAGCACATAAAAAGCAAATGATTGAAGGTTGTGCCCGAGTCTGCGATTGGCCGCGCCCGTCACGCGATTCCAGCGCGGTTCGCTATTTGTCCGGTGTTCACGTTGTCTGCTCAGGTCTTTGCACCTCGCAAGTCTGGAAGTCTCCTCTCGCCATAATCTCAATGTGTCAAAACGGGTGCTACGCGGTCATTGCAGTAGTGTGGCCAATCCCTATGTTTGTGGACATCTCAGACCTGCGGCTAAGCATACCAAGCATCGGCGACGCGGACATCGCGACCAAGATTCGCGCGCGGAATCCTCAGACACACGGCTAAGCCTTTCAGCACTCGCTGTGTCGGAATTCGTGACTAAGCCCATTGCAAACGCAATCCTCGGACCCGCGGCTAAGCATTTCGCGCATAGGAGTCTCCGACTCAGCGATCAAGCACATAGCGCGTGGACATCTCGAACCCTTGCCTAAGCATCTTGTGCATTGGCACCTCTGACTGCGTGGCTAAGTAAATCGAGCGTCAACTCCTAGAGCCCGCGTCTAGGCATTTTGTGCATCGTCACCTCGGACTGTGCGACTAAGTACATAGAGTGTCGACTCTTCCAGCCCGTGACTAGTAATTTCGTGCGTCGGCACCTCGCACTGCGCGACTAGGCACATCCAACTGTCGACTCCTCGAACCCGCGACTAGGCATTTCACGCATCGGCACCTCAGACTGTGCAGCTAGGTAGTTCGCGCATCATCGTCAGTGTGCCAGAAAATCGTCTCAAAGTGCATGAAATCAAAGGGCAGAGACCCAAAAAACCATCTGTAACCAAAGACAGCAATAACTACAATCCTGGTGCATTTTGAGTGATGTGAACTGCTCCAAAAACTTTGAGAAACGTTTTCTCAAGCGTGTGTTTTTGGCATTCTGCATTGTCTGTGAGAAGGGTAGCATGGGAATGCTTGGACCAATTTTGATCCTGTTTGTTTTTATGTATTCCCTGTAGTGTGCTTGAGGGTATGACAGTCTTCAATATTTTGCTGAGGCCTTAGTTTTTCTTCTGCATGCTAATTTGTGAACGACAAATTTTGGTACAATTAGTGAAGGTGAACATGATGTTCTGTGTAAAAAAAAAATGTGGTTGAAAACGTTTTGGAATTGTTGCACCTTGTAGTGCTCTTTTGAGCAAAGATTAAAACTACAGGCAGCTCTCAGGCATGTTTTGTTAAAGTGCCAGATTTTCCACAAGCAGAACACATGCGACTTCGTGTAACTTGAAAACTAGTCAAGCTATCGTAATGAAACTGCACATTTGTTTATTTAAGACACTTTCGAGTATGGCTGCCAAATTTCGTTGCTCTAGGTAAAAAAAAAAAAATTTAGCTCTGATCCCCACCTGATCCCCTCCGGGAAAAGCATTTTTGTTATTTATTTTAGACACTTAGAAATTTAGTATATATTCAATATTGTGTGCTGATTGCAAATATGAAATTTGCTTTTCTTAAGTCAGTCTTTTATAAAGTAAAAAAAAATTGAGTTATAAATTTAGCAAATTGCAAAAAATATGTTGCGGCAAGGGAGCTAAAATTAAGCAGGTATGTCTCTCAATGTCCGCAGAATGCAATTTGGTATGTATATTAATGTTGGTATCTGTACTTTACCTATCAAAAAAGGGGTCAGGCCTTTGCCTGAGGACCTTTGAATCTTTCCAATGCTATTCACTGCGTGCTAGGAAGATGTATTCAAGCTATCAGAGCAGCGACTTTCACAAATATCGAAACAACCTTCGGTTTGCAGATGACACAGTCCTGTTCAGCAACACTGGGGATGAATTGCAGCACATGATTGAGAACCTTAACTGAGAAAGTGTAAGAGTAGGGTTGAAAATTTATATGCAGATGAGGAAGGTAATGTTAAATAGCCTGGTAAGGGAATAAGCATATATAATGGCCACTCAACCCCTGCAGTCTGTGCAGGAGTACAGTTATCTAGGCCAATTACTTGGAGGGGACCCTGATAATGAGAAAGAAATTCACAGAAGAACAAAAATGGGTTGAAGTGCATACGGCAGGCATTACCAAATCCTGACTGGGAGCTTATCACTTTTGTTGAAAACAAAAGTCTACTATCATTGCATTTTACTGGTGCTAGCATATGGGGCAGAAACTTGGAGGTTAACAGGGAATCTCGAGAACAAGTTAGAAGAAGCTAAAGATCGTTAGGCATAAAGAAATGCTAGGCATAACATTAATAAACAGGGAGAGAGAACGGGGTAGTCAATATTCTAGTCGACATTAGGATACGTAAAATGGAGTTGGGAAGGCTATGTAATGCATAGGGTGGATAATCGATAGACCATTAGAGTTTTGGAGCAAGTTAGGTGGAATGATGAAATTGGGAAATTTGCAGGTGCAAGTCAGAATCTGCTGGGACAAGACATGAGTAATTGGAGATCGCTGGGAGAAGTCTTTGTCCTGCAGTGGACGTAAAAACAGGCTGATGATGATGATGGCCTATATTTTAGATGAACTTATGAAATCCTAAAGTTGCAACATTGCAGGTGCGAATTTTGTTCGTGACCTTTACAAGATTTCAAAATGTTGCCATGTCCTAAAACACTGGTTCTGCACCAGTGGTTATGCACTTCAAGACTCGCCAGCATCCAGAAAAGAAATTTACAATTGAATGAATAGCAGAGAAAGTGCCACTCCCAAAAGTTTCAACTTGCAAAAATAATTTTTTGAGAAAAACAAGAAATTAAGAGAGTGCAAAAATATACCTTTCGAGCTACAAAACAAGGTAGCTTTCTTCTGAAACCGCATTGAAGGACTGTTTTTGACAGGAAAGCAAACTGGAAAGATGCTCTTTCAACTAAGACCAAGATAGCCTGGCTCCGATAAGCAGTTTTGCAATGGCAAATGGCAGGAAATGGGTCCTTTTCAGGACTTTCATCGGTGAAACAGCATATTTAAGTATAAATACAGCGCTTTTTTTTTTCCAACGTGTCGTTTAGAGTGCTGGTCTTTTGCGAGCAAGTGCACCATGATATGTAGATTAACAAATAACAGAAATGAAAAATCTATTTTTTTTTTTCCATTTACAAAAGTCCCCTAACCTTCTGCCTAAGTAAAAAAGTTAGCGATGTTTTACTTCGTCAACGCAGGTAACGTGCAAGTGTATGGACGGCACGAAAATGCACAATGAGCACCACGGCGTCGAAGTACAAATGGAAAGGGCGAGAATGCGGTCACAGACGCTACACTGATCTCAACAGTGCAATGCCTGGTGTGCCACAGGGAAACCGCATGTTGCTACCCATGCAAAGAAGACACACCGCGAACATGCACAGCGAGCACCATGGCATCAAAGCAGAAACGAAAATGGCGCCGGTGTGGCAATTCTTTCCTCCACCTCCAGGCACCTTCCTTTTAGGGCGCTCGCTTCCCTTGCGGCGACAAGCATACTTTTTCCAATTTCACAGATTTTTTATGCTTGCACATGAAAAATTCTGATTACTTTTGGGTCCTCCTCGTGCATAAGGCAAAAACGGAGACTACATACCAACCACTATAACATAATGCGACACAAATGAGACCAGACATTAATAGCACATTTCGCACATGGTAAATCAGCTTGCTTAGTCACTGAATGTTTCATCCAAATATTATTCCTGTACTCGTAACAGGGAGCCTATGGTTTTGTGCATAAGACCACCAGCTCATTTTTAGCTTTTTGAATCCCTGCCCATTTTTTATGAACATTATTAAGCACTTAGAAAGACAATGTTTGATGACCAGATTTCTTAACACATCAGTAATTAAGTAGTGCGTCTGGCAGACCCATGCACGAAGAAACCACATGACTGATAAGGCGCTAGTGCCACCTGGTGGTGGAGATTGACACCACTTTACTGAAAAAATTGGTGGTGCATCCATCCTTTGGAGATGAGTGGCAATATTAATGCAAGCAGAAATATTTCTTATGATGGGTGCGACAAGTTTTATACGCTATGATGATTGTAGTTACGCAAGTTACGACTCAGCGGCACGTACTCATTGACCCCAGTTGGCGTGAAAGAGGCTAGGTTAGAGGTTCTGAAAAGTGTGAAGTTCCTAAATAATGCTTATCGCATTAAGATAAAAGGCGAACAGACTGACCTTTTGACAAATGCAGGGTCCAGGAAGAGGTCAGGCATGGGCGTGCCATCTTCCAAGGCAGTGAGTGCAAGGCCCATCAAATGGCGGTCACACCCTGCAAGAATCAAACACCAGAAAGTTTACCCACTCAACAAGCTCTGTACTTCTTTAGATAAGCAGCTAATCAGCTGCAGTCAATCCTGAATTTTTACAACCTTTTATTTACGGTATGTCAACTAACCCTACGAATAGGGTTTTGCTAAGCGATGGGCACTGAACAATATTACAGTAAGACCTCGTTAAACCGCACCCACTTAAACAGTAGTTTCATTTTAAAAGTAGTAAAGTCACATCCCCGACTCAGTGGCCATTGAACATAATGTGTTTTCTATCTGCATAAGCAGTACCAGCTTATTCTGTACGTATCGGTTAACACATAGTGTCAACTTTTCGTCGCGCAAACACGGTGGTGCGCCATCTACATCGGGCGGCCTGGCAGAACAACAAGCCTCACATATTGGAACAACGGCCTCCAAGAGCCCTGTGCATTTGCGCGTGAAGCCACATCAACATTAACATCATTTCGGTGGCGTGCCAGAGCGCGTTGTGGCGTCACGCAAGCGAGGACTCGCGTCATGCTGAAGCTCGGATAAAAAGACGCCAGATGCTCAGCAAAGAAAATTGGACATCATTCATGTTATCGAACATGACACAAAGAAGTTGGCGCTGGCACGCAACAGGGATCTGCTGTTGACTACGGTGTGTGGCATTTGGAATGCGAAGAAGTTGCTCGGCAGCGCTGCTGCAACCGCGAAGAGATGTTGGCTATGAGGTTCGACTTTTCGCCATCATTGCCTCTGTTTTCCCGAAGTGTCGCCTAGCGACAGTGAGAAGGATGACACAGAAAGCGACAGCATGGGCGATTCAGGCCCGACAATGGCATAAGCTGTGCGTTACGTCAGCCTCATGAATGCAATCGTTGCGACGAGAACAGCATCCCGCAATGAAAAAGGCGCCCTGTGACTTCCGCAGCGCTACCGCGCATGTGCACGGAGAATACGTAACGCCAACGAGGAATCTGCCATGCAAGTGTTTGCCAAGAAAAGGGGGCTGACTGAAAAGCTGCTTCGCAGCTTCAGTAAGTTTCAGGCCGCTGTCGTTGCTGCTAGGCCGCCGCAGCATCAAACGAAAATAACACTTTTGTCGCACGAAGTGAATAAATACTGCATGTTTTTTTCCCCTTTCATCGCACTCTCTCCGAGTTCCGTTTTTGATAAGTAAGTGGTCAATCTCATGCTATTCGGTTAAACAGTATGTACTACTGTTTAGTACATACTTTTTCCGAGCTCTGGCCAACTACGGTGTAACGAAGTTTCACTGTGTTCATTAATGCGAAAATAATCAAAACGATACATGTACGAGTAAAAAAAGCAATACAAGTTGGCAAAATGAAGAGTAGGTAATGGTCCTAGATTGTAAACAACGATAACAAGTAAAAAGAATAAAGTAAGTGGCATATTGCACTTAGACAGCTAGAAATTAGTGTGACAGTTAACTTCAGGAGTAAACAGAATACACAGTTTACACATTCTAGAACTGTTAGTGAAGCAGACAGCCTTATGGTAGTGCACTTTTTGCAGTGGTCACACTTCAAGGCACATTACGTTTAACACTATGTTCGGATACAGTACTAGTCCTGTCGCACCCAGGAAGAATCAGAATTAATGTACGCTCTGCAGTGATGCCAGACTAAAAATGAAGATTTGCACAGCAACCTAACAGTGTACCATTTAGCACAGCTAACTGCAACACTTGGAAATTATATGGGATATCGTGGTAATTAAATAAAACTGTTTGATATTGCAAACATGTTCACTGACAGAAAGCCTGTACGCATTTATAGAAGTGATTTTGGTGACAAAGTGTTACTCACCGTAGTTCTTGCAGCATTCTACCATCAGGGTTTCGAATTTTTGCACGGCTTCTTTTAAGAGCGTGACGACTCTTGTTATCTGCAAAATAAGAAAGGAAGGGAACATCACTTCACTTGGAGACGGAAGGTGTGCTTGTAGGAAGGTTGGTTTTACAGTTGAGCTCACTTGCAACAATCTCTTTACAGCAAACTTTTGGTGACCATGAACGCTTTCTCAACCCCCAAAGAGTTTCGTAAGGAGCTCACGAGAGAGCCATCCACTTACTGCAATCAACTAGCTTGTTTGCTTTGGTGACAATGCACAGAACGAACTGTGTGTGGAGGGGGGTTGTGTTAAAAAAAATGCGGCACACATCCTTTGAAAATGTTGCTGCTGGTTCTTGGGCCTGCCGAAATTGCCATGTGTCTGTGACACCATGTTCAATATTCCGCTCACATTCTAAATTTATTTTTGCATTCTTTGAAAAATAAAATTCAATTGGTAGCGGGCTTCTTTTCGTCAATAACATGCAATTATCTTTCCACACTTGGGTCGTTTGCACTGCACTCATGCCATGAACTGTAGAGTGGCAGCGTCCCAACGAGCCAAGGAAGGGGAGAAGGCTGCTTTGACAACTACTACCGTGAGATGTGTCACTTTTTTTAATGCATCGGCATTCTTTGGCGAGCACCCGAGCAAAATCTGTGCGATATGCGAAAAGTGTATCTGTACAAAAATGCTTAATTTGCGAAGTTCAGACAACCATTCTAATAGTGCAAATGTATATGATTGATAGCTTCATAAGCTATCATCATACGAATATTCATCAGAGAAAATACCCATATCATCAGATTTCTGAACATGCATAAGGATCAGGCACGTACCCAGGATTTTTTTTCGGGGGGGGCCCACCCCCTCCATCATCATCATCATCATCATCATCAGCCTGTTTTATGTCCACTGCAGGACGAACGCCTCTCTCTGCGCTCTCCAATTACACCTGTCCTGCGCCAACCGATTCCAACTAGCGCCCGCGAATTTCCTAATTTCATCGCTCCACCTTGTGTTTTGTCGTCCTCGATTGCGTTTCCCTTCTCTTGGTACCCATTCTGTAACCCTAATGGTCCAACAGTTATCTAACCGGCGCATTGCATGACCTGCCCAGCTACATTTTTTCCTCTTGATGTCAATTAGAATATCGTCTATACCCGTTCGCTCTCTGATCCAAACCACTCTCTTTCTCTCTTAACGTTATGCCTAGCAATCTTCGTTCGATTGCTCTTTGCGCGGTCCTTAACTTGCTCTCAAGTCTCTGCCCCATATGTCAGCACTGGCAAAATGCACTGATTGCACACCTTACTTTTCAATAATAATGGTAAGCTTGCAGTCAGGAGCTGGCAATGTCTGCCGTATGCGATCCAACCTATTTTTATTCTTCTGTGAATTTCCTTCCTATGATCAGGGTTCCCTGTGATTAATTGACCTAGGTAAACATACTTCTTCACAGTCTCTAGTGGCCGACTGGCGATCCTGATCTCTTGTTCCTTTGCCCGGCTATTTATCATTATCTTCATCTTCTGCATATTAATATTCAACCCCACTCTTACATTCTCTCTGTTAAGGTCTCCAATCATTTGTTGTAACTCGTCTGCATTGTTGTTGAATAGAACAATGTCATCGGCAAACCGAAGGTTGCTGAGATATTTGCCGTCGATCTTTACTCCTAAGCCTTCCCAGTTTAATATGTTGAATTCTTCTAAGCACGCAGTGAATAACTTTGGAGAAATTGTGTCTCCCTGTCTGACCCCTTTCTCTATAGGTATCTCCCTGATTTTCTTGTGTAGAATTAAGGTAGCTCTAGAACCTCTGTAGATATTCTTACGCGAAGGACAGTCGGTAAGACGAGAAACTATTTACAGATTATATTTACAACAACGGTTGCAGCGCTGACCGGTTAGATTCACAGCGCGAGCCCAGTTCGTTCTTCCTCCTCTTTTTTGGAGTTATGGCGCCTACGCACCTCGTTCAAACAAACAAATACCACACGAATGTAGCAATATTTTCCAAGCTTTTTACGTAAGCGTTCTGTACTCCTTGATTACGTAGTGCATCTACGATTGCTGGTATCTCTACTGAATCAAGTGCCTTTTCGTAATCTATATAAGTCACATAGCGAGGCTTATTGTACTCTGCAGATTTCGCGATAACCTGATTGATGACATGGATGTGATCCAGTGTGAAGTATCTCTTCCTGAAGCCAGCCTGTTCCCTTGGTTGACAAAATCCAGTGTTGCCCTTATTCTATTGGATATTATTTTGGTAAATATTTTATATAATACTGGGAGCAAGCTAATGGTCCCATAATTTTTCAATTCTTTAACGTCTCCTTTTTTTGTGGATTAGTATAATATCTGCATTCTTCCAGTTTTCTGGGACCCTTGCAGTCGATAGACACTTCATATAAAGAGCCGCCAGTTTTCCAAGCATTATGTCTCCTCCATCTTTGATTAAATCAACTGTTATTCCACCTTCTCCTCCCGCTCTTCATCGTTTCATGTCTTGCAGGGCCCTTCTGACCTCATCGCTAGTTATAGGAGAGTTTCTGTATCCTGTTCATTACTGTTTCTAAGTGAGCTATCGTGACTCCTCTGGGTACTGTATACAGGTCAGCTTAGAATTTTTCCGCTGCTTTTACTATATCTTCGAGATTGCTGATGATATTATCCTTCTTATCTCTTAGTGCATACATCATGGTTTGTCCTATGCCAGGTTTCTTTTTTACTGATTTCAGGTTGCGTTCAATTTTTACGGCTTCTTCAGTCTTTCTCATGTTATAGTTTCGAATATCAGTTATTTTCGCCTTGTTGATCAGTTTTGACAGCTCCGCGAATTGCGTAACGCTGTGCGGCCGCCAGTCCCATACAACCGCGTAGAGCGCAGGACTCTGCGATTCTACACATACTGCGCTCACCGCGAAAGGTTAGAAAAACACCCACATAAGCACAGCAGAGAAGTGGCTACGTGAGGCGGTTCAAAACAAGTAATTGTTCTCCACTTCCGGCGGCGTTTTCTCTACTTCCTTTCTAAATAAAAAGATGTTGATCCATACATATTCTCATAAACAACGGTTAACTTATTTATTATTCGCTTTTGCTTGCAGTTTGGTTGTTGCCTTGGCTCTCTCCCTTAGTATAGATCGCTTAATTTCTCAACTCCTTGCGATTTTTGTTTCCAGTTGCCAATTTTGCACGAAAGGTGCTATACAATTAGGGAAAAACAGACGAGGTAACGGGCGACAGTCATCTTACTTATGGGTTTAAGGATTATTGCAGGGTTTCATGATGGACGCTCTTTCACATTATTTTATTTCCCACCTTATCTAACCCATATCAAGTGTATATGGTTCCGGGCATCTTCCAGCGTCGCAGCGAGCCGTAACTCAAGGAAATAATGAAGCAAAGGGATAAGTTAAACGCAGTTGGCGTTTTCTCCGGCCGCAACTCGTACCATGAGAGTACGGACCAGCGGAGTAACAGCCGCACCCCTCTCCTGGTCCAAGGACCAGCCTAAACAAAGAAGATTGAACTAACAAAAGCAACAGCTATGCGCGGGATGGTTGAATAGATGGTGACAACTGAACGCATCTCGAGTTGATCGCGCGGGTGCGGAATCTATGAGAAAACTGTCCTTCACATTACAAGAGATGCCGATAACTACCGCCATCTAAAAGGGTTGAAAAAGGCAGCTGCTGACCGATGAACAACTGCCAAGTCTCAACATTGATCTGACGGCGCTTTAGGAATGTGTGAGTAGTGGTGGCGTGGGCGGGGAGGGGGGGGGGGGGGTATGCCATATAATTTCGGGAGGGGGGGGGCCCGGGCCCCCCCGGGCCCCCCTCTGGGTACGTGCCTGATAAGGATACATAGAGTTCCATAGAAAGTGCATGGGGAAGCCTATAGTAGGGGTGGGCCAACTGAAATTTGACGTGGGCCAACTTTAAATTTAGGTGTGCGCCAACTTAGAATTTGGGGGCAGGACAACTTAAATTTGGGGGTGGCCCAACTGAAGTTTTGGGTTGGGCCACCTTGAAATTTGGGAGTGGGCAAACCTAAATTTTGGGGTGGGCCGACTGAAATTTGGGAGTATGCGTATGCATACTCTGACAACTCCAGTGGAGTTTTTGCACACTTTCCTTTCTCTTTTTACAGTGTTATTGTTCGGACAGTGGATAAACCTGAAGAGAAGGGACCAATCTTTCTTTTTTTTCCTCTACAGAAGTTCTCAGCTCAGTTTTGGGCTTACGATAGCACAGATGTTTTGGAGAGTGCTTCTGATGAAGCAATTGCTGAAGAGGTGTGACAACTTCCGAAAAAGGATGCCTCCAGTAGCGAGGATGACCATGAAACTAGCATGCCTCCAACAGTGCCTCCCAATAATTAGGGGCTCCTCTTACGACCATGTCCACAGCTTGACGAGCTTCGGTAGTGCGAGTTGTTTACATTACCAAAACTTCCATAACTTGCCGATGTCTGCCAGTGAGTGGCGTGTGGATCATTTCCGGTAACAAAGCAACTCTTCTGCATCTTGTTTAGTTTTTTGTTGGTAGTTCCGACGGTTTTGAGTAGACTAACAAACTATTAACACAGTCAACAAATTGTGCGTAACAAAGGTGTTCGTTGTATCTAGGCTTGACTGTACAGGGACTGCTGTATATGCAAGCATCGTCAGTATGCATGAACAGTGAGCGGCCTGGCACTGCATGACTCGAAGTAAAGAATAGTGCAATGGTGTGTTTTTAAACTACCCTATCATAGTATTAATTATGCTAAATTTAAAGGCACCAGGCAGGTACAAGTAACAAAAATAGGCGGTTGCAAAAGCCAAACAGGGGACAGGTACTACTGTTAAAGCGGCATTTAAGTTATGTTTAGGCACAATATTTTTGTCCTGTATACTGACCTATACCTCCAATTAAATGAGCTATGCAAAAAGCCAACCCGACATGCGTTCATTCAACGTCTTGAAAGCACTTTTCCATGCATGAAAAGTGAATGAAGTTGTGCAATGCAGTGCAACGATCACGCAAGAAGCAAAGTTGGTGATGGCTAGACTGTTTATAGATAGACTGAGAGTCGCAGCTCAGCAAAGATGAGGATAGACTGAACAACACAGGGGTATCCACTTATAACTGTTAGAAGGTATGCCTTTTGTTTATTTATTAAGCACTCTGCTACACTTTTTCCTCTTTTTCTTTCCTTGTTTTCTTTTTGCTGCCTGAGAGTAGACTTAGCTGTGCTATAAAGAAAGAAAAAAGGACTAAGTGAGTGGTTCTATTGCATTTTATTTCTTAGCTCACACTTTCCCCCGATTTCCTTTTACTCCAAACACTTTTTCAGTACAGCAAACACCAATTTATTTGGAGGAAAGGAACTTGAAGCGCCATACTTCTTTTGCAGCGTCCAAAGCTCATAAGGCTTGGACCACAAACAAACAAGCGTGGGGCATAGAACATGTGCTGACGATAGTGTCTACAAAGTATCAAACAGCTGCACGGCAAAGAACAGTTGAAATTTCAAACGAAACTTTTGTGCACCCATCCACTCAAAGTGCGCCCCACTTTTCACTGGAGAATTGACGCCATAGGTCCCTACATCAAACACACTGCCTACAAAGTATGGCACACGACTTCGGTACATCATACATTGCTGGAATGCACAAAACTGCCACTGAAAGTGCGCTGCGAAACAAAACGCAAGATAAAAGAAAGAAAGGCGGGGCTTGCGACAGACTTGAAGCAGTCTCTCGGCTCAAGTATGGGAGAAGGCAGGAAAGAAACGCCACTCACAGATGTTGATTGAGGCAAAGGGAGAGAATGGATATGTTGGCAGCAAAGCTCGCATCCTGATGGCATGCTAACATGACATTTCAATTTCTCCTATCTGCTCTAATAACAAATCGATTTGAAGAATCGTTGCAGTAGTACACTTCCTAGACTACCTTTTTACAGCTTTCAGTGTATAATCGAAACATGCGATGGAGCCTGGTGAGGGGCCTTCTAAGCAGAATTCTTCCTCACAAATTCCAGGACATAAGCACTTGCAGTAAACAGGCAACCCACGTGCTAGGACAGAGGCACGGCTGTGAGTAATAGTTAGGAAGTGAATGATGTCGCAGGAAAATTTTACTTTCAGGGCCTGGACATGGCAGCTGAAATCAAACAGTACAGTCTACGTGTGTGTATTTAGAGAGCCGTATGAAGCAATTTCATATAGAGGAGCTGTATTAAAAAAAAAAGAAAATTATTTCTTACTGGCGCAGTGATCTCCAAATGTGTGACTGCAACTGTACATACTGCTTTCAAAGATTTGGTGGCTTTAAAACTTCATAGACCTTGGGCAAAAATTTTTAGCTTTTGTGAAACCACAGCCGCAACCACAGCCACACACAACAACCATAGAGAGGTGGTCTGGAATCACATTCGTGCACTCAGAAAAAAATTTATAAATAAAAATAAATACAAAAGGACAAGTTCCTAAACTGGCAAGTAAATTAATAAATAGATAAATACAATGCTATTCGCTGTAGAACTACTTGTTAATGCTGTCTACCTCAGGCTTGTCTCATCTCTTGCACTGTGGTACTAGTGGCATCACTCCTTGGTTTTAATGATGATAACGGTTGTACTTTATTGGCACAAGGGCCAGAAGTGGCCAAAGAGCGACAAACTTCTTGGTTTTAAGTCGGGAAAGAACTTCCTTTGGTCTTATCACTGGTCACGCTTCTCTACATCAGCGACTGATCGCCTCTTCCACAGCTTAGTTCCCTCAACAAGCTTCTCATTTTCTGTGCCACTTTTGAACAAACAGGTATGACAACTTACTAATGCTGTGACGACAGAGTACGTACCGAGGTTTTGCCATCTGTAGCAGCCTTGACAAACTCCACCAACTCAGGTGTGCAAGCACGGCACGTCTCTGTTCGGCCATGATAGAAGCCTCGTGTTGATGCTGTCACGTACGTTGCACCTGGTCTTCAGATGCATGCACAAGACAGGGAAGAAAGAAGAAAAAGGCTTGTTACCATTGTGCCAATTGATTGAATCTACACATCATATCTGAGAAGAGCTTTGATTTCTGCCGATGTGTCTTGAAGGTGTTTATCACAGTGCACTACATAGACTGCTAACTTAAAAATATTTTGGAATCTTCAGATATTCGGAACTTTTGAATAACAAATTGAATATTGTCATATTTGACTCGCTCTGCAAACTGAACATACCGTATTTACTCGACTGTAACGCGATTGCAATTGTAACACGACGGTCGACTTTTCAGTCTGCTAAAAAAAAAAAAGAAACACACAGATGCAGAAAACTGCGAATGTAATGCGAGATGAACGGAAAGAGAACTGGTACCTTTATTCAAGAAATCAATTTGAGTTCTCTTCACTTATCGCAATCTGAGAAGGAGACGTGAGGTTTCGTAGGGCGGTATTCTCGGGCGATCACTTAGGCAGATAGTTGCACTTTTGCGAAATTATGCGCAACTCGTCACCAAAAGCATCCCCGACAACTGTTACTGTTGCTCTGCCAAGAGCGCTGTTGGCCGTATACTTCAAGGGGTTTGGTGCCAAAACGGGCGATGTTCTGTGAAAGCGAAACTGTTACGAAAAGTGATTACAGTAAAAAATTGTTAAACCATACCCGCTTAAACAGTAGTTTTGTTTTAAAAGTAGTAAAGTCAAATCCTCGACTCAGCGGCCATTGAACATAATGTGTTTTGTATCCGCATGAACAGTACCAGCTTATTGCTTACGCATCGGTTAAAGCGTAGCGTTTCCACTTTTCGTCGCGCAAACACGGCGGTGCGTCGTCTCCATCGGGCGGCCCGGCAGAACAACAAGCCTCAGAGATCGGAACAACGGCCTCCAAGCGCCCTGTGTGTTTGTGCGTGAAGCCACATCAACGTCATTTCGACACCGTGCCAGAGAGCGTTGTGGCATCATCGTGCATGCGAGGACCCGCGTCATGCCGAAGCTTGGATAAAAAAAGACGCCGGGTGCTCAGCATAGAAGAAAAATTAGACATCGTGCTATCGAACGTTACACGAAGAAGGCGGCGCTGGTACGCAACAGGGATCTGTCGCTGACAACAGTGTGTGGCATTTGCAATGCGAAGAAGTTGCTAGGCAGCGCTGCTGTGACCGTGAAGAGATGTCAGCTACGAGGTTAGGCTTTTCGCCATCGCTGCCTCTGTTATTGCCGAAGTGTCGACTAGCGACAGTGATGACGACGACACGGAAAGAGACAGGCCGGGTGATTCAGGCTTGACAGTGGCATAAGCTGCGCGTTACGTCAGCGTCATAAATGCAATCGTCGCGATGAGAACAGGGGCATGATAACGTAACTATTCCAAACGAAAAGTATTCCGATCTCCGGCACCCGGCAATGAAAAAGGCGCCCCGGGACTTCTGCAGCACTACTGCGCGCATGCACGGAGAATACGTAACGCCAATGAGGAATCTGCCATGCAAGTGTTTGCCGAGAAGAGGGGGCTGGCTGGAAAGCTGGCACACAGCCACCGTCTTCGTGCTAGTCTGAAACGAAAATAACACTTTTGTTGTGCGAAGTTAATAAATACTGCATGTTTTTTCCCCTTTCATCGCACTCTCTCCGAGTTCTGTTTTCGACAGCTAAGTGGGCGATCTCATGCTGTTTCGGTTAAACTGTACTACCGTTTAGTATATACTTTTTCCTAGCTCTGGCCAACTATGGTTTAACGAAGTTTCACTGTGCATGAGAATCAAGCCATCTGTGCCGTCGAGCTTGCTGGAGATTAGGTACTTCTTAATAGTTTGCACAACCATTTCATTAGGCGCCAGGCAACTATGAGGGCCTTCCGACCGGCCCGGAATTTACAAAGGGCTTCCCATTGGTGCCACCATCCAAGAATCGCCGACTCATTGACGTCGAGCCATGGAGCTGTGGAGGAGTTTCTCAGCTCCTCGGTCGTTGAAGCTACTCGTCTCTCGAAACGGTTGTCATACCGAATGGTCTGCGTCGCCCCACAATGTGCAAATAAATGTAGTTGAAGTGCAAAAGGCTGCAGGGTAATGCAGCATTGAAACCATAAAATTGACCGAAACACCAGTCACAAGCACAGCAAAAATGGCATCGGTTCCAACAAAAAATGTTTTTACTTTGGTCGACTTGTCAATGGATGGAATGGAGACGTAAAGGTACAGGTTGCCAACATAATGTTAAAAACTGTGGAATTTAGAATAGTAGTTTTAAAATTGTAAACTTTGCTATTATTGTAATGTAACATGAGGGTCGAGTTCAAGCAATGAAAATCATGAAAAGAATTTGCGTTACAATCGAATAAATACAGTAGTCACTAATCGAAAATACAAATAGTTTTCAAGAAGTTCATGTCATTAACTGTACACGATCAAACATGAAATTGAAACAGAAGTGCAATAACTTTCATTCCATCCTCAATGAACATACTGCTCTAGAGCTCAACTTTCCAACAATAAGATGTTCGAACATGTCATTCAGCAGTGGGGGTTGTTTGGTACAATTTATAGATGCAGCGCTGCGTCCTCATTGAAATAAACATCAATATGTTTCATTGCAACACATTCGATACAATAATGGCACCATCAATCATGTCCATTAGAAATACCATAAAAACCAGACTACAGGTCTGTCCGAAATATAGGTTGATCCCCCAACTAATGAATTCTAAAAATAAAAAATATCTTTTTCAATAGCAAAAGTACCGAAAGACACCCTTACCTTGAAACGAATGCGACTCATGCACAATAGTGACAGTATTTATTTAAAAGCTGCTCGCATCTGCACTCGGCCAATTTTGAACAGTATCGCGCAACCATCAACCAGCGTGCTTGTCAGCACCTTAACGGTGCTGAGCGGCGAAACAAACGAGATACGCGCAAGTGTACATGTGTGCTTACTTTCGCTATTTCGCAGCTCTGTGATGATAAGGTGCTGACAAACACGCGGGTCGATGGTCACGCGATACTGTTAAAAACTGGCCGGTT
Organism: Dermacentor albipictus; assembly: GCF_038994185.2. NCBI lineage: Eukaryota > Metazoa > Arthropoda > Arachnida > Ixodida > Ixodidae > Dermacentor > Dermacentor albipictus. The sequence goes on from NC_091821.1 coordinate 479,876,998, forward strand.
GTACAGTACACAGAAGGGCACAAAGGGCGCAAGCGCTACTCCAAATCAGAGCAACGCCTTCGATCAGAATTGTCCAAACTAGAGTCGGATGACGAGTACTTCTCGCTCCCCAGTCCAGAGCATGCGCGATCTCTACCGCTTTCAAACGTATGCATTCGGCAGTCACAGGCAGCGATCTTACACGCAGCTCTCGGACGAACTTCGCAACCTTGTCTTCCAGTTTAGCGGTTCGCCCACGGAATGACGTTTTCTGTTGGTTTGCTGCTTCTGCCTCCGCCAGTACCGAATGCTCTTTTCGGATACTCCAAATTCGTGCTGTGCCGCGAGGTTGTCGTGGGCTTCCGCGCACTCAATCGCCTTTTTCTTGAAGGCGACAGTGAACTGTCGTCGGCTTCCGCACATTTTGCAACAAAATGTGAAAAAGCAGCCTTTAACCAATATAACTTTGTGATAATGTAAGCACAAATTGGCAGGGCCACAATGTCGCCACGCCACGCTACTGCTGGTGGCGAAGGCGGCTCTTTACTTCACCGGCCCATTGTTGCAAGACTTCCGTAGTTTTCCGCCAATGTCAGGTATATATGACGACGGTCGACTTTTCGCAATGGTTTTATGAAAAAAAAGTTCGACTTATATTCCGGTTTTTACGGTAGAAACAAAAAATATTTGTTTTGCTCTGCCACCGTCGCAGACAGAATGCATTTCTGCCTTTGTAGCGAAGGAAGACACAGATATATGGCCAACAAAGTGGCCTTTGTTAATGCTCTACAATAAGGTAATGCATGACCACTTATTTCTTGAAGAGCCCAGATTTTGCAAACAAACTGCTTAGATGCTCCTAATGCTATCTTTGTGTTTTGAATAAAAAGCATGCTTTATAGTGTGAAGTGTGCCGACAACCTTTCCAATGTTGCGAATACCACGATTATTATCTGGTCAGTGTGTTTCAAGTTATTTCAGGCAATACAAAGCTCATTTATACAGTGGTTGTCTTTGAACAAAAGAAAGAATACAGAAACATTATGCTCTCACTTTCTATGCAGTTTGTAGTAGCCCAGCTGGATTGCAACCTGCAGGAACGCCTCTGGATGGATTCGCACTGGCTTCATAAAGCCCTTGCCGTAGCCGGTGAAGACATCGCACACCACGTCCAAGTTGTCACACTGCGCGAGATAAAAAAAACAAACATGCAATGCAAGGGCAATGTGTCGGAAAAAGTACAGAGTTGAGATTTCTTAACCCTCTAAGTGCTGTTTTATTTTCCTACAGCAAAAGCTTACCGGATGTCGGTGTTGCTCAGATTTCTAGTTTTCAGGCATGGCCAAACGACACATCAATTCTATGCGTTTTTTGAAAAATGTAGAAATTTAAGAACTTCCTACAAATTTCGATTCAGAGGACTCTGATGTTGATTATGAGATTAAGTTGATTAAGATGAGATGTTGATTAAGATACAATGATCTCTGATGGAGAAGCCTGCTGCCCAAGGAACAGTGATCATCCTAACTAAATCAGCAATTAGCAAAAGTTCTTACTTTTGTTTGAATTTTCAAACTAAATACTAGTAAAAAATTCCGCAACACAGTCAATAAATAGCATTTGCATTTAAAACCTCTTAATGCGTTAGCTACACAGGCAAACATTGAACATGAGGCACTTTAGTAAGACACCCAGCAACCAAAGCAATGAATAATGGCAGTCAGGGCCAACAGTACAGTACACATTGTCTGCTGATAACCACCAGTGCTATCAGTGAGGCTAGTATCAAGAAAGCATTGAAGAAAACCAGAGGCCCATTTTCAAGCTGCGTCCGTATTGTAAAGGATATGAGCTATGGTTTTGGCATAGACTTGTTTGATGCTGATACACGAGCAGACGATGATGTAGCAAAAGGTGCAAGATGCTGGAGAATGGTTTATGAACAGCGTCTGCCCCAAAATGAGAACAGTTATTTATGCCCTTCACAATAAATAAGCAACCCAAAACAGGGCAATCAATTTTTACAGTGTACACTGGTACCCTTGCCGATAGCAGCTGCAGTGTACAGTAGAACCTTGTTCATACGTATTGGGGAAAAAATACAAGAAAAAGGAAACCGTACTAGCTGGGCAATTGTATGATCTGAAGACACCAAAAAATTCGGCAGATTTGGCTGTAGTTGACATCTACGTAATGCGAAATGTTACGTGAATCACTGCCGCACCAAATGCTGACGAACGCTGATCTGGCGGGGTCCAAATGGTCCAAGAACCGCGGTGTCGTTTTTGCGGCTTTGGCAAGCTTACATCCGCACCCCTCGAATTCAGCCCGAGTCATCAGCTCCTTTGGGGGGAGCATTCCATTGGGAAACTTTGATGTGTCCACTTGGTGACAACTGTTGTGGCACAAGACGCTGATGCGCGTCAAGCTCGTGGGGCCTGGGAGACCCAAGAAGCGCATTATCATTTTAAGGCGGGGATGGGAAACAAAATCGACCTGGTTGGGAACGCTGCAATCTGATGCTATCAGAGCGAAACAAAGTGCTGACTTTGTGCCACCCGCAGTGGAGAACAGCAGTGCGTTTGGGTTATTACAGTCAAACCTCGTTACAACGAACACCACATTAACGAACATTTCAGATTAACGAACTTTTATGAAATCCCGTGCCGACTGCTTATAGTTTCAATGTAAAAATATTTCACTACTACGAACTTCAGAATAACGAACATTTCAGAATAACGATCGTTATTTAATTTCCGTGTCATCTTAACAACAGCTCAGTACTACGAACTCATATCCCGAAATGCGAGGATTCTTAGATTTCAGTGTATCCGTCACGGCAGTCGGAGCTCTAAGCTAGCAGACGACGCAGCGCGAAGAGCGGGCCGCCTTGCAACTTGCTTCCCGCAAAAACCTGAGATGGCGCGGAAGGAGAAAGATGCGGGCGGAGACTTTTTTTTCCTTCTCCGTTGTGGAGGCAACGACGCACCAGGTTTTGTGAGTGGAGAGGCGGGGAGCATGGGCTCGTAAAACCTGAGACGGTGCGGCAGAAGAAAAAAAAAAGTAGTAATTAACGCTGAAGTGGGCCTTTTTTTTTTTCCTGTTGCGGAGGTGACGACGCATCACGTTTTTCTTGCTTGTTTTCTCAGTTGTTCGCGTGCTGTCACCCGTATCAGGCCTGTCCATCTTGTTTTTCTTCTGGTTATATTATTGTGTTAGAAGTGCGTGCCGGCGTTCGCGTTGCCATGAGCTCAACAACTCTAACCACGGCGAAGAAGCGAAAGCAGTTTTCTTTGAGCGAGAGAGTAGAGATTCTTCGCGAGATAGAAGACGGGAAGAAACAATCCGTCGTGGCTAAAGAACGTGGAGTGGCGCGGTCGACGATCGCCACGATTCTCAAAGATAAGGAGAAAATCTTTAAGCACCAGCAAGAATCTTGCTGCACGTTACGGCAGCACCCGAAGACCGCGACGAGTCCGTGTCGGCCACAGATGCGTTGGACTGCTTGCGAAAACTCCGCATATTTATAGCCAAAAGCGGCACAGCGACCGAAGGCGTGCATAAGAATGCGGACGGTCTGGAATCGTTCGTGCTGCAGAGTCGGTGCTGCACCCGTCAGAAGACGATTACGGACTATTTCAAATAAATGTGCCTTGTCTGACGATCACGTGTGCATTGTGTCAGAAACGAGTTCAAGGAGGTACCGTTTCAAAGGTAGGACGCTTGCGTTACTGAAATGCTATTGTTATGGCTAATTTTTGGGCTTTCACTATAACGACCTTTCAGAATAACGAACATTTTCCCGCCGTCCCCTGAAGTTCGTTGTACCGAGATTTCACTGTATGTACCTATTAAAAGCATGAACTGTGCTTCCAACAGCACTATGCCGCACGCGATGTGAGATGGATAGGTGGACATGTTTATCGCTATGGGTTGGCGGCAATAGCCGTGAATGGCGACATGCGACGACCTACGAGGATTTGCTGGTACCGGAACAGGAAACAAAATGCATGGTGGCATTTGCACATGACAAGCGTGGGCGAGTACTGCAGGGAAGGTGCAGTGGCGAGCTCCTACTGCTCTCGCTCGCACGTGCCTTGCCCCTTTTCTTGTTTGCACAGGATCTAGCGGCCAGAAAGCGCATCATACAATCACAATTTGATGATATACTGAACGTTGGAGCCAAAATACTGTGTTTTCCAGGGACACATTAAGCAATAAAAAAGCGTAACAGCATTGGGACATTTTTTGCATTCTCGATCACGAATAATGGCACCAGGAAATTGTACGAAAAGGGTTCACATCAACTAGGTTGTACTGTATACAGTTCATGCCTGTTAACTTGACCCTAGGGAGACCGACAGATGTGGTCAAATTGTGCGAGTTTTAATGGACAAATGGCGGCAGATTCACTTCTTTCTTGCTTTCTTTTTTTGCTTGTAGCAATCTAGACGTAATGGCTCTTTTGTTCTTGCTCTTGAAGTGCAGCACAACCAGCATGTGGCAAAAGCACTGATAGACTGTTGAATATTGGGTGTGACATGAGACAAAACATGCAGCATTCATTGGCTTTATGGACAGAAGAAGCGTCAGCTACCAAGAGATAAAGATAAACACATTCACACCTAAGGAAGTAGCACCGTCTGCTGAATTCCTTTACTTTTAAACCTTTGGTAACACTGTGCACATTGGTTGGCTTGAATTGCCCAAACTGGCGTGCTTTCGCGATCAAGCTAGACGAGTTCTGCTTCCATAGCCATATATGGTTTCTCACCGTAACTTCTCAGTGCGTACAAATTAGGTGAGAAGTCAAGTCAGTGAAGCTTGAATTAACGGGAGTTGACAGTATCTGAAGAAAAAGTTGAACATTCACAGTTCATGGCCTCACCAAGGCGTAGTACTCGGACTTCACACGCTCCATCTCCGACTCCAGAGTATGGTCCAGGTGAAACTTCAGCTCTTCTGGCATCGGAAGGGCAGCACGAACAGTTCCATCATTCTGGAGTGCGTTTCCAAGAATGTTAACATCTAATGCAACTGATTGATCACACTGTTCATTTGTTCTTAACACACTTATTGGCACAAGAAGAAGGGGAACAGCAGGGTTTGATTTTTGTAAGTCACAAGCATATGCAAACAACAGACATTAACAGCAAGGAAAGCATAGGGTGACTTACTTGATTTAATTGAAATTTAGAAATGATAAATAAAGGTAAATCAAAGTGGACGAAAAGAACGGCTGGCATTAGGTGGGATAAGAATCCACGCCTTCGCATCACGCGTGTGGTGTTCTTACCAATTGAGCTACCGTGGTGCTGTTTCTCCATCCACTTTCTTGGGCATTTGTGTATGTGTATTATATTGAGCCCTGGGAGTGTTAGCTAGCCCCCAAACTCACAGCTATGGCCTTGACCACAGCACTTGATCACTCGTCTAGTTACAGACATTACCAAGAAAGGAGTGATGTACACCTATAGGGCTTAGAATACTGAATCCCACAACTATGAAATAAGCTAAGAATTTGTGCAAATACCATAAAGCACTGTATAACCTGCATTTCATTGTAATGTACACCCGACTTTCACGGAGAGAACTGAAAAGTGCAGTGCCTTCAGTTGTAACATACAATGCAATTTTCATACTTTAAGAAATTTAAATGTGATTATAATGATATCCCACTAATTGGTTTTTCATGGTAAGAGAGTGAAATGGTTACTTGTTCCGACTTGAGCAAGAAAATTTATTACATTTGAAACTGTGCGAAGAGCGTTGCCACTCATTGTCACTGCCGCAAGCTTCCTCATCGCTGTTGACAGCTCCAGAGAATGTCATTCGGTGCCATCAGTTGCATTTTAGACACCACATTTCCTAAAAGGAAAGTTAGATTTCAGACCAGAAAAGCTTTCTTTACCTTTATTTTTTGAACTTGTGCCAAAACTTATATATGTATTTATATTTATGTACTTAATTCCAAATATGGGGTACTCTCTTTGTTTATTTCATTTGGTTCTAATTTTACGCAAGCTTCCTTTACTTAATTCCCAGAAAAGTATGGGAAAAATCAGTTCCCGAGATTTTGCTAAACCGGGTATCAATGGCTTCCGCACAATTCAGGGAATCCAATAAGACCAACCTTATTACTCTGTCTCCGTAAGAACAAGAGCTGTGAGACTTCGAAGTAGATAACTAGAATAGTGTTTTCCTAAAATCTTTCTTTGAAGTCTCGCAACTTGCATAACTTGTGGAAACTTGCATAAAATTGGGACAAAATGAAATAAATGCAATGGACCTCACTTTAAGAATTGGCACATAAAATTACCTGTGCAGTCAATGACCGATTTTCCAGATGCCCGATTTTCCGGACATGCCCAATAATTGGTATACCTTCACGGCACTGCCATGTACCCCGTAGAGTCAATCTATAAGAACGTCCAAAGTTTCAAACGCAAAAGCCTTTCGCCGTACGATATCTCGCACCTTTTGCCGTGACCGCAGGTCCAAAATGGCATTAATCGAAGACACCGCCGACTCCATTTTGATTATCTTGCCCCCTCGAACTGGCGCTCTCATATGCTGACCTGCCGGCAGCCATAGCCACCACCACGGGAACGTTAGGCCTAGCTGCTTCGACGTTAGCTACCCAGATTCTTTCTGTTCGGTGGCGTGTTTTTCATTCAAACAATTTGCTGCTTTTAGCAATGGCACAGAATCTACCTTTGTAATCATCACAAAAGGGTTTGAAGCACGGAAAGCACGACACGTTGCATAATGCCGGTTCCCGAAATGCAGGTTGCATAATGCCAGTTCCCGGTTACGCGTCGAAGTATACGCAAAGTGCTGCGGTGAAGCATACCAAGAGTGGGAAGGGGCAATAGTTACGGGGCATGATCATTATTCCTTAATTACGCACGCGTGCACCCGCCGTCTCCTGTCACAGTACTAGCGCCGATACACCTAATGAGCGTACCGGCAGATCTTCAGGGCTGCTTCGGACATGCCTGCGGCGGTTCGAGTCCTTCGGGGCAGTAAAAGGCATGCATTCAATTTTCTGGACTGCCCAATATTTGTGATGCTTTAGGCCACGAAGGCCTATCTATGACATTTCAGCATAACTTACAGTATCTGTAACTTTTGTCCATGACCCAACTTTCCTCCTAAACATCTAACAGACCATAGAAGTCTAAACAATGGAGTGGGCATAAAGCTACAGCAGCTTCTAGAGCTGGGGTGTTATGGATTCTGCCAAATTCAGTACATACCTTTGTGCAAACTGTGCTGGTACTTTGTGTTATCAATAACAGAACAAAACAATATAATTTAGAACAATGTTAGCAGTTCCACATTTCCAGCCATGAGAACTTACCGGGTTAAGTTTTGTTGCCAGATATGTCAAGTGTACGTAATGAGCACAGGTAACAGGAACCATCCCATCAAATGGTGTGTGCTGAGGACAAAGAAAAGAGGCATTGTAGTTGGTAGTGGCTATCAAGAATATGACAAGAGTGCAGTAAATGCTGCCCTATTTATTCAAATCAGCAAAATACAATAGAGTATGACTTGTGCAGCCAACAAGCACAGTATGAAAGAATGCCTCAGTCACAACGCTGAACTATACTATAGAAGAGTTAATATGACATGCAAGTCATCTGTACATGCATTGAGGCTGGAAATAAGACTGCCTCACACTAACATAAACACAATATATCCCTTGAACGAGCAATTAGTATGTCATAATAATGTCACCAGTGGTTCTGAAAAACCAGAAATGAAAGCTTGCAATGAACCATGCTTATTGGGCACACTTGTTGGCCAGATCTATCAATATTCAATGACACCCCTTCCCCTTGCCCACTATAACTAATTGTGCAGGGATGTGCGTATACAGTCAACCAAGGAATAATTTAAAAAATATGCGTTTATTAGCTTGCAACTTTACTGCAGTACAGCTGACACTAGTATTTCAGACACGAGCTAAATCTGCAACCATAAATAAAGACAGTTTTACTTGTTCATGCTGCTGAGGCTGCACCTGTTTCTGATATCATACCCCTTTATGGCATACCTTTACTATCGTTCTGAACCATGACTACTAGAATTGGCAGTTACTCGGATAAGCAGTCTGCAAAGAATTTTTCTTATATATTGCTGGATATGAAATTGGATATGATATTGGATGAATTGGATATATGCTGGATATGAAATATAATTGCTGATATGACTATGGTGCTCTCCAAGTATGCTGGTGATGAAATAATTGTTTTCATATTTGACGTTCCTGTGGAGAGTTCTCACATGAGTTCACATTCTGTAAACTCAATGAAACTCACTGAAGAGCTGAAAGTGCTTAATTCGATTGGCAGCTTTACACTTTTCGTAATTCTGAAGATGCAGGAAATGTGGCAATATTAAATCTTCAATGGACGAAATGAATTGGCACCTGAAGGCGGTAAGTATGTTACAGGATATTAAAGAGCTTTAGTGCAGTGTAAGTGCCACAACGCTATACACAGAAGGGAATAGCGGGGTCTGACTGCAAATGCGCAGAACACTAAGGCAGCTGTGCACATTGCAAGCTGCGGCTATTTCTGAAATTTAGCCCGAGATGTTACAGCTCGCACACATGGCAGTGCCCTCGAGTGACAGCCGCCAACTTCAGGTTTATCAAGATGTCGTCCTGCACTGTTTGCTTCATTCATCCCGAACAGGTTCTTGTATTTGTTTTAGATTTGTGTCATGATACTTCGATGGCAAAGCTTAGTGAAAACATGGTGCTGCTTCTGAGATCTGCCCTAGATTTTTCGGCACCTAAGGCTTAAACAGACACTAAAGGCTAATATTAAGTCAAGCTATATTAAAGATTAGGCTTCTATAATAACGAATTCTTCATTCGTAACAAAAACAGAGCTTCTGCAATTTAGAAAATGACTTAAATAGAAAATCGAAGTGGCAACATCTGTTGCTGACTATGGTACCTCTTATGTGCAGCGTGTTATGGTTGGCGTGTAACACCCCGGGCAAAAGGGATGCTCAAAGACCATGCCTAGCCGGAACGGAGGATGGATTCCTAATATATGCTATGGTTGTCTTGAATGGTTGCCGGTCTGGCAGGTGCCCCGCAGTGATGACAGGCCCCTTTGTGTGTGTGCAACCAAGGGGAGAACTTTTCGTGAACTGTGCAACCAAAGGGAGAACTTTTTGCGAACTGTCCAACTCTAGGGGAGAACGCGTTCCGTGAACCAGACAGGACCCCCAGGTTGCCGCCCAGGAAAGGGAGCAGCCAAAAAGCAATGAGGGGGACTCAGTGCATGTCATGTGATGTTGACGTGAGCAAGATCCCGCCTACAATTTTGTGGGCCTACTTAAGGGGCTCCACAATGTACTTTTTATCATTCATTCTCTTCTTCTAATCCTTCATCAACCCTTGAATACACAGTGCAAGCTTCGCACTAGAAATTGTCTTGTCCTTGCCTGGTCGCCACAGTCTACCGGACACCTGCAGCCTGCCAACAACGCCATGCTACCCTATAGTAACACCGGTTGAGCTTCGAGAAACGGGCGTCTCAAAAGGCGTCAGCACCTCGGATGCGCAGAGAGCGGCCTTGACCCACCGCTGCGAGTGGTGGGTCACGAGTGGCGGGAAGCAACATGTGGCAATTGACCACACTGCCGGCTCCGACTGTGTAGGCTCAAGTGACTCAAGAGCCTGAACCAAAGCAGAGCCACAGAGCGACTCATGCAAGCTGGGGCAGTGTTCTGTAAGTGTCCACCGAGTGGATATGCCTATTTCGTCTGCTGACGATTGGCTGGGGATGCCTGTCTCCTTCCGACGCATACCCCAACCCAGCCAATCAGAACTTCAGCAGCAAACGACTAGGTGGACACTTGCAGAATACCCCCCCTCCCTTCCTCCGGACACCTGCACCCATCAAGCTTCGCAATAGAGCTGAATGAAGAGTCTACAAAAGACATAAAGGCATGGAGGGCCGTCATATGGAAATGACGTGAAGTCCTATGCTTTGACACGGGTGGTTCAAATTGAGGAGCTGCAGCGGGACCTTCGACGGCAATTTCCTATGGAAGAAATTTATATATTGACACAGGAAATGTTGATAGACTTCTAGACAAATGCTATGAGGTTCTAGCTTGACTTGATATGATATTTTCCTTTAGTGTCTCTATAACAAGAGCGGTTGTACTAGCTGGGCTTGTCCTCTGAGATACTGCAATGCACACAGCAAGCCACACGCACTGAAAGATCTTGGAGGCCATAGATTACCAATGTACGCTTGTACAATACATGGTGCCACAACCTGAATTTTATGATAACCATCATTTGCAGAAAAGTGAAGTGCGTTCGGTGCCACCATGGTCGGTGTTGTGTGGATAATAAGCATGCAGCATTGACTTCGGTTAACATTTCGTGTGTACTATTTATTTAGTGGTACTCAGTGAACTTCTACATCTGGGTGGTGTACAACTTAAGTGTGTTTGCGTTAGCGTTCCGCTTACTTCCGCTATATTAAATGACTAGTTTGCGCCATGCTCTGTGGCATATGATAGCGTTTGTGTTGCGTCATCCAGTAACGCTAACCCAAGCATTATACACTATGCTAAAGCTTTCTAGTATGAAGGTGAAAGGGATGCTTTGCATTCTGTTGAATTGACAACAGATGACCAGGCTTATTCCCTGTCGGATACGGTGAAGTGCAGAGTGGACAAATAGATGATGGATTGGGCGGCACACACTCCACGGCAGAGATGAGGGGACAACGCCTTCCCCTGGAGTGTTCATGTAAACACACAAGATGGCGTTGCTATACAAAAAGAGGAAATACCGTATTTACTCGCATAATGATCGCACTTTTTTGTCAGAAAAATTGACGCAAATTCAGGGGTGCGATCATTATGCGAGTTAAATTTTTCGCGAAAAAAATTTTTTTTCGTCCTGCGTTTGCTGCGGGATGCGGGTGCTGGACACCAAAACAAAAATGGCGGCCGGCGGAGCAAGCCGAACGCGTCGAACGCGATCTTTTTTTTCCTTCTCGAGAGTACATTACATGCATTGAAAGAGTTTCTCCCGTATCAATGATGAATACTATCGTTTATATCGGCAAGTTTGTGGCAATAACGTAGCCATGTCCACTTTGAGGGGACAGAAACAGATGGGCGCGCTTAGCTGCCAGTGACAAAAACCCACGGCCGGCGTGCTGCGTAAACTGCGGCATCTGTCTTCACTACTATCCTAACACGGCACGTTTCCGCTAAGGGTAGGTGAATATCTTAGCCATGTTACAAGCGTCGGCGTATGAATAAGGTACACTTTTAACGTATCAGTGTAAACGTGGCTACTATCATTGCCGCGCGCGATTTGTTGCGCGCTCCCGAGTGCAGATGAAAAGAATCAAAAGGCGCCTTTTTTGTTTTTGTTGACCACAACCATTATAAAGCCTACCCATAATAAAGGCAAGTTTGGTTGTACCTCTTTTTGCCATGGAAGTGCGGAAAGTGATGAAAGTAATGAAATGAGGCATCTACTTAAGAATGTTTGGTGCGTGCAGACGAGTCGTTCGCGTAGCATTCGACAGATGGTAAGCGCGATTATTAGCTAGGCTTGGCACACGACATATTGCTGCGGCAAGTTCAGGGTGCGATCATTACTCGGGAAATTAAAGAAAATCGAATTTTGACGACAAAATTCAGGGGTGTGATCATTATGCGAGTGCGATCATTATGCGAGTAAATACGGTAGTAGAGAGAGGGGGAGATAGTGCTGCTTCATTATTCTGGTGACTTTCCCACAAGTGAGAATGACAGTGGCCTCTGCGTCTAAAGACCTAGAGCTGGCAGTATTGCCTGACAGGCCTCCGAGATTGCTGGCGCAGCTCGGGATATTTATGCAAGATACACCATCCGTCGCGGGCAACTTGAATTGTGGAAGAATTTCGCAGCTCATTCAGTTGTGATCAGTTGCGTCCAGTCAGGTGTGCTGCTTCTTATTTCATCACAGCCAGTGTAACAGGGCGAATGAGAATGCCCAAGCTATAATTTCCGACCGATACGCCCCACACTGACGTTTGATTTTAACAGGTTTCAGATCAGGTCGTCATCTGTTGTATACTGTAGCTTTTCTGCGTTAAATCACTGCAAAGCAGTGTTTTGTTGGTACTGTTAAGGCATGCATCACCAAATGAAGCAAAAGAAACATGTTACAAGATTTTAATTGTTATACAGTGAAGAAAGCAATGATGCAACTTTTGCTTCGGATAACAACCAGAAACCATTTGCCCATGGCTGTTTTGCAATGACAGTTGCACCATCTCAATTACTCCTTAATTTGAATGTCCCCGCCACAACGATAACTTTCCTACTGTTTAGCAAGGAAAGGAGTGATGATATGACCCCTACCACAATGCAGGTTCAATACAATAGTAAAACAGCATGAACTTTATGAACTGCTAAGCACGCACAATTTAATGAAGCATAGCCGTATTGTTAAGCACACTGACTTGCTGTAGTAACTCGCCATGTCTGCTGGTAATAAAACCAACAAGGAATTAAATGAAAGAAGTCTTCTCAGTCTTCTCAGATACTCACATCAGCCGAAGAGCCCAAAGCAAGGTTACTGAAGACGACAACTGTGTATGACTTGTCCAACCAGCGATTTCTGGGGTCACCTTTCAAGCACTCACTCAATACCTGTATGGGTATATATATAAAAAAAGGAACATATGAAATGGCAGTGGTATAAACAAAAAAAAGTGCACCTCAAAAGAAGATGAAGCTGAAAAACAACAAAGAAATTGATATGAGACATCAAAATAAACTGCCACAGAAAGAAAGCATGAAATTAAGAAAAGACTGAAAGATAACTGCTATTAGCAGTACAATGAAAGCACTACCATTTGTACTATAAAGACTGGCAGCACCACAAATGACGCTACCCTTTTTATCTATTGTGTCATTTCTTTTAGTTGCACTAGAGCTGTTTAAATGTGACAGAGCTGCTTATCTACCTGGCCTTGACCCTGTGCAGGCCCCTTTCATATTTGCACTGTTTTTATTTTTTCATTTCACTCAACTTATGTGTGCTTTTTGATTACATGCTTAGAATTGCCATTTATGCTTTTCAGACGTTCGGGACATAGTAATTCATTGTTATTACATTATCCTTGACAACCTTGCTGTATTTTTCCCATTCACAATTCTGTATGATCAAAGAGTATCTAAACAAAATGAATAACTAAACATGTAGAGAACAGCCGCGCTGTAGGACATTGTATCACACAATATCAGAGGTCTGTTTGCATTTTCGAAAAAATTGGTGCTTTCAGTAACATAAAGTTGACATTGCTCTTATCTGCTGCTCATGTCAAGACCAAAAGCGTGTCACATTGGGCAAGGTGGTGATGCGGCAAAAATCACTGTACCACTACATTGCCGACCATGTGATGGGGTAAAAATGGACCTTGTCCATGTGATGCACCAAAAATTGCAACGTCACATTAACTTGTGGTGACAAGAATCACCATGAGTTTATGCGAAACAAGAACAAGCCCATGAGTGGCTGTATTTCTGAACGTATTACATTGCTCACCCTAGAGGATAATTTCAGGGTGCTCATTCTGCGAGGGCAGTAAAGTAAAAATTAGATAAAAAAAGCAAGAAAAGAAAAAGCCCTTACCTCTTGCCTGTTCCTGGGTGAAGCATCGTCCATGACAAGCACAAACATAGAATCCTCAATCAGCTGCAAGCAACGCTCATTATCAGGGTGTAATGCCTGTAGAAATTTGCGATTCTGTAAGGCAGAAAGAACAGAACTCAAGGTGAAACAGTTAAAACATGAAAACAGTTACTTTCATTTCCCCAGAAAATGTTTTCTATAGTGAAACATGTGAAAGAAAGAGTTTCATTGCATGCAATTGAAAAAGCATCTCGTGTCATACATGGAATCACAATCCAAATATGACGCAAGGTGACCTATACTTCATCTCCACCCTACCCTTCAGGTTGAGACGAACTGATCCGCAAGACAACCCATGTCTGCGGGAAAGCCAGCCTTCCAAATCCCTGGATGATGCAGGGCTCGGGTATGTGGCGAAGCGGGTATACGCAGCCACTGCACAAGAGCGCCAAACTGGCTCCTCTTGGCAGCAAATACAGATATTAGCACAGCCGCATGTCAACATGGAGTGCGTAATATGACGCTATGGCAATTCGCGTATCATGCTACAGGCCTGCACAATGGTTGCATTACGTGGTGGCATTGTAATCCTAACACAATTCACTTTCGGATTCATCAAAAGCACATAGTGTTATAATCGCAGCAGTGTCACATTCACGCAAACAAGGTAACAGCATAAGCAAGGGCCAAATTCGTATATGAAAAATCATGCAGATCCCACGCTCTGTGGGAATCGGCATATAAGCAAAGCTGTGAAGAACCGGTCAAACGAAACTGTGTATCATGATAACAAATGCCAAGCAGATTTTCGTGATAAATGCATTCCTTAATAATCATCAGCGATGGCGGCGTACCATGCAGAACAAAAGTAAGCTTTAATCAGGGACGATATTTTCGAGCGATCACTTTCAGTGATACATTATTGCCTTTATATTTTGCATTGGGCACCGAACGTGTTCAAGAAGGCAACCGAAAGTGTTCTTAGCATTACATGAAGATAGTGAGCATGGCACAGCATCAGAACCGCCTTGCACACATTGACGTGTCAGGTGCCGAGTCACACCAAACCTCGTGAAAGTGGTTATATCCTTGATAGTGATGGCTTCTACTCGGTGAGACAGCCGATGAAGACAAGCCAAATTGTGGGAACGTTGGCAGCAAGGAAAGATAATCCGCTTTAGAATGCAACCCAGTACAATAAGCAAAGGTAGAATTTCGTACTGTAAATTTAGTCATGAAACGCTTTCACTGTTGCTCTCTTTGACGCAAAATGCAGCTTCACTGTAATATATTCCATATTGCCATGAAGCTGCATCTCAAGGCAAAGGCAAAATATTTATAAGCAACATTGATGCCAACCAGTGAAATAAAAAAAAACATTTATTTGTGGCGATGCTTTGACCACATCGCCATTCTGTGTACAACTAGTGATCACGAAGGTGCTGGGGGTGAGGTGCGTGGCTTGGCCCCTTGATTGCGGAGAATGTGAGAAACTAGGCAAGGCCAGAGCATTGGCTGAGTATCCCGTGATGCCCTTGTCCAACATTCCCCCGTAGTGGTGTGGTGATGAGCATGCTCAAGGGCAGATCCAGTATGTGTGGTAAGACAGGAGAGCTGACTCACCTAAGCAGCAACAGATCGCTTAAGTTTAACTATTTTAGTTAATCAGTGTGTTGTCACATTTCACCTGTGCTCTGGCCTCCTCCACCGCTGAAACTACAACTCCAAAAGTATGCACCTTTTTATTTGAATAAACCTATCTTCTAGGGGTGTGTGAATAGTGAATAGTAGATGTTGAATAGTATATCAAATCAAATCAGGAAAAGAAAGGACAAATATAGGATAGAATATCTAATGTCAGAAAATTGATCACAAAATTTAACGCTTATACATATTGTGCAAGAAAAGATGGTGCTGCAGAAGCTTGGGAGTCTCCTAGAATTGCAGAACAAGAATTTAACAAGCTATCAGTAAATTAAGTACATAGAAATGAAGACATGCAGTACGGTCAACTATTATTAAAGGGAACTACAAATTAGTATGCCAGCATTGATTACAGCTCAGTTATAGTGTATGAAGGTCTGGGAATTATATTTTTTTCAATCAATAAAATGTCTGTTGAATACAATCAAATGCTTTTTTCCTCTGAATCTAAAGAATTCATGAAATCCTATATGTTGTACTCAATATTAATGAGATTCTCGGATAATAGGGAAGCTGAGTTCTATGGCAATTGATTATTGCACAGAAACTTCTGTTTTTCAGTTTTTCACCAAAATACAGAATGGCTTTCCCATCTTTATGACAGGTGGGTCATCATAAGGCCAATCTGCACGACAGATGAAAGTCCCGTGACTCGATCACTGCTCCATATGAAGCCATTCTCGACGCTGTGCGGGCTGACTGTGGGCGGTGCCGAAGGTAAAGAGCACGGGCCTCTTTAATGTCGGATTGGCATCATTTGCCACTTTTTAGAGGTTCCTTTGAAATAAGGGGGGCCACGACAAATTCGCGCGAGGGAGGCCCTCATCTTCGTGTCTATTTGCCGTTCGCACAGATGTGGCAGCACAGTAGTGACATGACACTTTTGAGCCCGCCCTGTAAATCCAAAGCTTGTTTTGTGGCAGGATGTTCGAAGCTACAAAAGGTATTGATGCGCATCTATGAATGGCATTGGGACTCGGGAACGAGAAACCATACGGTTCATCACAAGCATTCACACTTCGATTCGGTGATATTTGACTGTTCGCACACCCATATTATATTTGCCTGTAATTTTGTCACTGTTCCCCTGTTTTCTGCAATATATTTTGTTTTCTAATTTTAAATATTACTCGACAACTTCGTGGAAATATCCAGTATGTGCATGCGCAATGACTAGCAACTAACCAGCACATTACCCTAATAAGTATAGCCGAGTGTTTTTACTGAACTACAGCAGCCCCAGGGTAAAGTAGTGGCTCGTTAATATAGACAGAATGAAAAGGTATCAAAAATGACACTGTCAGCACGAGCATAACAATAAAATAAAACCCATTTCTTAAAGACGCTTCCCTTCTATTGCCCATAAAAATCCCCTTCATTAGAGAAAATGAAATATAAGAATGGCACATCAAGCATTGCAAGTAGCCTGATTTTAGTATGTGTCTCTGCTCACCTGGGCCCAACTGTCCCTGTCTCCATGTGTGAGGATGCCCACGCCTGCACCAGGACCTAAGCTAGTGCACACGTTATCAATGCGGTTCAGCTGAGCGGTGATCTCGGCCGCCGTCAGAGGCTCTCGCAGCTCGTTCAGCAGATCGAAGGTGAACATGCGGCCGCTCTGGAGCACCACAATGTGGGTGGGAGACTCGCCCGCATAGCTCTCCTCCGCCTCTGCAAAGTAGAAACTGCATCTTTCTTTCTGTTCAAGAACAGCTCTCCAACAGAAGCAACTATTATCAATCTATACAGACATCATGGCAAGCTTGTCTATTCAAAAGGAGCGCTACAGAGGTATGTTAAGACAGCACTAAGGTTTGTCATGGCCTGCAGTTGTTGGCACTAAAAACCGCAACTCTTATTCATCCCAGTCAATGCCCAACACGCGAGCCGACGAACACTCACCGGTCAAAAACTTGCAGATGAGCTCGTCTTTCCCTCCGGCAGGTATTCTCGCAGTGTTGAAGAACCTCCTGAACTGGTGCATGGTCCACGGAATTTTGCGGAATGACTGCGGCTTCAGCCTCTCCCTGCAGGTAATACAGACGAACGGTTTGAACAGGCAGTTGCCGCAGCTGTTGGAATGCTTACATACCACTTTACAACTAAATGTAGGTAAGGTATACAATATTCTGCAGCTGTCAAGGAATCCCTTACAATGCTCTTCTGCCAAGAGTTCCGTAAACCCATTGCCCTTGTTAACTTGCACACAATATAAGTGACATTTTGTTTATCCTGAAGACCACCCTGTCATTTAAGGTGACTTATGCACAATAGCATGGCCCATCTTCCTTAAGATCCCAATGTGTAATCTGTAATTATTTTATGTGTTATGATACCTTGAAACTGCACACTGGCTTATGAGTAGTGCCCTCTGTTTTCGGTTTCTGTTTCTTTTTTTAATTTGGGAGGTTAAAAGGTGGTGTTCTTTTTAAAGAGGAAAACAGGGGAAAAATTGGCGATATTTGTTGGCTGGTTGAACAAAAGAATGGCACTTTTCTGGCTACTTTCATGAACAATTAACGCAGGCAATGGTCTCGCTCCAGGGCACAAATGTTTTGTTTAAAGAAGCAGATCACTCACACAAACAAGTATTGATGAGGAGAGCTGCTCACAAGTAATGTGACAAATTTATTTATGTAAATATTCATTGCAATGCATTATTAGCATTCTTTACGCAAATAAAAACGAAAAGAAGGAAAAAAGTAGTACCTTTACCTGAAAGGCGAAGCATAAATAGTGATAGCAAGGTATTAGACATATGGCACGAAATAAAGTTTGTAGTTTCATCAGCCGTATAAAATTCAGTAAACATTCGCTTACTAAATAAGCTAACAGGCACGGCATCAAGTACACATAGGCAAACATGAACGGATTACACTAGCTGTCACAATGCCGGCGTGATGAAGAGTGCAAACAAAATGGAGCGCAAACAAAATGGAGCAAACACTTCTGCCTCTCATTTCGATGCATTTCTGAAACTTGGGATTAGGCAACTGCCCACATTAGGTAGCACATAAGCAGCCACCAGCCATCATGGCTCCCCTAGTTTTTGCAGCCGCTGGAGATTACCTCCAAGATAGGGCACGGATGGTGTACGCTCTCAACCGCATGTACAGCAATGCGCAGCTACGGCCAGGCTACAGGTGGAGACACACTTGATCATGGTACTGCACACTCATGTCTACTCCCCTCTCTGCTTCGAGCATACTTTATCACGTGACCTCCAAACTTGGGCATCCATCAAGCCACCATTCTTCTTGGATCCTCCTCACACGCTTTCCCTAACACCCACAGCATACAGCGCATGGCAGGATCTTATCGCAGTTCAACTTTATACACAACGTCATGGTGCCAGCACCTTATAAATGCTGTCGCAATAAAACAGAGGCATGCTTGGCGATCGCTCGCTAAATTTGTTGAATGTATGTTTTCACAAAGGAAAAAAAAAGAGGGGGTGGGGGGGGCCCGGACCAACACTGTACACAAATGTACTCAGAGGAACGAGTTGCTTGTATAGTTACAAGCCCTTATTGAGGTGCATTATCATTTGCATTGCAATCATTTCTGTGTCTATCCTAGACCTGTCAAAACATTAAATGCACCTTGGTCAGGAAAATGTCCTCTCAGCATCATAACTACCTTTTGCAATGTTATGTCAGTGCTGCATTTACAAGGTTGGGGTGACGGGCAGTGGCATCTTGCCAGTAGGCCAGCTCACAAGTGCTGTTCTCCGGGCTTCAATTTAGCAGATAATCTTAAAACTAATCCTTTAGAGAATGCATTTCATGGTGAACTTCTTATTCAGGGTGCAAAAATAGAGAATTATTGGCTTTTACACAAAAATGACGGATTCTAGTCACGAGGGATGCCATAGTGAAGACTTCATACTAATTTTGACAGTCTAGATTTCGCCCAAAGTATGGCACACAAGCATTTCTGAATCCCACTCCTACTGAAAGGTAGCTGCCGTGGCTGGGACTAGAACTTGTGACCCCGTGATAAGCAGGACAAAGCCGTAGCCACAGAGATAGGGCAGTAAATACCAAAGTGTCTTTATCCTGACAGCAATTATAAGTGTGAGCGTGCGTGCGAGGGTGAATCGAAGAGGTTGGTTCGATCTCGCGCATGTAAGACAGGAAGGCGGGAAGGAGGCGTTTTCCATCACGCGCAGGGCACCAGTAAGGGGGGGAGGCATTCTACTCCAGCGGTGGCCGCTGCATATGGCGTGGCTGAGCGCAGCTGTGCGGGCCCTATCTTGAAAGCGACCTGCACTGGATACAGAGCCTGTATCCATCGCAGACCAGCACCGAGGGCTAGGGCTGATAGCTTCGTGTGCTCTGTGCTTTTGCTGCTTATTTGCATCGGTGTGAGAGGCAGCACAAAGGGCAATTTGCTTGCTGCTGCTGCTGCTGTCACTCTTCCTGAAAGATCACATTTTGGAGTCTACATTGTTCAGTGCAACACATGGCACAGTTAATTGCCTAGTCTTTAATAAAAAAATTTTAAGTTAGCCTTGTTTATGGGGATGCAAGCTGCTGTCGCAATGGCACTACATTAATTTGTATTGGCATCTGCCAGCAGCTGCACAAAGCAGCTGTTCAGGGAGGGCTCTCGTGCGCTGCCCACTCCTCTGAAACCATATATTAACTCTATGTCTTCGCTGAACAGCAGCTTTCAGCAGCTGGTTGATAATTAGAAGACAAAATAACATTTCAAGCTTCACTTTAAATGCGAAGCATTTATTTCCTTGGTCGGAGCCATAGTCAAACGCGAGTCCATCCAAGGTCACAGAGTCTGTAACCGATGCGCGCACATTCCCACGCACCCACTTGATTCAGTCCATGCACCCACTTTGCAGTCCACCACGTAACAAGGGCGATCTATCGTGCTCGTGAAAAGAAAGCTCGAGATTAACATACTGACTGCACAGCTCGTGCCAACACGGAGAACATCGTAACGCAAGCAGATGACACTTGCTGCATGCTGGAAGTGCTTGGCTGTAGTGATAAATTGTTGTTGCGTGTACTCTTTTTGTTATGTTACTTTTTTTTATAGAAACAAATTAACCAACACTTTAACTATTACGAAGAACATTTGTTCACTAAAGTTGGAAAAAGTATCCGTGACGCGTCCTGGGTAGCCCAATGGATAGCTTGCACAACTGACGTCGATTGGGTTAACTACGTCAATCCGCCTTTCATTTTCCTGTGCTGCCCTCTGCCGCACGCCGCTGAAAACGTTTTGGAAGGGTCCTGGGGCTTTCTCCGGTTGATCTGTGTACCTGCGCCCACGTTGAGTGTGCGTCGGTTGTGCGTTTGGTGAATCGCAAGTCATTATTAATGGCTTCTTATGGACAGCATGGCGTTCTTGAAGCCATGTGGCACTCACTAACTACTGGGTGAGCAGGCCTGAGTGCGCAGTTCTGCAAACAGTGTGGCCGGTAATAGCACGCTGAGTTCCGTTTGGCAGCACGGCTGCCTTGGAATTTATCACTGATTTGTGCACTTGGTCATCACTTTTTGTATTCTTTTTACACATTATTTAGACGTTTCGCACATTCAAAAAGTTTTCAAGCGCAGCCTTCTGCGTCGGACTTATTAAAGCAGTGCACTTGTTTACATCGACATATATAGCCGCAGGTCGTTGTTATTCAACTAGTGTGGAAAAGGACCGTCGCTCAAAAGAAATAGTGTCAAAATGTAACAAAACATGCATATCTGCGCATATGTGCCATGTTGTTATACCCTGAAATGAGTCAATATGAGTGGCTGAACCACTTAAACAATGGCAACTGTAATCCAGCTACATATATTATGGGCTGTTAATTAACTCATTCTCGCTTCTCTTTAACTTAACTTTAACAGGTTTAGCGTGTCATAGAGCATTATTAGAGAAAAGTGTGCTCGCATAAGTGCTCATTTGTAGGCCCTGTTGTTCTCTCACGAAAATGCGTAGATGCCATTGCTCACACGGCGTTGGTATAAATGAGCGAGGCGGTTGTTTATGCTGCTGTATACCGAATACACCGTCTCTTGTTTGCCGCTTGACGCAGAGGCAAACAGTGCATCTCTGAAATTGAGAAATGTGTCAGAAAGCAACATGTACAGGCCCACCCATAAACGTAGCAAATGCGGTCGACAACCTACAGGTGCGGTGACGTACAGATGTTGGCACAGCGCTGTGTCGCCGCTTACCGCTTACTGTGCACACACCGTGCGAAGTGAAGTTTAGCTGATTTCAAATCGCTAAGGCAAGAATTGAACTATAGAAGCAGTTTCGTTCGACCTAACTGCTTACATTTCAGTTCAGGTCCGCTAGTTGCGAGTGCACGAACTCGACGGCGCCAGGTTAACCTTCGCTGAACAGGATCGACATTGGCTCAAACTTCGTGGGCCCGACTTGAAAGGGTTAAAGCTTGTGCATTTCAATTTGGTAGACGTGCTTGACTCACTTTGAGCACGATTAATTATATATACAAGCGAAGACGCTGTCGATATTGTGTTGTCGGTTCGACGGCTGATCTCGCGGGGTTCGGTTTTACAATGGTCGGCACGCTGATTTCGCCTGTGCCTTCGACAAGAAAGCCTGTCGCAGTACAACTAGCGCTCGTCAGTTGCGTCAATGTCGACCTGGTATGATAAAAAGGCTTCAGTGATGCACAAATGTCGGTCAATCATTGGAGTGAGCGTCTTGTCGGTCTCGTATCGACCCAGTGTTGCCGGGCCTTACGAATACGTGCAGTCAGGAACGCGCTGCCACCCCCAACGAGTGAGGACCACGCTCCAAAAAGACTTCGTCAGCAACGTGATGTACTTAAGTGCCGCCCAAGTGTAATGCACGCATTTTTCGTTAAATTAGCGAGCCATTCATGAAAGGCGGCAACTACCTGGCTCACGGTGCAGTCCAATCAACTCGGACGATGTCCAGGCCTCTTTCTCTTTTAAAGTGGAGTTGCGGTATTAAGCTACTCAAGTTTTCGACACCGCACCTACGTCGAGCTAGCAGTAGTGTTTCAAAGCGATACACGGCGCGAGTGTTTGCAGCAGCGTGCATCCGCGCTTTTTTTATGCAGGGTGCTTCCTGGCGCGCGGCCACGCGCGCTACCCTTCCAAAACATTTTGCTACTAATCTGCTAGGGCAGGTCGTGCCATGAAAGGGACAGATTGCGAGGGGGCAGCTGGAAACCCTGGGGAGCCGCACCATTGCAAATGGTAGCAATCCACATTTTTAGAATCTTAGAACAGATTACATTCTTTATGCAGAGTGCTTAAATGCATCACCGAATGATCAGAAGGACCTACCCTAACAACTCAGTATGTTTGTACAAAATCATCATGATCGTTTCAGGGTACCTTTAAGCAAACAAAGTGAAATGAGGTTGACAAGAAAGAAGAGCAGCATGAGTGCTTTTTTTTTTTAAGTGCTTAGACCAAATATACATCAAGCGTGTGGTAGCACAGAGGAGCACGCTACAACAACGGTGAAATTAAATTCTGAGGTTTTACGTGCAAAAACCATGTAATAATTATGAGGCATGCCGCAGTGGCGGCTCCGTAATAATTTTGACTATCTAGAGTTCTTTAGGGTGCACCCATTGCACGGTATACAGGCACTTTTGCATTTCGCCCCCATCAAAATGAGGCCGCCTAACCAGGATTTGATCTCAAGCCTTCGGACTTAGCAGCACAATGCCAAAGCCACTTCACCACAATGGCGGGTGCCAGTTAAATTATGCTGCACACACTGCTGCCATGGCACTGGGAGGCGCTGGTGAACATAACAACAACGATGTCCGGGCTGTTTACCAAGTTGACATTTTCAAGTTCCCTGAGTTTCCCAGGATTTCTCTGAGCGACACAGAACTTTATATTACAACAAGACAAGCTGACACCATGTCGCCCGATGCTGTCATTCTTAAGTAAGCATTCTAAAAATAAGAAAAACTAGTTAGTTAATAGAGCTTGAATAGTAAGGAGTAGTGTTTATATTATTCAAAATAGAAAACTGAAGGTAGGGGATAGTAAAATGCACAGCAAATAAGATGTATTTGAAAAAGAAAAATTATAAAGCTCTATGTAAATTGAGTTGAAAATTTTCAAATGCGAATAAAAAGCTGCCTTTCGGGAACTGGCATTATGCCACGCATCATGCTTTCTAAGCTTCGAAGCCAATCGTGAGGATTACAGAGGCAGAATTGGTGCCATTACTGACAGCGGCGAATTCTTTCAATGAAAATCACGGCACCGAACGGCAAGAACCTTAATAGTAAACGTCGAAGCAGCTAAGCCTGGCGTTGCTGCAATGGTGCCTACGGCTGCCAGCGGATCTGCGTGCGAGAGCACTGGTTCGAGGCGGCGAGGTAATCAAAACGGTGGTGTTGGCTTTTATTAATGCCGTTTAGGACCTGCAATGGTGGCAAAAAGTACAGAAAATCGGAGAGCGAAGGGATCTTGCGTCTGAAATTACAGACGTTCTCATACAGTGACTCTATGGGGCACGTGGTGGTGCCACGAAATCGTCCGCATTATCGAGCATTTAACAAAAATCGGACATCCGGAAAATCGGTCGTTCACTGTACACTGGCAACTCCTCCAGCCGACGACACGGCGTCAAAGACGATTCGTTACGATCTCTCTCTTTTACTCGAGCCAGCAGTAGGGTGATTTCGTTCGCTTTAAATAAAATGACAGCTAATTTTCCCCGATTCACGCACAAATCCCCCGAGTTCTCCCTTACTATCCCAAATCCCTGATAATTCCCAGTTTTCCCAGTTGGTAGACACCCTGAATTGTCTGGGGTGCACGTGCACACACGCATGCACAAACACAACTCGCACAAATACAAAGCAGGCGGGGGACAGCCGCCGGTACCATTATGGGCACCAGTACCATCGTACGCGATTTGCGAAGGTTGCCGGTTGGGCTCCCACCGGCAGCGAGCTGTCTTTTATTACACTTTCATTTTCCTTTTCTGTATTATTCCTGCATTCCAATTCATACACATAAAACTGTTAGCTACCCCCGTACTTTCCTTATGTTAGCATGCATTACTCACTTTCTGAGGAGTGCCCAGAAGTCGAGGTAGTAGGTGATGTTCCGCGCCGCCCAGAGGCTGCGGCCGCCCTGGAATTGAAAGGCGTCCTCGAAGAGCGCGAACGTGCCGGCCATGTGCGAGTTCGGCAGCAGAGGCTGCCGCTGGGACAGGTATGCCATGTCCTCCCACCACTTCTCCAGCTGCAGTGGAGAGTGACATTGCAGTAATCAGGATAGGCTGCAGAAGAGATGATCATTACCGTATTTACTCGCATAATGATCTCTCTTTCTTGCAAAAAAAAAAGACGCAAATTCAGGGATGCGATTATTACGCGGGTTAAATTTCCCGGGAAAAAAATTTTTATTTTTTTTTCATACCGCGTTTGCTGTGGGATGACAACAGGTCAACAAACAGGCGGCTGCCGCTGTAACAGTGCGGGACACCAAAACAAAGATGGCGGCCGGCGGGGCAAACCGAATGCGCCAAATGAGATTTTTTTTTTTTCTTCTCGCGAGTACATTTGTGCATTGAAACAGTCTATTCCGTATCAGTAATGAATAATATCGTTCATATCGGCAAGCTTGCGGCAATAACGTAGCCATGTCCACTTTGAGGGGACAGAAACGGAGATGGGCGCACTTAGCTGCCAGTGACATAGAAACACATGGCGGGCATGCTGCGGAAACTGCGGCATTTGTTTTCACTGCTATCCTAATACGGCACGTTTCCGCTAAGGGTGGGCGAATATCTTAGCTGTATTACAAGTGTCGGCGTATGAATAAGGCACACTTCTAATGTATCAGTCTCTATCGTTGCCGCCCGCGATTTGTTGCGTGCCCACGAGTGCAGACGAGAAGAATCGAAAGGTGCCTTTTTTTTGTTGTTGTTGTTGACCATAACCATTATAAAGCGTATAAATAATAAAGCCAAGTCAAGTCAGACGGCCGTAGCTTTTTTTATATCATGGAAGTGCGGAAAGTGATTTAAGGAATGAAATGGGGCATATGCTTAAGATTTAAATGTTTGGCGCATGCAGACCGCTTGGTAAGTGTCGTTCGCGTAGCATTCGACAGATGGTAAGCGCGATCATCATTAGCTAGACTTGGCACACGACATATCGCTGCGGCAAATTCGGGGTGCGATCATGACACGGGAAAGAAAAAAAATCGAATTTTTACAACAAAATTCAGGGGTGCAATCATTACGCGAGTGCTATCATTATGCAAGTAAATAATGGGGTTTTATGGCGCAAGGGTCAGTGAAGGCCAAACAGCGCAGAATAATGATATGACATAGTCAATGATGTGGTCAATGTCAAAAGGTGTATGTGGCACCGCTTTATGATGGCCTAAAACCATTCGCTGTAAAGTACTTAAAATATACGTTTAAGTAAAATTATGACAGTGATAAATAGGGTGTACAATGATATGCTGGACGAATATAAAAGATATGCTACTAAGAGGTTATATACTAAAATGTGTCCCATCAGGGGCCTTCGGGAGTAACGGTCTGGAAGCGTGCACTACACAAAAGTCTACCATCACAACAGCGCCTTCTCAAGAGAGGCTGCGCTATGAATTGTTTGGGCTGATAACATGTAAGTGGATTTCATTGGAAAAATCGAATGCTGGATTTTTTGTTCAATACCAGTTCTTTACCGAGAAACACTGCTGGATGAAGAGGGATATGTTGTCTGTAAGCTAGAGGAGAAAGTGTTCTTTTTTTTTTTCTTTTATCGTCTGCCTCCTGGCACTCCTATAAGATGTGGATGACGGTCAGCCTCTCACTACATTTACCACAGATCTGAGGTTCATCAGCAGTCAACAAGTAGTAGTGTGTGCTGTACGTGAGTCCTCTTCTCAACCGAGTTAAGAGGACATCAGCTTCCCGTGATTTCGTTGTTAATGGCGAAATGCCTAACTGTGGTTTAATTAGGCAAAGCTTATTATATGTTTCAGCATCCCAAAGGTGCTGCCAATAGCTTCTTAATTTTCTCCGTAGGAACGATTTAAAATCTATAGCTATAACAGCTATGGGATCATTGCAAGTTTTTGTTATGGGCATAGCAAGTTCATTAGCAAGCATATTACCCTTAATGCCTCTGTGGCCAGGAACCCAGCATACTACGATACATTGTTCAGCTGCATAAGTAGTGCACAGAAGTGAATATAGTTTAATTACTACAGGATTTTCCGGCTTTTAAGTGACATTAAAGCCTTAACTACATTAAATGAGTCTGTAAATATAATTGCCTCCTTGAAATTTATTTGCATAATATGCTTTACAGACGACAATAACATATACGACTCTGCTGCAAAGGTGCTCGTTAGTGTGTGCAGAATGTCATATTCCGAAAATCATGGTCCAACTGCAGCAGAGGACAAGCTGGCATGCGACTGATGCATCCGTGCAAAATTCCTTGCACAAGTATTTTGCCTGCAGTTCTATGAAGTATATTCAAATGTGTTCTTGCGGAGCATGCTTCGAGACTTTTACAAATGATGTGTGTCATTCTATGATCTCG
This sequence comes from Dermacentor albipictus, assembly GCF_038994185.2. NCBI lineage: Eukaryota > Metazoa > Arthropoda > Arachnida > Ixodida > Ixodidae > Dermacentor > Dermacentor albipictus. The sequence continues at coordinate 479,903,919 of NC_091821.1, forward strand.
GAGTGCCACGACGGTAGTGGCTTTGCTGGGTTTTTCAGACAGTGTTCTAGAAGCAAGACCTTCATTTCTTCATTAAGCCTCCTAACGAGCAGCGAGAAGGGTTCTCTGAATATTGGGCGATTATGAAACAGTGTAGCACACATCATGTCATTTACAGATGCATAATAAGAATTTTCAGGGATCGAATGCACTTTCAGGAAATATGTAAGAGTATGACCTTTGCAGGTTGTAATGATCGGCCTGCAGGGGTTGCGTCTTTTGAAACTCTCCCAGCCTACTGCGACGAATCGGTTCGTGAAGCCAACAATGCATCTATTGCGGACAGCCCAATGGTGCCAGCAAGGCTAGCCATGTTTGGTGGACGGAGTATTGTTAGTTAGTTTGCTGTCACCTTCACTGTCTAACTGGAGCATGAGAACTCCTGGAAAAAAGGGTGTCTTGCGGAACTTTCTCATCGGCCCCAGTAATTGTCACAGACATGTTGGCTAACTGCGGAGTCAGCTCTGGAATCAAGAGGCGCCAGCTTGAGTCAAGCGTGACAACCCCTGTCTACAAGGACCCTCTTCACTCTGTGTGTCGAGGGAAACAAAAGTGCGGAAGTGAGTGTGTGAATGCTTGCTGTCAAAGGCAACACAAGAACAACACAAGAACTTCTCGAAAAGAACATGGGAGTAGCACAAAAGAACACCTAACTCTATTACGACAGAAATGCGAGGCTTCAAATTTTTAACGCCGGAGACTAGGTAATGATCCTCAAACCTTTAAGAAAGATCAAGCTTGAAGCTCACTGGGATGGACCCGTTGAAGTGTTGCACAAACTTTTGGATACTGACTATGCTCTGAAAGTGTCCTGTCGCAGGAAGGAGGTGAGGATATACCACTGCAATTTGACAAAGCCGTACGTGGAGCGGAGTCGTTAACTTTACCATCAAAGAGCCAGATGACATTAATACCAAGCTTAATGGGCGTAAGGTGACCTCCAACTCTGAAGTAAGCCTGGAAGAAGTGGTAAAACATTCGGTAAGCATGCACACTCTTAAACCCAAGCAGCTAGATGAGCTAAGAGGGCTGCTAGGGGAATATCTCGATAGATTCAGCAATCGGCCAGGTAGAACCGAACTAACAACGCATGAAATATAGCTGACATCAACCGAACCTGTAAGATAAAAGCCTTACAGGGTGTCTCCATGACAGAGAAATTATGGAGGCAGAAATACAGCGCATGCTAAAGTTGGGAGTTATTCAGCCTGCTGAGAGTGACTACACGTCACCGCTAATACTTCTGGAAACTCCCTAATAAAGACCCTTGCCCGTGCGTTGTCTACAAGAAGTTAAATGCCATCACCAGGGATCAGTTGTGCCCGACACTCAACATTGAGGAACTAATCGAAAGAGTCAGCGCTGCTAAATACATTTCAACTATAGATCTCGTGCGGGGGTACTGGCAAGTTGCCCTTTCAGAAAGTGCCAGCCGCTATGCCACATTCATCTCACCTGTAGGCACTTTTCGCCCTCTCACACTCAGCTTCAGGCTGAAGAATGCGCCATTTAGCTTCTTTAAGTTAATAGATATTGTCCTAAAAGACTTGCAGGAGTTCGCCTTGCCATATCTTGATGATGTCGAAATTTTTTCTGACAGCTGGAAACAGCACGTATCACACCTCAAGCAGGTGTTCTTGCAGTTGAGGGAAGCAGGCTTAACGATGAAGGCGGAAAAATGTAGGTTTGGCAGCTCGCAGGTTACTTTTCTGGGCCATGTTGTCGGCCAGGGCATGAGACAGCCGGCCGAGCGGAAAACAGCTACGATTGGAGATTTTTCACAGCCATGTACGAAGACAGACATTCGTTCATTTTTGGGAGTTAACGGGTACTATCAATGGTACCTTCCGAATTACTTGCAAATAGTAACTCCTTTAACGGATGCACTCCAAAAGGGAGCACCAAGTAGTGTGCACTGGGATAAGGACAAAGAGAATGCTTTCCAAGATTTGAAAAAGCTATTGGTTTCTCATCCTGTGCTTCACACGCCAGGCTATACAAAATTATTCATAGTTCAGTGCGACGCAAGCGAGAGGGGAATGGGTCGGCGATGATAATGAGGAACATCCTATCCTCTATGCCAGCCGTAAATTAAATGTAAGAGAGGAAGCCTATAGTGCTTCAGAGAAGGAATGTGCCTGTTTAGTTTAGGCAGCCCAGCAGTTGTGTTACTTGTATGGAGCGAGATTAATCTTCGAGACAGACCACTTTCCTCTGACGTGGCTCAATCAAATGTCATAAAAAAATGGCCGCTTGCTTCAATGGAGCCTAACTCTTCAAGAGTACAACTTTTCCATTAGATATAAGAAGGGAAAGTTGCATAGCAATATAGATAATTTGAGCAGGCTAATTTGAATGCTGTGTTTAGGGATCCCAACAATTTTTGTCATTGCTATTGTTATTTTTGTTAAGCCAAGAAGATTCCCTCTCATTTAGCAGGATTCCCTCCATGATTGCTAACTTTGTCAGCCCAAAATCCCTTCAAAAATTGACATAGCAAAATGCAGTATTTGTTGTTTCTGCACTTACATTTTCTTTGAAGCTTGGCGGGCCTAAAGCAAGATCTAGGATACTTCATCTCAGCGCAGAGCCATGTTGTGGGGTTCGCTTTGCAGTTGCCTGCCATTTTTTGGATTTTCTGGGGTGTGTCAGCGTTTCGCAGCTGGTTGCTGGAAGCCAAGTCATCCCCCTTGCCACCATCCATTCTCTTCTTGTCCAGCGGTTATCACCACTGGCCAGTCGAGATTTTCTGGGCTATGTAGGAGCTGTTACGATCGGCCTGCAGGGGCAGTGTCCTTCGAACCTCTCGACGGAAGTGCACTACCCAGTCGTGCATCGTACGGGCAACCGTGACGGATAGTGTTCAGGCGTATGCTAAAACAGGTTTCCACCCCTGTGACAATCTGTTGGCGTTTGTGGCGTAATCAGCACTTCCAATGACGACTTAAAAGATTTTGTCTGCAATTTCCAAATATAAAACGCATTATTTACGCCTTGACTGGAGTGGAGATTGCGCCTGCCAACGCAGCTGTGAAGGCGCTCTCTATCAGCAGCCATCCCCGAGCGGTGGCCCCACAGCGGGCGCACGGAGAAGTAGGCCCGAGACGCCGTTCAGGCGCGACGCAGCGGGCCGCACCTTGTGCTTTTGGATCGAGCGGCCGTGTCTGTACTCTTCATTCATCCAAGGAACACATAATTTATATGAATGACCATTTTTTTGTAGGAATGCATTCTTTCGCTGTGTCGATAATAAAAGCTGTAAGATACCGTACACCACCATCTAAACTAAAATCATAGGTAAGATCTTGTGTTAAATGGGTTGATTCATTAAACTGCTTCCAGTCAGCCGTTGCTAGATTCTATTGAGGCATTTGTGGTGAACAGTCCTGCTGCTCAACTAGGTTAAGTATTATGGGAAAGTGGTCACTCCCTAGTGGACTTTTCATTGCCTCCCATTCCAGGTCATTAATTAATGAGGCAGAGTCAATGGCCAGATCAGTAGATGAGTACGAGTTATGAAGTTAAAATATGTACATTCTTTTTATTAAAAAGGCATGCACCAGAGCTTAAACGAAAAATTTCAATGACTCGCCCTCTAGTGCCACACCGAGCATCTGCCCAGGGTCTGCTGTCAACATCGAAATCACCTATGATTCTGCAGGGTTCAGGAAGCTGATCTGCTATGCATTTGAAATTATTTAATTGTTGATTACGTGGCAAGTATACCGAGCAGATGGTAACTAACTTGTTGAATAAGATCACTTTTGCTGCAGCTACCTCAAGAGGCGTCTAAAGTACAAAAAGCGACGTGCTACACACTTATCAACTCTGATGGCTACACTAACAGATGAGGCATTAGCATCGTCACAATCTTTTAGAGAAATGGTGTCTTCTTCAAGTGCGCCTCTTGAACACACAGCACCTTTGGATTATATTTATGGAGGAGTTCTCTGATATGGTCTGGTAATGGAAAAGTCCTAACATTTCACTGTAGTATTTATGTTTGCATAATAAGAGACATGCTAATGCTGTGCATCAAAGAAATGAAAATGAGCTCACAGGGCCTTTTCAAGGCACCATGACACAATGCTTGTCTTTTTTGGAACGGTTGATAGAATTACGCAGCTCCTGAGGCACTGGCTGCGCTGTCTGACTGGCTGTTATGTCCATCGCTTCTTCCGAGATGCTGAACATGTGCTCTTGTGAGTGGTGTGTCAGACGAGAAGGCCTCGTCTCAGAGAATGAGGTACTTGAGGCCACCAGTCCGGAGACCAAAAGCACCTTTTTCTGGGACGGTGGAGCAGCGCTGGCTGCAGCCACCGAGGGGGTGGTTGGCACCACTGCTGGCTCCCTGTGTGCAAGCCAGGCTGCTGCCAAGGGCCGTTGTTAAAATTGTGGGGTTTAACGTGCCAAAATTACAATCTGATTATCAGGCACACCGTAGTGAACTCCAGATATTTGGACCACCTGGGGTTCTTTAATGTGCACCTAAATCTAAGCACCACAGCTGTTTTTGCATTTCGCCCCCATGGAAATGCGGTTGCCGTGGCTGGGATTCGATCCCACAAACGGCCAAGGCCATTGTGACACTGCCCCCTAACGCACCACTTCGACAAAGCTTTTTTTTGGCAGGTATGATACCCGCCTGCATGCCTCCTTGAATGATATGCTTTCCTTCACTTTGACTGTTACAATTTCTTTTGTTTTTCCATGACAGACAGGACCGCGAGTATGCGGCATGCAACCCATCACAGTTCAGACAGCGGAAAGAGTTTTCACAGTTTTGAGAGGACTGTTCCTAAGCGCCGAATCTCAGCATCACAGAGGGTTTGGTAGGTGCGGTCTGGCTCGGATCTTGACAAACCCGGCCTCGACTGTCTCAGGCAGCACACTTGAGCTGAAGATGACAATAAAGCGCTTTGTCTGGATTTCCTTCCAATCATGCCTCATCTTAATTCGTTCCACATGGATCACAATTTGCTTGTTCCAGCCTTCCCAAAGTTCCGCCTTGGTCAGCTCCATCAGATCGCCAGTGGAAATAACGCCGTGGATGGTGCTCATATCGTAAAATTCTGAGCAAGCCCCTACCACTGCAAGCGCTCTCTCACTTTTTTCACCCTGTTCACCACGTCATGCATTTTCACAAAACCTACAGTGTTTTTTGTCAACTTTTTACGAAATTGCAAATTAAATTACATAAAATGGGATAATACAGTAAGAAGGAAATTTATTTTGCAGTTTTTTTCCTGCAGCACAAATAGCACAAGGATGCAGAAGAGAAAACAGACACACACAGGTGCTAACTTCCAAGAACAACTTATTTCCGGGATGGATGCCACTTTTATACCCTCACTTTTTTCTCTCACTTCTTTTTTAAAAGCGCGTGTCTACTGACAAGGTAACAGAGCAAATGAATGAGGTAACAGAGCAACTCACTTGCAGACTAGGCAGAAACTTATGTTTAAAGCATGCGCAGGAATTAAAACGTTCTTTGATAGTGATGGATGATTGGCTAACACCAGCATTGTCAAAGTCTTCAATGTGAACACTTTCAATGATGAATGAGTTAATTTGTATTTCCTTCTCCCTATAGCAACTGTATCTGCAAATCGCGGAACACATCTGCACTTATGATAACAAAGTGCAAGGAAGCCATCCGACGAAGGCTTGTTAACTTTATTGGAGTGCTACCTAAGCCTATCATTGATGCATCTGCTGGCTTGTCCTATATAAATTGTCCCATCTGCTGGCTTGTCCCATTAATGCATCTGCCATTTTGTCTGATATAACTCTTTCCATAGGGCCGTGGAATACGGTAAATATCACAAGTCCTACAGTTAATGTACCCTTTTCTGTGCTGCTTTTTGTGCACATGCTTTGTTTTGCTGTATGGTCTTCTTTTTGCGCACAACCTAATAAGCTTGTTCAGAGCTACATGAACTTGATTAACCTCAACCTTGGAGGGTACATTAACTGTAGGACTTGTGTTATTTACAGTATTCCACTGCCCTGTGGAAAGAGTTATATCACAAAAAATGGCAGATGCATTAATGATAGGCTTAGGGAGCGCTCCAATAAAGTTAAAAAGCCTTCGCCGGATGGCTTTCTTGTCATAATTGCAGATGCCTTCCACTATTAGAAGATACAGTTGTTACCGGGAAAAGTAAACACGAATTAACTCACCTCACCATTGAAAAGTGCTAGCATTGAAGAGATCGGCAATGCTTGTCTTAGCCAATCGTCCATGTAACTATCAACGAAGGAGTTGGAATTCCTGAACATGTGTTAAAAATAATAGGTATTGCCTAGTCTGCAAGTGAGTTGTACTATCCTTTGTTCTGTTACCTTGTCAATAGACACGTGTGCTTATTAAAAACAAGCGAGGGTATAATAGCGGCATTCGTCCCAGAAATAAATTGTTGTTGGAAGTTAATGCCTCTGTGTGTGTTTTATCTTCTACGTCCTTGTGCCATTTGCGCTACAGGAAGAAACTGGAATATTTTACACCAACAAGCCCACATATCTACTTACGGAAATTTATTGTTTATCTGCACTTCTGCTGAGGCCCAATAGTTCATCATAGCCAAGGTATCTGCATAGCCACAGCCTTCATCAGTCACCATTTTGGTCAAACCTGCGAAATATCAAACTTGCGAAGCGAATGATCAAGCCAGGCAAGCCTGCAATTGCTGACAGACGGTATAAGCTTAGCTCAATTGCTGTCAGATCCAAGGCCAACAGCCCTTGAATTTTGCTCCGCGATTGAGCAAGACCCTCGCCACAAACTTTCATGGATTATCTTTTACCATGGGGGGGGGGAGTGGAAGGCTTGCTCAGAATTGTACGGTAGTTCAGTATGGGCTCACAGTAACTGGAATGTCCCCAAAAGAAACAAAGTTCTGTAGCTTTTCATATTGCTTCTTGTTATGAAGTTCCAAACGAAGGCTACCACTAACTAGGAAGGAAGGAAGGAATGAGTGGAGAAGGAAAGGCAGGGAGGTTAACCAGTTTAGCTCAACCAGTTTGTTACCCTACACATGGGAGCGGGATGGGGAGATGAAAGATGGCGAGGAGAGAGAGAGACAGCACATAGCACAATACACACATCGTCACTTACAGTCCGTCACTCTTGCGTGGTACGTGACATCACTGTCACAGCTGTTTGCCTAAGCCCGTCTCTTTTAAAAACTGAAGTAGTCCCTACGTCGCTTTCAGCTGCAACTAACTAGCTTTGTAGCATTGTAACCTGGGCCTATAGAATCATCTAAACATTTTGCAAGAAAGGCGAGATGACTCTCATGCTCTTTTCTGGTTTTGCATCACAAAGTTTTCTCATTGGTGGCCAGGAAATTGAAACAGTTTGGTGTGCCCTCATTTCTTAGGGTGATCAGGGAGTTTCAGAAAATAACTATAAGGAATCTTCCGTTTTCGGCAGCAATGCCAGCCACCCACCAATGGAGCCGAACAAGGGGACGCCGCAAAATGTACAAAACAGGTCATGCAAATGCCAGCTGTGCGTTACTGCTATAATCAAATATGGTATACCCAAGGTTGGCTACTCACACAAGGTTAACCCTCGCTTCCTGGAAAATCAGAAGTAAAAGGAAGAGTGGAGAATATAGGAGAGATTGGAAGTGAGAGAAATATGAAGATTGGACATGAGGATAAGAAAACGCAAATACTGATTTCCCCCGGGTGGGTCAGTGCAGGGGGGCCATCTAAGTGAAGCGGAGGTCAAATGGGTGTGTTGCCTCTGCTGGGGGGCCTTAATGGCCCAAGCACTCCCAAGGATCCCTTTTCCCCAAACACAACTAAGCCAAGCACGGTTAGACATGAGAGGGTCCAACTCTCATGTGCTCGGGTACGTGGTGTCGCAACAAACCAGATGCCTGTTGACGCAGATGCCCCTGTGGGGCCTGGAGGAGAGGACACAGTGAGAACCTGTTCTACTAAAGTATCACAGGCAGTGGAGGGGACAAGGCATTCTTAAAAAAGAGAGAGAAGAAATGTCATGGCAAAAGACGTTGATAGTGAGTCCAATTATTGCCAGTGACATTTTGACAAGCAGCATACTTGTCAGGAGGCGACTCACCCAGTTTCTGGAGTGCTGTGCCCTTTGCAGGAGCCGCTGGTGGAGCTTGGCACCGATGCCATTCTCGAAGTCGGTGGCGATGCCCTCGGTGAGCACATACTCCTCGTCTGACACAACAACACGAACTGCGAAAAAGAGAAACAAAATGCTGAAACATAGAGAGATGTATTCTACTACAGAGATGAAAAAAAGAAACTTATATGTGGCTTCCCAGTGCCTTCTAACACCATCTCAATCAATATGCTGTTTGTGAAGGTGAGAGTTAAAACAAAAGATGGCAGACAGTTACTGTGCCACGCTCTGTCCCACAAGTACCGCTGAAGAAAGCGCTCCTCTGCTGGTACTCGCTATATATACGTATATATATACACGATCTAGGTTTCAGCGCATGCAATCCAACATTCTGGACCAATGGTTCTATTAAAAACTACAGGGTGCAACTTCACCTGTCCGAGAGATCCATTCCATCTTAAATGTGATCCCTGTTGAGATATAGTCTCTTTTTGGTATGCCTGAGAGCTTTCTTTATAAATAAAAGCCTGACAAGCTTCTTTTTTCTGTTCCTGCAATTCGCATTACATGTTATTTATGTTGTTACTCCATTTCATTTACATCACAATTTGCTTTAGCCCTATGTGGACATTTCCCGGGGCCTGGTTGGGATTGCTTAGTTTGCACTCAGATTATGTTTGCTCACCTTTGCATTTAATAGTTAAATATGGCAAGTAGGATACACATTTTCTTTTATTTCTTTTTTGTGTTCTTGTTTTGCTTTTCCTCTTGGTGCTGTCCAGTTAACATGCCAGTCGACGATCAATGATAAAGGCTGCATTGCATGTGCGGGAGAAAAAAATGGTGCGAGGAAAAAATAAATTCAGTAAAAAAAAATGAATTCCGTCGCTTGAATTCTGATGCATATTGCCGAAAGCGATCGTTGCGGAATACGTCACCTGATGATCCTGGTCTTGGTTGTGATCAATTGCTGAAACTTTCTTTTTTCCAACCAGAATCTTGATTTTGACCTACTGCTGCACATGCAGGTTACGTTTGTGCCATTTATTGCCCTGCTCCACCCTCTAACCTATATGTAATGTCCTAAGGGGCCTTAAATAAAAAAAATCATGCGAGTATGTGGGGAAAGTGTTTGGTAAGTGTAGTTTTCATGAGCCAGCAGAACAAAACGGCACACCACGATGAGAAACGCGCATCGGATTTCAGCGACGAACACGTCCCGAAACTGCCATCATCAAGAATGGTGTACTTTGTAAAGCAAACGTCAGTTTTATTCAAGGGCGATATTCTCGAGCGAGAACTATCGCTGATGCTACCACCATAGATATGCTACCACCTTCGCGAGATTTCACGTGACTCAGTACCGGACGCGCTGTCGAAGTAGACAGCCGAAAACGTTCCTGGGACTTCACGAAGATAGCGAGCACAACGCCAGAAACGCTGTCGCGTCTGGCGCCGAGTCACGAATAAACCTCGCGAAAGCGATCATATTCCCGATAGCGACCGCTTCTACTTAAAGCCCCTCTACCCATATGCTATACCTTCGAAGGTACAGGGGCTTCTACTCGGCGAGACAACCGACGGCAACCCACCAAATTGCGGAAATGTATGTGCAGACAGCTTCGCTTTAAAAGAAAACACACACACACTTTGCGCTAAGCATATTGCGCGGTTACGAACAGACGGCAATCGGAGCTCGTGATGAGCCGGATACAATACCATACCTTCCTGAAGAGCCGAGCAAGTGCATCCGTGACAAAGCCGAACACAGTTTCAGCAGTGTCGATAAGGGAGTCACGCCTCGGCTCATGCGAAGGCGAATAACTCCTCGCCAGTGCTGGCTGTAACCAGACGGAATAGCTTTACGTCATACCGACCCCCAGCCAGCCAACCGAGACACCGGGAAAGAAAACGCACAACGGAACTGTGCGCAGTGGTGCCGATCCGTATCGAGTCACGTGGCCACTGGCTGTGACAGTGGCGACGGCACATATTTCGCTTTCAACGCGGCTTCGCTCCGCGGGTTGTGGCACCTCTTCGCCAGGTGCAGCCGACCATTGCGATATATACGCATACACTGCAAGTGCCCTTCCCCGCTAGCTGTTTATATAGACAAAGATGGCTGATTGTTTCCTGGCCTCCGCCCTGCCAAAAATTGCCCGCCAAATGCGGCGGCTAAGAAAAAGACCAACAAAAGAAGTTTGCAACGCTCCAAAGTAACCACAACGTCTCGACTTCCATCGTGAACTTTTCGTGTTGTTTATGAAATAGCTTTCAGCAAGAAAAAGGGAGATAGAGAGGCAGAGATAAAATGGCTTGTGCGATGACTATACAAATACCGGGCGTTTCCTGTTTCCGTAGTTAAATGTAGGCACGAACACTAATTATTACAACGCAAAACGCACTTATTCCTTAACCAAATCGAGTCACCTTTTTCTCAAACGCCCTCTTTTCAACAAAAACCTTATCCTCACTTTTTTCTGGGCTCTTGATATCCTAACGCAGCAGATTGCCATATACGTGGCTCCAATCGGCCAATAGCTGAGATCAAGCATAAATAGTGTTTGCATCAGTGCGCTTCTTCCTACACTCTAAAACAATATTACACCCTTTGGGTTGTATCTTGCCACACAACAATAAACGTCGTTTCTTGTCCGCATTTCCTTTCTTTAACGCTGCGAGCCCGGTACTTCCTATAGTAACGAACGGCATCCGCGTTATCAGCATGACATATCATTCCCGACAGGAAAGTAGCGGGCGCGGCGTTTTCAAGAAAGGAAACGCAAGCAAGGCAGACGACGATTATTGTTGTGTGGCAGATATACACCCCAAAGGGTGTACCTTTGTCTAGGAATGTACAGTTACTGTGTATATTTATTGACGCAGTTTAATAAACAGGCTGAAGTAAGCGAAAATCTGGTTTAAACTTTCGATAGTAATAACGAGCTTCCGGAAGAAGCAGGCTATCGTTTGCTCGTGCTCGATGCGGCCGCATACGCAGGAATTTGTTCACTCTGGGGCTGAACCTTATAACGGTTCGGAAAACGAAATGTTAACTTTGCCGCTTACGTCACTAAATGAGCCACTCCCAAGTAGGAGGTAGAAGGGGAGGTCGCGCCCTCTGAAGTGTACGTTATCATACGACGAGCTAATCGAGGGACTGCAGAAGCTTTCTGCTTGCTAATTAAATTAAATATAAATTAAAAATTATATAGAAAGCTCTAAAGTATAAACGTGCGGTGCCGGGCGTTTACGCCATACCTAAAGTAATTTATTAATATAATTATTTTTCATTCTCGGCCGACAGGCTGTATCGAAAACGTAATTGAGTTGGCAGAGCGCTGCGCTATGTCGTTTGCTGTATACGAGGAGCTTGCACGAGGCATGCACCAAGAATGTACTGCCAGACCTTCCTAAGTAGCCAACGCGACAAAACCGTGAACTGGTTCTTAGGGCCACCTTTACTGGCTGAATCAATTTTCCTTCTTTTTTCGCCCTTCGTCATCGGCTCGGACATGACTCGCTCGAGGCCGCGCTGCCGCTATCGCTGCGATCTGCCGCGTCGTGTCGCGTAATAGAAGCAATGGAGCTTGAAATCGAACATTATACGGGCCCTGCATTGCGTGCGTGAAGTTAAATCGAAGAGAGTGGTGCTGACGATGCATGTTGTGCCGAGAAATTGAGGACGAAGGTGCGGCACTCCCGAACTAGATAGAGCAAGACGGGCAGCCAAATAAGAGATCTCCACAATATCTTCTCATCCTGACTGTACAGTTTTATCATCCGAACGAAGGAAGCGTTGGACCAGCCTAGGCTGAACCCTTATGATTGCTGAATGGCGATCTGCGAGTTATTCACGCTGGCTACAGCACTGGGAATATGATCTCACCATACAAATATCTCCTTGGCATTATACGTCACGGAAAAGCTGACCCATGCCTTCTACCGGCCAACACTAATTGCGAGAGCAACTTCTTAAACAGTGTCGGCAGCAGAGATCTAGGCCATTCCGATGAACGCTTCTCTTCCGACCGACCTCCGAGAGCTGCGAGCCGGTGGTGGTGAACCGCAGCGCGCAATTCGTTCCTCAGCGTGGAATGACCACTGGTACGCTTGCACCCGAGTCTCCTGCAGTTACGACGATTAAACGACATTCTCAGTTACGACACTCTTAAAACGGTGCAACCGTTTTAAGAGTGTTCCTTTCTTGAAAACGCCACGCCCGCTACTTTCCTGTCGGGAATGCTATGTCATGCTGATAACGCGCATGCCGTTCGTTACTGGGAAGTACCGGGCTCGCAGCTTTAAAGAAGGGAAACGCCGACAAGACAGATGACGATTATTGTGTGGCAAAAGGGTGTAATTTCGCTTAAGAGTGTATTTAGATGGTCCTTGCACTATACTTGCGTGTACCTGCGGTCTGCTAGGTGGCGTAGATACCGCGGTCGCCGCGGGGTGCCGCGACGAGTCCGTTGGCTGAGCGCACTGCGGCTCGCCGACGACAATCGCGTTTGGTTCTTTACGTTTGGCGCTTCCAAGGCGCTAAAATTGGAAGTAGTGGTTAAACACCCAAAATCATATTTGAACTGCGCGTCACGGTGGCGTTCAGTAGGCGGAGCTTTGGGGGCGCGGCTCGCTCCGCCGTAGCCTTCGCAGTGCAAGGCATTAAAGAAGGAGCGGAAGCACCACGAACGGGGTGTTAGATGGTCAATGGTGAACGCATTGAAGTACTTTTCGTGACAATTCGATGAGCAAAACGAGAACAAGGTAAAAGCGGGAGCCAACGTTTCGACAAGTGGACTTTTCTTTTTCAAGAGACAAGCCCAGCTGTCGAAGTGTTGGCTACCGCTCTTACCCTGTTCTCGTTTTGCTCACCGTCTTGGATTTCCATCTCCCGCCTTCGCCGTGTTTTGTGACAAGGTATTTCTGAAGTAGCCTATTTTAACTTCTAATGCGTTCTCGACTAAATAAAATGTGGTTCAGGACCCCTTTATTATATGCTAAAGAGAAAAACATTTTAAGCTATTAGGTAATCAACCTGTCACAATTCTCTCCCCCCCTCTAAAAAAAAGACATTCTCTTCGCGAGCAGTTAGGCTCGTAAGCCACAAAAGACGCAAAAACGATATAACTGTGGCCACTCCGCCTTGAATTTCCCGCACCAAAATCGTCGTGGCGTCATGGATATCGACAGCGTCTGCTTGGGACTATAGTCAATGGAACGCTGAAACGATTCTGACGATCTTGTACAAACGTACTGAGTCGCTAGGTTAGGTCCTTTTGATCATAAAGTGACATATTGAAACGATAAGCGCAAAGCGGGTAACTTATTATAACATAGACAAATGTCAATCGCTACCAATCCGTGCGGCACCGCTTTCAAGTTTTCAGCCGCACCATCACCCCATACTAGCGGGCGCACGTGACGTCACGCGGGCGAGCTATCGGATTGGCTGCCAGTGTTGCAGCATCGATAATTTTTCCTACTTAATAGTGAACAAATGTTCGTAATAGTTGGAGTGCTGGTTAATTTGTTTCTATTAAACAAAGAGTAACAGAAAGAAAATATACACAACAAGTTATCACTCCACTCCACATCAGGGACACAGCAAGTGTCGTCTGCTTGTGTAGCAACCTGTTCTGTGTGAGCTACGCGGTCAGTGTTGGTCGTGTTGGTCTCGAGCTTTCTTTCCGCGAGGACCATGGATCTCCCTTATTGCGTTGTGGGCAGCAAATGTAGCAATAGGCGACATATCAATCTGCGACAACGTGTCGCATCGCAAAGCAACGGGTGAGCGAAGTGGCTGCAGTGCATCGGGCTGCCGATCAGCGTCAGGAGCTACGTGTTTGCCACCATCAATTCACGCCGGAGGATTACTACCACAGTAGATAGTTTTAGCTTGTCCGGTATTACGGTAAACGCAGGCGGACTAGGTGTTTCGCCGGACGGGCGAGGCATAAACGTGAGCGGCTTGCAGGATGCGGCCACCTAGTGATGCAGAGAAGACAAACACAGATCTAATATATAGGAGTAACAAAGTGTATTCTCTTTTGCTGCTGGTGCAAGTTTTCAGCAGCAGCGTAATCGTGAACACGTCTCTTTTAATCGTTTAAATTGTTTTACACTTGGTTGTAGGGATATTAGTTCTGTGTTTGGCTAGCTGAGCTCTACGCCATCAGGTGGCTGCACCGTGCAGACCGCTCGAAGGTTCCTAGATGAAACAAGTTTTAGACCGCTCACGTTTGCGCCTCCGCCCATCCGTCAAAACGCCCAGATCGCCTGCATTTGCAAGATACGCTCGGCGCCGCGACAGAATGCTCGCAACGCACGCTGCGTGGATAGCTCTCGCTGGGAATCGACGGACAGGCAGCAAGCGGAGAAATTGGAGGCTTTGCGCGCTCGCTCCAACACATCTGAAGTAGGCGACACAATGTCACATCATGACGTAGAGCCAGTGAAGTCGGAGCTTAGCCCCGACCATTCGGCGAACGAGTTGAGAAAAAGCATGGCTAGGGAGGAGGGTGTTATAATCGTCCGTATATCTCTTAATATGAGACCCTTCACTCAAATTGTGGCGCGAATGTTTTACTCTAGCTGCACCCTACGCGTCTACAAAATTTGTCCCAATTAACTCTTTCCGGGACTTTTGAATTTCTTATTGGTTAAGACGGGTATATTGTATTTTAAGCCAGACTTAGCAAAATACAAGAACGTGTACTGAGCCACAATTAGGCCAACATACGAATAGAGAACATTAAAATCCGTGATGACACAATGATATACTAGCGCCGTTGTGTAGGCGCGAAAGTTTAAAAGAAAAGGAAATCGAACTTTGGCCTTCATTTTATCTTTCAGTAATCAACCCACTACCACGAAAAAAAATCCAACGGCACTTAGGTGTCCCTACGTGGATGAATGCGAAAGCATTGCGGCGTTTGTGCGATGACGCCTCGGCCTCATTCGCGTACTTGCGTGAACGTACAAAGGAGCCGGGCGCAGCTATTGAGTCAAAGTCGAAGGTTCGTTCATCGGAGCGAACGACAGAACTCGCCCAAATCACCGCACCGACTGGCAGCGCCGCGACGCGCGGCGCTATATATAGACCGGCCACACAGTTGCCGCTTCCTGGCAACTACAGCTTACGCAACAGTGATCTTTACCGGGAAACGCTTGCGACGAACGCTATGCGCGAAGGCGAGCTTTGTGGTTTTTTTTTTCTTTTCCCCGCACTGCCGGCGCCACCACTGGATGGATGGATGGATGTTATGAGCGTCCCCTCTGAAACGGGGCGGTGGGTTGCGCCATCAAGCTCTAGCTACTATACTGCCTAATATCGTACCTAGGTTAAACAATGGAAAAAAAAGAACACTATGAACTACCACGCCCAAATTCTCTAATCCCCTATTGCGAACTGTGTTTTTGTACGTCTCCGCGTCTTTTGTCGTTTCCCTACTTTTCTTCCACCATTCCTCCAATCGCCTCTTACTAATGTCTATTGCGGACATGTTTGCTTTACCACTGCTCCCGCTGAACCCAAGGGCTCCAAGGAGGCAAGTGGTGCCTAAATCGACCGCTGGGTAGACGTCTTCACATTCTAATAAAACATGCTCCGTCGTTTCCCTAGCTTTACCGCAGCAAGCACACGCTTCTTCTTCCTTCTTATATCTCGCTTTATAGGTGCGTGTTTTAAGGCATCCCATCTCGCTTCGAAAAGTAATGAGCTTCCCTTTGAGTTATCATAAATGGGTTCTTTCCTGCTTTAGTTTTTTTCCTCTGAAGTATAGTTACTCATGGCAGGTTTCTTTTCCATAGCCGCCACCCATGAGATTAATTCAGCCTCTCTGACTTTCCGCTTGATCTTCTTTGTTGCTGTGTTGCCCACCCTACAGGCCGCATATTTGCTGGTAGGCTTCCTAGTTCTTTTCCTCCACTGTGAATCAATGTTTTTCCTGTACAGATATCTGAACACTCTCCCAGCCCATTTACTTTCTTCCATATTCTTCAGCCGTTCTTTATACTCAATTTTACTGCGAGCTTCCCTCACTTCAGAACTAGTCCAGCCCATATCACCCTGCACAGCTTCATTTGTAGTCTTCCCGTGAGCGCCCAATGCGAGGCGACCCACTGACCTTTGGTTCCCGTCGAGTCCCGAGTGTGCCCCTGATTTAAAGCAAACAACCGCATTTCCAAATGTAAGTCCTGGAACCATTACACCTTTCCACATACCTCGGAGGACCTCGTACCTATTGTATCCCCATAGCGCTCTGTGCTTCATTATGGCTGCATTTCTCTTCCCCATTACTGTTATGTTTTTTTCCTGTGTTTCCATATATCCATTGCCTTCGTTTATCCATATACCAAGGTATTTATATTCTGTAACCCTAGGTATTTCTTGGCCCTGTATCTCCACTGTCTGTTCACTGTTTTCTTAGAATACCATAACACCTGATTTTCTAACACTAAATTTCAAACCTAAATTGTTGCCTTCCTGTCCACAGATATTAGCCAGACGTTGCAAATCACTTTGCTTGTTAGCTAGCAACACAATGTTGTCCGCACAAAATAAACCTGGAAGTTGCTGCTCTATTACTGTGCCCGCCTGTTTTATGAGAGATTAAACCCGATATTACTTCCTCCTAGCGCCCTCTCCATCCTCACCATGTACATCATAAGCAGCAGCGGGGATAAAGGGCACCCCTGCCTCAGTCCCTTGTTGATATGAACTTTGTCCTCGGTCCTCATCCCTTCCCATTCAACACAAACGGTATTTTCTAGGTAAATCTCTCTCAAAAGCTGTAGACAATCGTTACCTAAGCCTTCCCCTTCCAGAATATCCCACAATATGTTGCGGTCTACGTTGTCGTAGGCTCCTGTAATGTCTAAAATGGCCACATACAACGGTCTGCTTTCTGCTTTTGATATTTCAACACACTGAGTAAGAACAAACAAGTTATCATCAAAACGCCTACGTATTCTGAAGCCATTCTGAAGCTCTCCCAAAATGCCATTATTCTCTGCCCATGCTTGAAGGTTTAATTTGATTGCCTGCATTGCTAGCCTGTATATTACCGACGTAATGGTCAACGGTCTAGACGAGTGAATTTTGTCTTTCTCCCCCTTACCTTTATAAATTAAATTCATTCTACTTTGTAGCCAACTGTCTGGTATTCGCCTACCTTTTAAAGTTTTTTCCACTGCTTTCACCAGAGCTCCCTTACTTTTTGGTCCTAGTTCATTTATCAGCCTAACGGGAACCTCGTCTAGCCCTGTGCCTGTGCGCTTAGGAAGTTTCTCTTCCGCTTTCTTCCAGTTTAAATTTGTCAGCACCAGCCCCTATTCCACTTGGGTCTCTTTCATGCTCTTTTTTTTCTTCAAATACAACCTAGTCTTTGCTCACCGCTAGCGCGGAGGTGAGCGCCATCTAATGGTGCTCACAGGAACCCAGCGGTCCACGCCTCCCGTTGATTGGCTGTGACCACGTGACTTTGCAGCACCTCCGGCCACGCCGCAGGATTCTCCGCTTCACGAACCATATCATGCTTTCGCATTAATAACGAAAATATAGCGTATTGAATGAGTACTCCATAGGTCTAAATTGATGCAGTGTACCTCTTTAAGGCGTTCCTTGAGCTATACACCGAAACGGGCTCACGCGAGCTCACAAATATAAATAACTTCTGCCTGTCACGGTATTTTTTTATTATTCTCAAAAATAGAATTACGTCAGCTAATAAACAAAAGAGTTCAACCAGGTATCTTCCTCCAAGGTATTCATGCCGTATGTAAGCACAACAAAAATCCGAGAGGCCATCACGAAATTTACCATGCAAGCGCAATGAGGTCATCCGCGCCGCAGCAGGTTCGCGCGAGCAGTTGAGAAAGAAAAGAAAGTGACCTTCAGGCTCGCCCATTTTCCGTCTTCTATCATAAATCACAGCATTTCCGTCCGCTGAGCAAATGGCTGGCGCGAGGGTTTCCATAAAGAGCAACGTGCGCGCACCTGTCCTCGGTCGCATTCGGTATTTACGTTCTGTACGTGTGCGCACTGTTCGCGACTGCGCACGTATCACCGCAACCAGTGCATGTATTTCGAAGCTCTGCCAACACCTGCCTCACAAACGCCTCTGCGTCCATGTATTAGTGGCCCTTTACACAGAAAGCCTTCATGATGGCGTTACTATAAAAGCCAAATCTCGTCGGTGCTCACAAATACCGGCGCGCGTTACATTTAAACTAAAGAATGTAATATCACATTAGCCTGTAACCTAACTCTGCAACGACAAGGCGGCCCGCAAGAACAGGATTGATAAACCGGAAAAGAAAAAAACGAAAGGATGTTGGCGGCGGCGCCCTGAATTTCTCGAAGGCAGAACGCCAAGACATCATGGATTTTGTATAGCCGGGCCTATACAGCCAATTCTGTATTGATGAAGAAAAACTAGTGCATTCTAATGAACCAGACATTCAATCTAGGTAACACACTTTTAAGAACGAGATAACTTTCTGGGCCCCGAAGCTGCCCAAACAAGAGGAGAGTGAAATACGTGACGTAACGCTGATGTATAGGGTCGATGGTGTTTCAGCGGGCCAATCAGAGTAGGGAAGTGTGGTCTTCATCTTGTCCAGCAAAAAATCTTACTTTTGCAAATTAATGCAAATGGAGTTCTGAAGGAAAACATTTAAACGTCTAAACTAATGTAGGGCTAACGTATCATTAAAGGGACACTAAAGTGAAAAATGATTTCTTCTGCATGAGTAAATTACCGTTCTACAACACCAAGAACACCACTCTTACAACGATAAGACGTTTGGTAAGCCAGAAAAAGCGCAAGAACGAAATACGGGTGGCGACGCCTACTTAAGTTCCCACACC